>NC_136644.1:24632156-25167156 GCF_949748355.1 Melanostigma gelatinosum
AGAGGTGAAACAGAAGTGACGGTGCAGACTCCACAGGTACAGTCCTCACAAAGTCACGAGTCCATCATGTTTGGGGACCGAGTCGAGTCGGTGCATCGACCCGAGAAAAAATGAAAACTTCAACGGAAGGGTCCAGGCTTCGACAGTCTTTAATTTTTTTTTACTCCTTTATAAATGTTTTTCGTTTGTTGTATTTTTTTCAGTCACTATTCTCATCAGCAAGCTGGAAGTACAGTCACACAAGAAAATTAAAAAAACATGTTTATGTCTGTCAAGATGTCACGAAATGACCCAAAAAGAAAAGAAGGCATTGCATATTTACATCAAGAAGTTTGGGGCGACTCGACTTTTCTTCTGGCAGTCCTCACAGTCTTCATACATGAGTGTCTCACGGCTCAGTTTTCTCGTGATCTGTGACATGATTAGTGATGTATTGAAACCCTCAGTTCAGGTTTAAAAACGTGTGTAAATAAATCTCATAATACTGACAGGACAGAAGCCCTGCATCTGGAGCTGGAAGCCTCGTTTCTGTTAGTGTGATAAAGTAAATGTTTCTTCGCTCGGATCTGTCGTGTATCAACAGTCTTGGTGTATCTGCGTGTGAATATGAAGGAATGTGTGTGTGTGTGTGTGTGTGTGTGTGTGTGTGCGCCGTCAGGGTTCCCACACAAGTCTGCATAAATTTCACGAGACTTTCGATATGTTCGATACGTTTCCTTCCTCTCATCACGTGTGCGCATGAACTTCAAGAAAACAATGATTTGCCCCCCCCCCCCAAAAAAAAGACCTGGAAGTTGTTCCGCCGAAGTCTTCGGATGTGTTGCAGGAACCCTGAAGAGTGTCGACTGAGAACAGCAGATTAAAGTGGGCAGAATTCTCCACAAACAAAGTCCATTTGGCGTGTTTTTGGTGAAAGTGTTGATCTGTTGAAACGTCACATGTATTTCGTTTTTATCTACAGTGAGTTCATCATGTTGGGATGTCTGAAGGTTTTCTCTGGGCCCAGTAGAGGGCAGGACTCACTCAGTAGTCTGGTCTAAAGGCTCCCGGGTCCATCATTTCAGACCTGTGGGGACCGAATCCAACAGGCAACTTAGTTTCCTCCAAAATGCAGCAACACTGCGCAACAGGACCTGGACTGACCCGATGAGACTAAATATACTTAGAACACGACCCCACTGGGGTCCAGGGTCAGGTCTCCAACACCAGGAGCCGAAGTGGATCCATCAAGACCTCTATCCAGTCTGGTCTGGTCATATATAGTATTTACTTCTGTTCCTGTTTTGAGGAAACCCTACGATCTTTCCAAATTCACAAACACTTAAACTGAAGCAAGTTTCATTTCTGTTCACTTCGGTGTTCGAGTGACGACGAGAGCGGAAGAGCTGCCTCCCCCGGTCCTCGTTCACGAGTTCAAAACATATCTGAATAAATGTATTCTAGGATTATGGAACAGCAGCCTCGTGTTGTTGTTGGTTCGCCTTTCTGAGGCTATCGCACGGTTGAATTCTCCGGTGTTAATTGATCAGCTTTTAGAGGAGTTGGTTTGATGTATTTTTCTTAGCTTTTGACAGAGCCAGGCTAGCTGTTTCCCCCTGCTGTCAGTCTTTTCTGCTAAGCTAAGCTAATCACCTCCAGGCTCCAGCACCGAGCAGACGACAGAGAGGTATAAACCTATTCACCCCCCCAAAAAAAACGTCAAACTCCTCCTGCAACACATTATCCAGCCAACGAACTCACTCAAGAGTCCAGAAATATCACGTCAACTAGCAGGTCTTCAGTAGCAGGAACGACAGATGCACACATGCAACAAGAGGACAGAGGGGGAACACTTCCTGTTCACATCTTCACCCCAACACTGAAACGTCCAGAACACATCCGTAGTAGAGCTCAATGTCTGCGTGCTCCTGAAGGAGTCACTGCGGATAACCACGTTTTCAGACGGACAACTGAACGCCTCTCTGTGTGTACTGGCTTTGACTTATAAACACACACATCTGTAGTTTCAGTGAGTGTTAAAGAAAACACCAAATTAGGTTTTGTTTGGAGCAAACTGATGACTTCAGTCTGATCAGTGTAAATGTGTATGTGTGTATGTATATGTGCGTGTGTGCTATGACAGTATAAAGTTGACCCCCATGTCCCACATACATACATTACATACATTAAGCCACATGTCCCTGTGTAAACACCCATTCCACTAGTCCTACAGCTACGATGAGGAAACAAAGAGCAGAGGTGAGGAAGAGGAGGAGGAGGAGGAGGAGGAGGAGGAGGAGGAGGAGCGGTGAGAAAGCAGAGAAAGGCCTCGTTCTCTTTGCCGGCTGTGGAAAGCTGGAGCGGTTAGCTGAGTTTGAACGCGGTTGTGCTCTGTGGCGCCTGAGTGAACTGTGCAGTTTCTGGCAGTTTAGTGTTTTCCTGTTTCAAAATAAAACAATAAAAAAGGGCAAAACTTAGAAGTGAAGTGCAAGAGAGAAAAAGAAAAGAAAAAACATGGGTTGAAAAAATGACTGAGACTGCAACGATGAGAGGAATGATACAGACTCGTCCTTCTTCCTTCTTCCTGTAGACAGTGACCTCGTTGCCATGGGATTGGGGGAATGTGCGGCGATGGCAAATGTATGAGAAAGAAAAATGTTTTTTTTTGTAGTTTTTTTTCTGAGTGAACCACGAGCCATGCACTTATTCTCAACTAAGAATGACTCACAACCCCCCCCCCCCCCCCCCCCCCGCCCAGAAAAAACCCAAACCAAAACACCCTGTCGGTATGATACGAAACATCTGCACACGTAAGGCAACATTTTTGGTTTTTTGTTCCCTAAAACGGCTCTTCCAAACCAAGTGCAAAAAGTCAAAAAAAAGAAGAAACAAAAAATAAGGGCAGAAACAAAAAAATGAACGCAACCCGGGTCGACAACTTAATACTGACGGAAAAAATAAATAACAAAAACATTGCCTTCTGCAGTAAATAGCGGTGAAAATGTAGGAGACTTATTTTTTAGTGTGGGGAGACCGGCTGGAGTCTATTCCCACTGTGCAAAAACCTCTTTTAAAGTCCCTAAAAAGACTTCTCCCCGTCTGTGAGGAGGCAGAGAAGGAGAAAAAGAGGGGAGACTGGTATTTTTTTTGTTTCGTTTTTCCTAAAATGGCTACGTGTTTTCCTCAGAATGGCCACGAATGGGGACGATACTTGCTGGCTGGGCCCGGAGCGCTCACTCCCGCCCGCTGGCTGAGTAGGAGAACTGTGGGAAATGAGGCCTTCGCTCGTTGTCCGCCGCGTCCATCCCGTCCTCGTCATCTGCAGAGAGACGGAGAACATCAAACATCAAACATTGAACCAGCTTAAACACGTACGTCGGGTGATTTTAGCCTCGTCCATCTAGCTCGATTACAGTCGAGGTCCTTGAAGATGAAGCATCACGACTTCCCCTGATTTTTATCTATTGCCACCTGCTCGGCAGTAAAACAACACAGATCCGCGTCCTGATGCGTCCGATATCGGTTCACGCGGCGAGCTTACATTTCTCCGGCGGAGTGATGGTGATGGTCTGTGCTGTGAACTCCTCGTCGAAGTAGCGCGTGTCCGTTTCCGAGCTGACCTGGGGCTGGAAAGGCGGGACCAGCTGGAACGAGACAGGAAGCAGAAGGTGTCAAGTGTGAGTGACGTGACGTGCGATCGCTGAGCGGGTTGTGTACGTGTCCATTCAATGATGGGAGGTTTTTGTTCTTTAATAAACGCAGAGACGTTACTGTTACTGCTGCGGTTACATCGGTTTCTACTTGTTCAGGCACCTCTGTGTTATTTGGTGCCAGTGATGGAAAGTAAATTTACTCAAGTATTGTGTTTTAAAAAAGGTACGATGAGCAGGATTTGATTATTTTTGTCTGTACATTGTTGTTGTTTTTTAGGGAAAACAAGGTATAAGTACAATTTGAAGGTACTTCTACTTTACTTGAGTATTTCTATTTTATACCACTTTAAACTTTTACTCCACTTTATTTGAGACTTATCGTTACTTTGCAGAATCAGATAAATACAAATGATCAACAATTAATTATGAATTATTATTTTACAATATATACATTTGGTAAATGAGCTCCACCAGTTATAATATAAAAATAATATAACACATATTCTGATATGAGCCATTCTGCATAATGACTTATTTTACTTTTGGGAAAAGTATATTTTGATGCCGATACTTTTGCTTCAGTAAATATTTGAATGTAGGAGTTTTACTTGTAATAGAGTATGTCTACAGTGTTGTATTGTTACTTGTACTTTAGTAAAAGGTCCGAGTACTCCACTGTTCAGTGCCAAGTCAGAGATCTTGGACTTTTAACTGGGATTCATAATCATAACTAAAAGAAACCGTATGCGACTCAATAAGGTGCAACGTGTAATAAATCTGTGTGAAAGCAGTGAACGACACATTATGTTCTAAATATTTAATGTAAACATGCGGCAAAGAACGAAGGCCTCGACCGACACATTCGTGAGACGCTCAGAGTCGAGTGTGTGTGTGTGTGTGTGTGTGTGTGTGTGTGTGTGTGTGTGTGTGAGAAGAGGACCTGGTGTTGTTTGCACTGCTTTATGTTGCTGAAATGAGGTAATTTTGTTCTTTTGTGTTCTATTTTGGACTCAACACATCCCAGCCGGGCTTCTTTTGTAAAAAAAAAAGAAAGAAAATGAGGTAACCCTGATACCAGAATATCTCAGGTACGCTGTTTGAATAAATGGATGACGTCTCAGCAGCTAACGCCTGCTCTCACCTTCTTGTCGTAGACGTCCTGCCAGTCGACTGCGTTAAAGAAACTGTGTCGCATGATCTCCTTAGCGTCATCCGGTCCGCCGCCCAGCCTGTCAGAAAAGAGAAGAAGAAGACGACGTCGAAAGTCAGACATCAAAACGCTGCTCTTACAAAGTCTCCATCAATGGACCCAGAATATCCACCTGCTACGGATCCCAGAATAACTCGACGGGGTGAACGGCTTCGCTCTGTGAAGCTGCAGTAGCCTCTTTTCACCGGCTTCTTCACTTGAGACAGAACAACGCCTCCGGGACAATCAGGAGGGGGATATAACAGCAGCCACCAGCCTACTCTGTCTAACAGGCAGTTGTTCGCTGGATACCAGTTCTCACTAAAGGAGGTTCAGGTCTTCACGTGTTTAAACAGTGAAATGAATCGGTGTAGTCTGCGACGTAAAGGACAAACTGTCCTGTGACTAAGACCCAGGATCCTGGACAGTGAAAGGGCCACAGATGGTGGCGGATCTCCGAAACTTCTTTTCTTCCAGCGACACCGTTTCTGTTCATATTTGCGTACGAGTACATGTGTGGAGAGTATTTTCAATCTGAGCAGGATGGATCATATATCCAATCAGGCGTGGGAACGACTCGGGATCCCCCAGGAGCTGGAGTCAGTAGCTGGAGAGGAGGGGATCGATTATTCACACCCAGAAACCCAGCCGACGGTGAAAAGATGGATGCATGTCTGAAACCGGTCCTGAACCTGACGGACTAGGTGTAGTTTTCACTCCAGTGCTGCGATTGTTTTACTCTGTATGTGAAGCAAATCAAATTACACCTTCAGCTGCATCATTATCCACGGGAGCTGGTTATAAAGGTGATATTGCCTTGAAATTCATCTCATGTACTCGGCAATCTCATTTCTTCCTTTATTGCATCTCCATTTACTCCGGAAGGGTAGTAGAAATAGGTTTCCTTCGACCAGAAATATGCATATATGGTTGAGCAGCTATTCTTGATTCATTTTGGGTTATTTTAGGCGGCTCAAATCTTTCACACTCAAGGCATTACGCAGCTCTTTATTGTGAAAGCCTGGCGACGGTGTGTTCGTCTCCACATCATTTATGTGTGTGTGTGTGTGTGTGTGTGTACCGTTTGTTGGGGTCCTTGATGAGCAGCCCTGACAGCAACGACTTGGCGTCGGCCGACAGGGTTCGCGGGAACTTGATCTCCTCCATGAGGATGAGCTCGAACAGCTTCTCGTGGTCCTGGTTGTAGAACGGCAGGCGGCCGCACATCATCTCGTACGTCACCACGCCCAAACCCCACCAGTCCACCGCCCGCCCGTAGTCGTTGTCCTCCAGCACCTGATGACGCACAATATGATTTAACCGCGGTGTTATCGGTATTTATATATCATCTACGATTAAGAACTGGGCTCTAAATATGGAGTTAGTCCGCTTCTCTACCGTCTACTCAGTGTTCAGACTGAAGAGGTTTAAACTGTGATTTTTCAGGCCATAGCATGTTCATCAATATATTCCAATATTCACTTGACACTGAAACAGGAAGCTATTCCTATTTTAATCTGGATCTTTGTCTCTTTTTGCCCTGAACGTTGTCAGTGTGGTTGAACCGTTGTACAGAACAAACCTTTCACACTAAATATGTGTAAAGACTCTGTACAGCCTAAAAGCATGAAAGACCATTTAAGGATATAGAGCAGTCTTCTCAGACATCCGACGTATTTTAATTCATCGTGTATTTCTGCCCTTGACATATCCGCTTTCACATCCTCCTAATGGGAAAATAACTTTCAGAACCTCCACAAAGAGCCACATTAGAAGAAGTGAAACGAGCGACTGACATTCTACTTTGCTGTGAGGAAAGCGTTGAGCTGCCATTAGAGGAACAACATGTTCGGGTACTTCCACCAGCTGAGCCCCGGCGGTTTGCCGCTTGGTGACAAAACAACACACAGTCTCATCATACGGGAGAAAAACAGACGACCGCTCAGTTTTTAAGCCTGAAACGAGAACTTTTCTTTTCTGCACTGCGTGTTCCATCAAGTCTGAAACCCAAATGATCGTATTTTTAACTGGTGTGACCTCTGACCTCAGGAGCCAGGTACTCTGGTGTTCCACAGAAGGTCTTCATGGTGGCAGTGTCGGTGATGCCTTCTTTGCAGAGGCCAAAGTCTGTGATCTTGATGTGTCCGTCTTTGTCCAACATGAGGTTCTCCAGCTGATGAAGAGGACGAGGGGAATTAAAGACGCGTGCACTGTGCGGGTGGGTCTCTGCACGTTTCCACAGGTTTGACTGATAACTGTCAACCCAGACCAGGTGCAGCTTACCTTCAGATCCCGATAGACGATCTTGGCAGAATGTAGGTAGTCCAGAGCGGAGACGATCTCGGCGCCGTAGAAACGAGTGCGGTCCTCCGAAAATACTCTTTCTCTTGACAAATGGAAAAACAGCTGCAGAGAAAAAGGAAAACAAGTTCAAACACCACAGTGTTTACACTCTGTTGTATTCAGCCGGGTCGTCCGGTGAACGACCAGGAACCAAGACCAGGATCACCGAAGGGGAACCCAGGAGATCGTTAAAGACGACTTAAAGCACCTCACGCTGAAGTGTGTGTGTGTGTGTGTGTGTGTGTGTGTGTGTGTGAGCAAAGGAATTCACTTTTGCATTATATCAGAAATGAATAATTGTCTGCAGGATTCTTTAGGTAAAAAAAGTAAAACACAGTGAAAAATATATATATTTAGAGAGACTGAATATATATATTTGTTTAACCATTGATTCAAAATGTTTTTGAGAATTGAAACGGAATCACAAAACATAACACCGCTAAACACAATTGTATGAATGTTACTCCACTCTTTGAAAAAAGCTTTTTGCAATGTTCCTTTAATGCACTGTTCATGCTTGTGTTGTGTTCGTTCTCTAAACTAAGCAACACTGTTGTTGCAACACTGATTTAAGAACAGCTTGTCAGACATTAATTAAGTGTCTCAGACCTGAATAAATCCATATTACATATTCATATATTTTGCATCTCTTTGGTGGCATTAATGCCTTGGAATGTATAAATTGATACACGTCACCAACAAACAGACACTCCCAGTCCTACAATGAGAGCAGTGCAGCTCTTTGAATCCCACCGTCATCGTTCTTCAACAACTCTTGAAATAACTTCCATGTTGGAATAAGACGGAACATCTGCCAGCATCAAACCCATTTTCTTTTGAGGGAGAGTCCTTGATGTCTCACCTCTCCTCCGTTGACGTACTCCATTACAAAGCACAGCCGATCCTTCGTCTGGAACGAGTACTTCAGAGACTGCAACACAATATATTCACGTTCTTTAAACTGGGCAGAGCCCAGCGGTTTGTTTTAAACACATTTAGGAACAGAAGCTCTGTGGTCTGCATTCAGCGCATCCTTCCTTCTTTAAACAACATTCATCAAAGGAGGCTGACGGGCCACTGCGTCTCTACATGTTTATTTATTCCAACACAATCATTTGCATGCAATCTACCTGCTGGTACTCACAGTTAGGAATGGATGCCGAGTGTTTTTTAATACCCTACTTTCTGTGAGCGTGTGAGCGACTTCATCCTGTGATGGAAAAAAAGGGACGAAGGAGATGGTGGTTAGTCGGGAGACAAAAGGTCGAGGATGTAATTGTCAGGGAGGCGTGTGAACACCACGCCAACGCCAGTATCAAACCGACCTGCATCTGATCTTTCTAAACACGGACACCGTAGAGTCCGAGACCAACAGTCACGTGCCAAATA
Organism: Melanostigma gelatinosum; assembly: GCF_949748355.1. Taxonomy (NCBI): domain Eukaryota; kingdom Metazoa; phylum Chordata; class Actinopteri; order Perciformes; family Zoarcidae; genus Melanostigma; species Melanostigma gelatinosum. The sequence goes on from NC_136644.1 coordinate 24,640,710, forward strand.
TTTGACACTGAAGCTGATGCTTGTATTTGTAATTATTTCTTTACACATACATGACTGTATCTTTTTAAAGTAACCAAAAAAACATGCGTTACAGACGACAAAATAACAATAACGTGATAAAAAGGGACCTTGGCGATGATGACTTCCTTCTTGAGGATCTTCATGGCGTAGTAGGTGCCACTGGCCTTCTCCCTCACCAGAATGACTTTCCCAAAAGTGCCTTTGCCCAGAAGCTTCAGATAGTCAAAGTCATTCATTGTCTGCACAAAGAAACAAGAGGGGATGGCGTGAAGAAAGCTGCTTCTCCACCATTCTAACGCACTCACTTCATCTTTTTCAAAACAGGCTTGAGGAGCGGGAGCGTCGTCGCGTCTCCGCTCGGCTCACGCCGTCACCTTTCGTTTGTAGTGGCCGATGGAGGTGTCCATCTCCTCCTCGTTGACGTTCTCGATCTGGGAGGTGGGGCTGCTGAGGATGCCCTCCTCCTCCTGTTTGGCCAGAGACTCGGCTACCATCTGGATGGCCTCGGCCCACTCGTCCCTGCAGGTCACAATGACAGGAAACAAGTCCTGATCTATACATCTATACATCTACACATATTGTGCTGTGGAACGAGAACCCTTCAAAACATGGCGTCCAGACATTTAAACGAGGCGTGTTGTACGAGCTAAAACCAAAACATACAGACGCAATGTCCATTAGCGTAAAGTCTCCACAGCTGTCATCCTCTGGATTATATTCTCCAGACATTGCACAAAGATTCTCTGTTCTTCATACTGTCAATTCTATGAAGTCTTCAATCTGCACAAAACTACAACGCTCTCATTTCAAACACAGATATATTGACTGATTGCAGTACTTGCTTTTATCTTTTATGTTTATTGTTATTCACCAAAACACAAGAAGGCTCATTTCTTTGTATGTGTGAAGCTAAGATTATTAAATGGGTTTTGGGTGACGACGTCATTTACAGATTATTGTATATTTAGAATCCTTTGACTCTTAAAATAGTAATGATCGACGGGTGGAGATTTTTCCTTCATCATTATCTCAGAAATAACAGAAGCCAGTAGTTTCCCAGATATTTTAAGATGTTTCTTTAATCAGCTAGATCGCCTTATTTCTCCCCGTGTTAAATTTAGCCAGAAAAAACAACAACAACAGACAGTTGGGGAGGAGAAGGAGACCGACGGCTCACCTCTCATCAGGAGTGTCGACGTGAAACGTCCTCTCGATGACCGTGGTCCACTGCAGACAGCGGATGATGAAGGTGTTTGGCTTGGGCCGCTCCGTCTTCATCAGCTGACATTCTGGAAGTCGCACACAGAGAGATCGATGTTCAGGCGCTGCGGACATATTTCTTCGTCAGCGTATGAAATATGCGGCCGAGTTCCTCTGCTCGCGTGTCTTACTTGCTACGGAGAAGTTGTTGAGCGGGTAGGCCAGGTCAGAGTCCTGCGGTTTGTCCTTGTAGCCGATGAAAGAGCCGTCCGTCTTCAGCAGAAAGTAGCGCGGTCGCCAGTTCTTGATGTACTCGCCTGCGGGGGGGAAGAGAGAAGGTGACACCAACAGGTTACATCCTGCTGCACTCACATGTGTTTACAGCTGGAAGCAGCAGTCACTTTGATTCTGTGATGACTGTGGAGGAAACGTGGCTCTGTAATGTTGGTGTTCGCCTGACGATGCCACTGAGCTTATTATTCATGTTCGCTGTTTTCTGTCTTCATAGAGGGTGTTGTTCCCTCAAGAATCAGCTGTGACGGATCAAGTTTTTACCTCAACGTTAGGGGTGTAACGGTACGCGTATTCGTATTGAACCGTTCGGTACGAGGCTCACGGTTCGGTACGCATGACGAACCGAATACGTTTGAGTAAAAAAAAAACTTTTTTAAACCTTTATTTAACCAGGTCGTCCCATTGAGATTAAAAATCTCTTTTGCAAGATGTAAGTAACAATACTACATAACATTAAGGAGCAGTTTTAGTTTTTTATGCTGATGTGTTGCTAAGAAGACACCCCAGAAGATGAGTCACTCAGGTATAGTTCCATCATTGTTCAAAGTCAAAGAATAACTTCATGATGTTAGTTGTAATGAATAAATATATTTAAAAATCAAGTACATTTATCTGGCATTTATAGTTTTCTACTGTACCGAAACGTACCGAACCGTGGCTCCACTGTATCGTACCGAACTGAACCGTGAGTTTTGTGAACCGTTACACCCCTACTCAACGTGTATGGTGTTTTACTTTATGCAACAAGACATGAGCGAATTAATCACGATTTTAAAAAAAAGCGATCGCAAAGACCCGTTGTTTCAGCAGCAAAGACGTACAGTACATACGAGAAACAGATAGAAATGGGTGCAGTTTATTTGGAAAATAATCTTCATGTCCAGGCCAAACTTCCAGAGAAAACAAATGTTTAACAAGGGAAGTGAGAGCAGGTGAGCAGGAGAAATGGAGCATAATGTACTAAATGAACATCATGCTGCAGTGAAGAAGACTTGAAACTAGAGATTGAGACATAAACTCATGTTTACTGAGGTAATAAATCAAGAGAAGTAGAGTCATTTTCTCATAGACTTCTATACAACCAGAGGAGTCGCCCCCTGGTGGACACTGGAGAGAATGCACATATTAAGACACTTCAGCACTGGCTTCATTCGGCAGGCCTGGTTCACACATATGGACTCAAAAGCTGTGAGAGCGTTATGCTGCTATTCATTTTGAATGAATACCATGAATGGCTAAAAAACAACTGTCCAGTCAGAGCGGAGTGTGTGAATTACACGATCAATGCAACACACCCGCAGAGCTACAGATTCACGAGATCACAGAAGTCGGGCCGATACCGACTCGGAGAGCTGGATCGGTGACAATGTGGCCGATGTGTTGAATTAATTTGTGTACACGTGATTACAGGTGCGTGAACTCCATCATGTGTATGGCTCAACAGTAAAAAATCTTCCTTCCCGATACAATAAACGTGCGTATCCGATACCGAGTACCGATCCATTAGCAGTGTGTTAAAAACAAAACAAAAAGTTATATTCTTTTATATACATTTACAGTTTAAATCGATTCCCCGCTGTGTTTCGTCCCGCCCAACATCCTGTTCAACAGGAAGTGCGTCACATTAAAGAGCTCTATCGTGACCCCGAACTCAACATTCAGTGAATCACAGTTACTGAGGCTCATTTAGTTGAAACAGATCCATCAGTTTGTGAATAGAAAGAAACTGAAACCCGTTGAACAGCTGACTCTCCACCAACATAAACTCTGCGATCAAGAACAATAATGCTGCTCCACATGCAACGTTTATGACGGCTTTTGTTTCCAGTTTACAAACCGCCCTGAACTGTGTGTGAACTGTGCGTTTTGAACTTAAACGGCCCACAGAGCCGTTTGGGGCCCTTTTCTCCGGGAGGGCCGCTAGGACTGAATTATAAGAGCACACAGAGGTGCAATAAACAAAACAGGGACTTGTGGGGGCCCGGAGAGAAAGGAACCAGAGTGTTAGGTCATCCTCTGTAAGCTCATAGTGCCACAGAGAAACTTCCCCCTGCCTGGCAGCCACACACACACACACACACAAAATCACTGTGGGAAATAACACCAGCCAAGTGCAGCTCAGACTGGGCTGCAGCCCTGCAAAACCAGCCGGCTCTGCTCGCCGTCTGGCAGGTAAACAACCATTGTTTGGAGGGGCTGCTCTTCAAACCGAGCAGGGTGGTTTAGGCCACGTTCACACTGAGCTGTAATAAAAACACATCTTTTATCGGACCGAGGACGGCCGGTGTTTCCAACAACCAGAGAAACGGGGGTTTTCCAGCGTGGACCAGGTTTTCCTCTAACACAGTGAGCCGGGCCGGGTCCCGTTCCCCTCTAACTCGCTCTGCGATTGCTCCTTTTGAATGCCAACACAGCCAATCACGAAAGGGAGGTGGTGTTGTTTCCGTTTTCAGATGACTTCTAAATTATAAAACAGTGATTTCATTGAACTGAAGGGTTGGTAATCGTCTTCGAAAACATTTTTTGATACTTGGTCGCAGGACGGTAATAAGTCATTTCATTCGGCCAGTTTCCTGTTTTTGCATTTCAGTGTGAACATAAACTCTTTCAATTCCACACTCCGTGTGTTCACATTCCAAGTCACTATCAGTGCTTTTGTCCCAGAATGCAATGCACAAAAGAAATGGAAAAAGTTTCAATTAAAAAATATATTCAATCTTTAAAATATTGTAAAATATTTTGCTTTCATAACATGTTTGTTTCATTTTCAATACACACATGTCCATCCAAGCAAATCTTAGATCATTTAATGTCAATATAAAATGTTTATTTACTGTAAAATCAGGCCTACGGGATCCTTCTGTGTGGAAGACAATGTTTTAGCATGTGAATGCATTATTCTGGTGCATGTTTTATTTTATTAAAGCTGCTGTGGGTACCTTGAAAAAGGTCTAAAGAACAGGACGCCTGTTAACCCTCCACAGCCTGAGTAGTTTATTGATTGTTGCTGCATTTTTACGCCAACTGACGTCTGGAAAATCTCACATTGGTGTGATATTTTTCCTTCAGATGTAAAAATCTTACTGAAAGTTTGAAGATCTGTAGAAATGAAAAAGTAAAGTTTAACATGTAAAACACACTATGAAGAATTAATAGGTATTTTGGACCCGTCTAAAATAATAAAAGCTGCCGGTAGTTGTTTTTCATGAATCAAACCATATATTTAAAGAGTCCTGCAACACAACGGTCTCGGGTTCGATTCCCTCATCAGCTGAAACGCGACACACATCCCCCGTCAGGTTTGCAATAAATCAGCTTCCTCTGTGTAAGAGCTGCAGAAAGGAGAAGTGACTTCCAGGAGCTGGTTAGCATCGTTTGTATCTGTCGACTAATGTCGGCCGTGTTCACGCTCCCGCTCTAAACCCGTGACTGTCCACACGGAGAGTTTAAATACACGGGGATGCATCGGCCACCCTCACCCACACGATGCATCACTGTGTTGACATGATGAGTCGATGTGTTCAGATTGGTTGCCTCTCACTCGTCTTTCATGTGTTTGGGCTTCGGTCTGGAGTATTTGGGCTCTGATTTCATGACATTGTATCGAGTGAACGATTCATTTAAAAAAATAAAAAGAATACGGTAGTTAGTTGCAGCTCAGTCTCGGCCAGCGGACTATTTTTTCTCGTTGCCTTTCCTGCTCAAGAGGACGTTCTGCTGCCAGTTCTCCACAAAGACAGACAATTCTTCATTATCGTATCGTGACAACCAAGCATCCTAATTGTAGACGTTCACTTCAGTGCATAAATAGGCAGTGGGCTAACACTGTGGGCACATATCAGACTTCCATAGTTGGCTTAGAACATTCTATGAGAATATTTTGGTTTCTAATATAATCCAATAACTTTTCTTACTTTCTGTCTTTGCTTGTATCATTTCTTGGCTCGTATGTGTGTTTGTGTACTCACAAGAACAATTTAACTGAAGCATCCATCGGGCTGTTCACAGCACTCCTCCGTCATTATTGGTTCAATGATACGAGATGTTTACGTGAATATTTACCACATAGATTCAGAATACACCAAAAGAAAGAAGCCACTTCATGGATAAGGACGGCGTTATTCTACAAATTATATGAAAAGATGAAACCCAACAACGTGTTAATGTCTGAGGATGTCCTAACCGGCCTACACTGGTTCCCTTTGAAGATCTAAATCTAGAAAAGGAACCAATTCACAAATATTCAGTTCCGTTTCTTGAGGGGGAAATAGTGCATTTGTAGGGGACGATTATTTAGTGGCGGATTAATACGATTATTTAAAGTCGGGGTTCGGTTAAAGATGAACACGTGACAGCTCCTCACCTCTTTTCTGGACCCAGCCTTCCTTGATGACGTTCTGGTCGCTCATGGTGGCTTCTCCTCGTCACCAGTTCTCCCAGTCCGCCCAGTGTGGTGACGGCGAAGGGATGCTTGTTGTTCGGCTCAGTCAGCCTTCCGTCTGACCTCCGCTTGACCTCCGACCTACAACCTACCTGCGCCTCCTCTCACCTGACCTCAGATCTGTTCTGTTGTTCCCCCACAATGTCTCTCTATCCTTCTCTCTCTCTTTCCCAGTCACTTTCTCTTCCCTCCTCTCGCCCTGCCGACCCAACCCGACTTTCTCCTCACCTCTTTTTTGAGTGTTTTTCACTCCCCTCTTTCTGTCCCTCCCTCCTTCCCTCTCTTACTCTGTTTCTTTTCCTCACTCCCTCGCCCTCTCAAACTTCTTCTTCTTCTTCTTCTTCTTCTGTATTCAGGCGCTCCAGCGGTGAGTCAGCCTGGAAGGAAACAGAGAGCAGAGAAAGGAGAGAGGGGGTCAGTAGATAGTGTCCTTCACACAGCAAACACAGCAGGCCGCCACTTATTGTTCAGAGCCTTAGACACACTTCCTGTCTCCTTACATCCTTGCTCCTTGCCTCCTCACACTTTCTCCTTCCTCTGTCCCCTGCTTTTCTTTCCTTCCTTGTCTCTATCAGTATTTCCCTAACTCCTCTTGTCCCTCCTTCCCTCTTTATCTCACGCCCTATTTTTCCTACCTTTCACTCTCCTCCTCTTCCCCTTCCTCTGTTTCCTCCCATCTCCTTCCTTCCATCGACCCTTTCCTAACTACTACTACTCCAACTTTTTCACCTCTTCTCCATCCTTACATCCTTTGTTCCCTTCCGTCCTTAACAACTCCTCTCCCTCCCTCTTGCCTCCCCCTTTGCTTCATTCTCTCATCAGTCCTTCACTAACTCTCTTTTACCTCCTCATCCCTTGTTCACTCTTTCCTCAAAGAATTGATGAAGCTCCCTCCCGCAATATCTTCCTTTCTTCACAGGCCCCTACTTTACTTCCCTTACCTGCCTCTCTCCTTCTCTAATTCCTTGCCTCCTCACATGATTCACCCCCTAACATCGCCTCCTCCCCTTCCTTTGTTTCTTCCTTTCTTCTACTTCCTCCTCCTTCCTTCCCCAACCTTTTCTCCTCTTCCCTCCGTCCTTCACTGGGCCTCACTTTTCTTCCCTCCCTTCCTACCTCCTTACACTTCCTCCTTCTCACTCTTTTCTTCTTCATCTGTTCTTCCTCATTTCCTTGCCTCCTCACATCATTGTCACCCTCCTCTTTCCCATCCTCGGTTCCCTCGTTTCTCCTTTATTCCTTCCCTGACTACTCCAAACGTTTCCCCCTCCTCTTCATTCCTTCCTTCCCCTCCACACTAACTCCTCTCACTCCCTCTTGCCTCCCTTCTCTCATCACTCCTTTACAAACTACTTTTACCTCAACTTTTGTTGAACTCTTCTTCTCGTTCCTTCCTTCTTTCTCACCCTCCATCCACAACAACGTATCATTCCGCATGGCTTCTCCTTCCTCATAAGTATGGTCCCTCCCTCCCTCCCTCCTTTTCCACTCTTCCTCACTAACTCCTTCTCTCAATCCTTTTATTTGAAAACAAAAACACCAACACTTGCTGGTTTCAGCCTCTTGAATGAGACGATTTGCTGCTTTTCTTTTTCATATATACGATAATAAATCTAATATTTTGGGCTTCAATCAAACCAATCAAGTGATTCATCACTTTGGGCTTGTTGTGAAAGCTGTTTTTCACTTCTTGTTTTGCATTTAATAAACCAAACAACTAATCGATCAATTGAGAAATTGAGCTTGAGTGATTTTATGATGTACATTATGTATATATATATTATGTACATATTGTCCTGTCGCCCAGCTCTATCACAGCCATATTTAATGTATTAGTGTTGACCATCACCCAAGCACAGACACAACAGCACAACGGTTGCACGGACCTGGACAAATGTGCAACATGACATTGTTTCCTCCAGCGACATGTTATATTTCCTACATGCAAACACACACACACACACACACACACACGCAAACACACACACAAACACACACACACACACACACACACTTGCAGCCCATGCACGAGCATTCAACAGCCCTCTTTCACAGCAGCTGTTGATCCACGAGCTCTCCTAAAACCCCATCGAGATGGCACACAGGTCAGTTCTTAAAGGTCACATCTTTCAACCAAATGGCTCCTGAATTTGCATACAGACTCCGGTGCTGCTTGATAGAGAGCAACTATTGCTTCACACCTGATCCCCGCCTTTACTGTGAAGTAGCAGCAGGAATGTGATGTACATATATATCCAACTTATCGCCTCTTCAACACTTGTCTACATCTAGTCGGGAGTTTTAATGTAGGCCTGGGACCCGAGTCTGGGAACCGCTGTCTCAAAAATGGACAATGCATTTCCACTTTGACTTCACACTACTGAACTCATGCTGCAGACACTGACCGTCGATTAGCTGCAGACCAAAAGCACTGAAAGGTTTGTAGCTGAAACGTAACCGGGGACTATTTTACAGGAACAGTAACGGAGGTATATGAGCTGTGGGTTGTGTACCAAAGCAACAAGATGATTCACCAACTAATAACTAGAAGTAGTTCCTCGTATATGTAGTAATGTATATTCCTTTGGTACGCGTGACACTAAATATTTATACACCAATGTACATTATATCACAAAAATGTATCACGCTGCAGGCAGAGGCAAAATATAAACAATAAAGATAATCAATACGAAAGTAAAAAGACAATTTCTGGGGTTTTTTGGGACGTTTTCCTACTTTGTACTTTAACAGCTGCACAACAATTTCCCTTTAGATAAATAAAGTTTTATTTCATCTTCAGTGAATCTTTCTGTTACTTTAGAAGTCTTAAATTGAACTATTTCCTTCTGGTGTTTTTTTCCTAATTGACGGCTGTCTGAAACTGAAATGATTACACATGCACAGTACATGTTGCGATAAAGGTGAAAAAATCACCTAAACTACAGCTTAACTGTCCTTAAAACTCTCTCTAATACAGTGGGCAATGTGGCTCAAATCAGTATCACATTCATTTTCATACTCGACTTTCAATATTGATATACATCACAATATGCCAAATGTGTGCAAAGAGGTTCAAAACAATGAAATATCTTCTACTGTTATGCATTTCATGAAACGCTTAATATGTGAAAACCAAAAGCTTAAATTCGGTCAGCTTTTACGTCGAGCTTTTCAGAATTATCAACACATCTGTGAGCGATAACGTGTTAAGATCAAGTTGTCACGATACGATTCTGCTAAAAGCCAACAATCACGATTATATCATCGCCACGCCCTGCTTCATGATGAAGTGTTTTTTAACCGTTGTAACGCATATATATTCCTTACATATGCCACTTTGAAAAACCTGTGTTTTACAGACGCTGTATAAAATGCCTTGCCTCTATGACGGTAAGAGATCAATGTTTTATCTCTCAGCGTATTCATTACAACCTGTTCTTACTGTTAATACTACTAATACTGTACGAATCCAGCATATCCACATCTACCCCTTACTGTCTGTTATATTTATTATTATTACCATTAGACATTCCGTGTGCACATTACAATGCACTTTACTGCCGTTTTGCACTTCTGGTTGGACGCTAAACTGCATTTGGTTGTTTCATTACTTTACTACTCTGTGCAATGACGATAACGTTGAATCTACTGTAATCACAGAATGGTTTATATCCTGTTACCGATCATGGGAAAACCTTTATGTCCCACTACAACGAGCATTTTACAAGAAATGTAATAATAAAACATGTTTTTTTAACAACAAAGTCCGGGTCAAACTGCCACCCCACAGCATTCATCCATCTCCTCGAGGTTAGCCTTTCATCTACAATTTACTTCATTTGGGAGTAATAATCACATTTCCAACAATGACTAATGAATCATTATTTGGCATTTGGAGAGGAGGACACTGAAGAAACTATTATCCATACTGGATAACCCGGAGCACCCTCTCCACCACCTACTGCAGGCACAGACTGATCCAGCTCCGCTGTCACAAGGACCGATACAGGAGATCATTCCTGCCCTCTGCAATAAGACTTTATAATAAATCACCTCTGGCCAAATCAATCACAAGACTATGACACCGCTACTCTGTTGTTTGTTTGGTTAATTCTTGAAACTACTGTTTAGTTAATGTTATTCTATTTCATTGTATATATTGTGCACTTTTATATCTAATATTTTTTACTCTGTTATTTTATTTACCTGTATCGTAATGCTGCTGTTGCGAACAAATTTCCACTTGCGGGATTAATAAAGTATCCATCCATTCATCCATCCACCCATCCATCTGTCTACCTACCTAGTTATCCATCCATGTATGTATCTATCTCGGCAACAAGCTACAAAGCTACTGAAGACGTTGTGTTCCATGCTCCTTCACTCGCACAGCGAGACACCATCAAAGGAAAGATCCGAGAGGCTGGGAAACAAAACGCGAGCCCTCCAATGACAACAAAAACAATGGCTGACAGGAGCAGCAGCCGTTGTTTATTTCAGAAGCCGGTTCGGAGCTGCGGCCCTTTCGGCTCCACAAACAAAACAAACACTGAAACAACAGCTTTTGTTTTCAAGGGCGTGTGTGTGGTGTCATTATCTTAGTTACATAACAACATCCGCTTCAGCGTGCTCCGGTATATGCAATGTATATATAAATAAATGTCTGGAAGTGACTCTTTCGTTCCGACTAGTCGCTGTTAGCAGTGATAAAAAAAAATTAATAAACCGGCTCCCGGTATGAAAGGGTTTTATAAGCCTGTGATGGCCTGTGAAGGCTCGGGAGGATGGAGGATGAGAACTAGCCAGATGATGCTACCGCTAATGTTAGCCTGCTAGCTGCCTGGCTGGGATTGGCTTAGCTTAGCTTGGCTAACTGACGGAGGAGCCGTGGTGTTATTTTAATGTCTGTAATGAAACAACTCCGGGGGATTTATCGGGTTATTTGAAGGGGTGGGAGACCGGTGGTGGTGGAGGGAGGGAGGGTGAAGAGGAGAGAGGTGGGGAGGTTTTGAGGGGGGGGGGGGGGAGGTTTTGAGGGGGGGGTCGTTCATCACGGAGATGGGCCGAGGCCAGACAGACGGTACCGTTACAGTAACAGTAACGGTGTAACGGACGGTACCGTTACCATTGTGGCGGAGGAGGGAGGGGGGTGAGGAGGACAGTAATGGTACCGGTACCGGTACTACCGTTACTATTACTGGCCCTCCTCTCATCCTCTTCGGCAGCAGCATCCCCGGCGTCCCAGACTGGCTAATGACGAAGCAGCGGCAGCTCGCTAAAGGCAGCAAGCTCGCTAGCTAGCATGCTAACCTCCGCTCCCACCCGCCACGGGCTCGACACAAACCCCCCCCCCCCCCCCCCCCCCCCGCCGCCGCCCCCCTCAAAAAAAAAACGACGACCCCCCCAACCCCCGCTTCCTCCCTCCCTATTCCTCTCAATAGTCCAACAAACAACAACAACGCTATAGCATATATCACAATAATGATTTCACCTGGTAGTCGAAGAATGACACGGATGCCCCCCTCCTCCTCTCCTCCTCTATGGGCACTGGAGGAGCATCCAATGGAGGAACGTGCCTCAGTGGTGACAACAGCAGAACAGCGATGGATCCATAGCCGCTGATGAAGTCCAGACACCGTGGAAGCGGTAAAAAAAGAGGAGGGTTCTTTTCGTGTGTGTGTGCGTGTGTGTGTCCCCAGACAGACAAGAGACTGCGGCGGCAGACAGACACACGGACAGACAGACAGACCCGCTCGGCTCCTGCTCCCTCCGCAGCTTCCGCCAGGAAACCTCGCTCGGCTCTCCGAAGTCGGCACGTTACGTCACGTTCAGCCAGATCTGACTGGGAAGGACTCCTGGTGCGTTCAGGGGCAGTCGGAAACATGGTTGGTTCGTGCAGCCACTGCTCCCGGCTTAAACCTGATGGGGAAATGTGTTTCGGGATGAGGGAGCTTTGGCAGGTGGTGGAAGAAGTATTTAGATCCTTTACTTTAAGTAAAAGTACTAATACCGCACGCTGGAAATACTCCACTAAAAGTATAAGTCCTGTTTTCCACACTTTACTTAAGTGAGAGAGTGTATCAGCCAAATGTTCTTAAGGCATGAAAAGTAAAAAGGATAGTGCATTAAAAATGTTTGGATTGATTTTACTGCTTTATTACTGTGTGTTGCATTTTACTGCTGTATTTAGAAGTTCATTTTAACTCTTTGTCTACAGTAATGATTCATGTAAATGTATTTATATACCACCAGTAGGGCGGATTGTCCCTATCGTTAAATTAGGGGCTGAATGTGATATCAGGTATGGTCTTCTCAGAACCAATCCAATTGGCTTGTTTTGTCCGACTGACAGCCCAAAACCAAAAAGATATTCAATTTACTGTCATGGAAGACAAAGAAAAACAGCATTCTTAAATGCAGTCAGCAATTAATATCTAATTGCTGTATAGATTCATCTTTAATCCATTTTCTTTCTTACTTTGTATCTATGTGGATGTTGTTGTTTTTGTATTATTATTAATATTTTTTGTATTTCATATTATATGTTCTAATCTGGGAGATGTCTTATGTTTACGCATATTGTGTTGAATGTATAAAGTCAATAAAGAAAAGCTTAGAAATACGCAAAGTTGAGTATTTAGAAATGTATGATGCATGCACAGGAATAAAATAAACACAGGCACCCTGCAGCTGACTGACAATTTAGATTTTATACAATGAAACAAAGATTTCAGCCTTGAGTCAAAGAATAATATCAGACCTGCTAAAACTTGATAACCAGAATAAATCCTGACGACTGAAATGAGGAACTTACATATGCTCATGAGAATAACCCATGTGTTTGGTTTCACATCTCAGTAATGGCTTTTTGCATCATGACAGTTTTGATGGGCTGCAAACTCATGATTGTTTTTATTAATCTGTGCTGTTTTTCCTGAGAGTGAAAGCTCATTCTTGAGCAGATCCATTCATTGATAAGATGCAGGTGAAGGCTAGAAACGAACCCTCGAGTTAGCATTCTTGTCAGCAATTGTGTCAGTTAATTGATATATTGTTTTGCCAATAAAATGTCAGATACTATTGAATAACATGACCATCACATTGTCCCATTGGGATCCATTCTGTGGCCCTGTGCTGCATGTCGTCCCCTCTCACTTACAGTCTATCTGGTCTGTGCAAAGAGGCCACAAAAAAAATAAAAAACGGTAAAAAATTATGAGAAAATAATGTCAGACAAACAGTCCCAAACCTATATATTCAGTTTAAAATGATATAAAAGAGAGAACAGTACAAAATCTCATATTTGATCATCTGTTCTGACAATTATAAAAACAAAGTTGAAGATCAATTTTCTGACGATCATGTAATGGATTAACCCACAAATCATTTCACCACTACATTTTGATCATGTGTCTGGATCTAGGCTCCTGTGTGTCTCTTACCATGTCTGTACATGGTGGGAAGTGGGACTTTACAGGGGGTACGTGAATGCAGCATCCCTCTCCTCATGGCATCCAGGGCTTTTGTCAGTCCGCGGGCTTTTGTTGTCTCTCGCTCTCTCTGTCTGCTGGGTTTACGTGATTCAGTTCAGTTATAATTCACTTCCCTTTTGACCCACAGCAGATATCAGTAATACATATATCCACTGGAGTAAATGTCAAACCAACCATATGGATGTTTTTTGCACGTTGATGATTATTGTTCCCCCACCAGACTTTGGTACTGTGATCAATGTACTCAGGCTTACCTAAATGTATAGCACCCCCTCCTCCCCAGCCTTCCTGAATGGATGCTTTGTTTGAGGATCCTGGTCCCAGTCTGGCTGCAGGCCTGCACAGACGCGACTGCTTCTGCTGCTTTGCATTAATCAAGTACAGTGTGTGAAATAACAATTCAGTCCCACTCAACAGGTCTGGTCTGAGAGGGTCAGCGATGAAATGAGAGTCTCCACACACACAAAAAAATAAATTTAAAACATGCAGGTCAACAATATCAAACAAGAATACAACATCAATGAAAAAACATGAATTTATTAACCATAAGCAATCCCAATGCTGTTGATTAATCACTTCAAAGTAATTCAATTGTTGAGTCTTCACACTTAGTAAATATTTATTACGTGTGTTCTGTTTTATATATTTTAATTAGATATTTAGATTGTTGGTCAGACAAAATAAAGCACTTTATAGATATCTCCTGTTAAGACTCTAAAAGCCTAATATGATGGGCATTTGAGATCATTTTTGATATTTCATGGACGATAAAATAAAAATGTGTCAAATGTATATTGATTTCGGTGTTTGGATGTGGAGATTGAAGCAGAGTTGGTGTCCAGATCTCTCCATGTGAGGAGACTAATTTGATTTTGCCCTTTAAGTGACTTCTCATTTCCTGAGTGTTATGTGTGTTCACACCTGACACTTAATGTCCTACATGTTCAACAATAACACATAACGCTATGATAGAAATGGGTCCCTGGAAGTCAAAAACATCACAGCATAAAAGTGTTGGCCCACACATAAACATAACGGAAATTATTTTACGCTTAGCTTCATCTGAGGGGAAGCTAAGAATGTGCAATTTGTCCTGAGGGTGGCGCCAGAGGAAAAACATGAGGTTTACAGCGACACACTGTCGCACTCTTTGTGTGTGCGTGTGTGTGTGCGTTTAACACGTGCCAAGTTTACATTATACAAGCAATACAAACAATATATAACACAAACAAAAACAAATGAATAAAATTAACCACCAACAAAACAAATAAGTAACAGTAAACAACACGGTGGTGTATCTTCGAGGAAACGTGACTTTCCTTTGTCCATATTTTAAGATAAATGGTTTTCTTCTATTTATGGTCAATAAGATATGTGCACGTCATCGTTCGTTTAAATACGAAAGAATGAACAAACATGAATCCAAAGAGTCCTACAGTAACCTAGAAGACGTGTGTGTGTGTGTGTGTGTGTGTGTGTGTGTGTGTGTGTGTGTGTGTGTGTGTGTGTGTGTGTGTGTTACTGTGGTTACTGGTGTCAGTTTGCTCTGATGTCACTGCAGTGTTGGGTTTCTCTGTCCTCGATCTCCCGCAGAGAGATAACATCTGAAGAGAAGAGACACTGGCATATGAAAAAGAGGACAGGACACTCGTGCAGATTGTGTCTCAGGTTACGTCCTCTAAACAAGACTGCAGCTGACTCCAGGTCAGCAGCTTGAGGGTACGTGTCTCTCTCATCTGCAGGTAAGACACGGAGCAGAAGTTGTTTATGTCTTATTTTAAGACAACAGCTATTATTATTCTTGTTTTGTCAAGTTGTACAGTAAATACACGGAGGCTTGAATTGTTTGTTTCCTCTGATGTTGAAGGAAGTATTCAGATCCTTTACTCAAGGAAAAGTACTAATTCCACACTGTGAAAATACTTGAAAAGTGTCCCCTGTGACTGTTATTATGACTGTTATTATATATTATATCATTAGATTATTATCAGGCATACATTGATGTAAATATTCATCCCTGTGTGTTTGTGTGTGTGTGTGTGTGTGTGTGTGTGTGTGTGTGTGTGTCTAATATCTTCTGCTGTGTGACTCATTTATGTGATCTTGTCACCAGCAGCCTCTAGAGGCCACACAGCTCATTAGAAAAACAATCAATCAATCGATGAATGGAGAAAATAATCAGCAGATTAATCCACAATGAAAATAAGCACAAGTTCAAAAGAGCGTTAATATTAATGCTTGAATAATAATATCATAAATATATAATAGTACAAC
Source organism: Melanostigma gelatinosum (assembly GCF_949748355.1). Classification (NCBI taxonomy): domain Eukaryota; kingdom Metazoa; phylum Chordata; class Actinopteri; order Perciformes; family Zoarcidae; genus Melanostigma; species Melanostigma gelatinosum. The sequence goes on from NC_136644.1 coordinate 24,656,433, forward strand.
AGTGACGGGAACTTAAAGTACCTTTTCCAGATTATACTTACTTAAATATATATATATATATATATATATATATATATATATATATATATATATATATATATATATATATATATATATATATACATACCTTTTTACAGTGTGGTTTAGTACCTTTACTTCAGTAAAGGATCTGAATACATGTAAATGTTTCCACATTTTTAATGATCGATCAGGAAGATATTAAAGTTTAAAGACAGAGCTATCCGTGTTCCTCCACAGGAGACTCCCACTAGAGCCGCCGTGGTCTCCGGGCTCACCCTCGACCCTCTTCGGACCTGGTCTTGATGTTGATGGCGGGATCTGGTGTTGCTCTGAGGCTGCATGGGTTCATTGAGCCTCAGGACTCCAGACAGCTCGATGGACCGACCACGTTGATACCGAAGTGAGTGAGTGAGCAGCATCAGCGATCTAAACCCCAAATGATATGAAATCCTTTGAAAAACGACTGATACCGTTTGTGTGGGTATTCAGAGTGAACTTTCTATTCCAGATCGTCTCGCCTGGGGAGAGATGTGCATGGATTATATCCAGGACAGCTGGGTAGAGTCCACATTGTCCACTTAAAAGATTGGTAAGACTGCGTGTGCACTACATGTTTAAAGTCCTGCAGTGAAGTCCAGTCATGTCTTTTATTTTATTTATTGAAGGCCAATAAAAGTCTGGAACTCACACGAGAATAATATGAGATTATTTTTATGAGATTATTATTAAGAGATGATACAGAAGGAGCTGAATGAAAAACATCTATAAAAAAACAACGTGAATTTAATTAGTTAAAGTCAGATTGTTCTATATTGTGAGATTTACTGTTTTTTAAGTCAACAGTTTGGCCCCAGGGTGACACCACAGATCAATATTGAGCATTTCCATTGTTTGCTCTACTTGTACTCTCCTACATTTATCTGACAGCTTTAGTTACCAGTTATTTTCTTTTACATAAAAGCATTGAGTTTGAAATTCTTATATAAGATAATGCAGTACTGTAGTAATCTATAGCAGTGTACAAAGTATCTCAAATTGGCTCCACATTAACAAATTACAACATTGAAATGCTCTGACGTGAATGTGTTTATGATAAGAGAATAATATCATAATCTATGATACGATAACACTTTGAAAGAAGCCATTGTGCATACTGAGTATTGTTACTATTGATACTTTAAGTACATTTAGCTGATAATACTTCTGTAATTTTAAATAAGTAACATTATTAATTCCTTCCTGAAAGCTTTCTAGTTCAACGAGGGGAGTCCAAAATGTGAAGGGTTCATCCTCTGGGGATGATGAATGTTGGTAGAAAAATGGCTGCTTTCCCCCCCAATGTCTGTTGTTTACACGAGTTGTAACAGCCAAGATAAAGTGTAGAAAACAAATATCTACTTATCGTTGACTCTGTCTCTCAACACACTGCAGCTACAGTGTTCAACGTGGACGCTCTCAGTCCCTCAACGAGTCTCTTCAGTCTCCAATCGCTCCGGGTCAAAACGACCAGCAGAGTTTTGACCTTCGCACCCTGAGAGCGCTGGCTGTCCTCCGTCACCGCCCTCAGACGGCCTACCAGCACCAGCTTCAGTCTCCTCTCTTCCCGCAGTAGCACAATGTGCTTTCAATGCAAACAGATGTGGATGGAAGAATGTTATTCACACCAATAAAACACAGAGTTCATTCAGTGAGGTTCAGTGAGTACATAAGTAATAGCATCAATATACTGAATGTACATTTAAGGGCACATTTTAGGATAATAAATATTATATTATTGGGTTATAAATATTGATGCATTAATGTGTAAAGGTGGAGCTAACTTCATAATAATACACCATTATTTATCCGTTGATTTATATTTTGGACGAATATAAATCTAAAAAAGTAAATACAAAGTAAAAGTACAAAAGTATTAGCATCAAAATATACCCAAAGGATCCAAAGTATATTATGCAGAATGGCCCGATTCAGAACAATGCATATTATTGGATTACAATCATTGATGCATTTTAATATTGCAGCTGAGCGGGTCGTCTTCCTGATGTCAAAAAGTCACTTGTGGTTAAATAAACAGACAGACAATTGCTCCAAAAAGAATAACTTGAATCACTTGTTGGCTCAGTTAAGACCTTGATGGTTACATTTTTTGTTTCAGTCAATCTGCATTCAAATTCCTCAACACAGCAGTAAAGGTGGGAACATTACACAAACGTATGACTTGCACTTGTCCATCTTGGGATTTTTCAGTTGCTCTCTTTGGACTCCCCTGCTCTGTTAGTTTTGTTTGTTTTGGACATTTCTTGTTTGTTAAAATTCACCGTGTATCATCCCTCTGTTGCCCCGTGTCAATCTGCATTTGGGTTCATCCCCTGTTGTCTTTTTGCCCCCCATGTTACGGATGCTTTTGTACCTGTTCATGGGAAAAACAACTTGAATACGCCACATTGAGCTCTGGAATGTCAGCTGTCAATGAAGTGGAACAGTCCCGAGGCACAACCCGATGAAATAAGTGATAACACCTGTGTGGGTGGATCACCGTCTCTGCATCAGAAGAGCTGTGTGTGTGTGTGTGTGTGTAGGTATGTTAACCATGAAGCCGGTTTTGTCTGTAACTGGGACCATCACTTCACAAAGAGTGCTGATTCATTCCACACCTGATATGTTACGATCCACTAAAGATAAGCACAATATAAAATGAATAAATCCCTGTTTTGTTATCTTCGCCACCATCTTGACTGGAAGGGACACTTGTTTGTTTGGGAGGGGAGAGGGAGACACATCTGGGCCCAACTTTTGCCCGAAGACATTTTCTGCTACGATTCCAATAAAACACAAGTATCAGTGTATACTGATGTCATATATCCACTTATCTGTGTGTGTGTGTGTGTGTGTGTGTGTGTGTGTGTGTGTGTGTGTGTGTGTGTGTGTGTGTGTGTGTGTGTGTGTGTGTGTGTCAGCTTCTTGCACTGCTTGTCCTCAGATCATCATATCAGAAGTCTGTTACTTTACTTTTACTTTCAGCCTGAATTATGTGTTTGTTATCGTTTGCTCTTAAACTGTCAAATGTGCCGCTCTGCTGACAGCAGACTTGTCCATGTTTGTGATTGGTCACATGCTTTAAAAACCCGCCCCCTTGATGTGAACGCATTCACAGCCTCACTCTTCTGAGTGCACTTTTCCAGTTGATGTTTTTTTTTGGCATCGTGTATATTTTGATTTGCACCTTCTGGACATTCTATATTTGCATTCTTTCCTTCTTTGTGCTGCAGCTGCTGCACAGCAATTCACCTCAGGATGAATACAGTTCCATCTTATCATATTTCATCCTTTATCATTTCCAGAAATATGTTTAATTGCTGCCTTCCTCCTGGTAATCATCTCCCAAACCCGGAGTCATAGGTTGAGCACCACACACATATTTTTTCAGATATTCATATTTAAAAAAAGTTTTTCCACTTTGTTTTATTTGTTTGTTTTCTTCTACATTTATAATGTCATCAATCCTGTGTGTCCTTGCACTGTATGTATGAAGAACTTGATTGAAACACATTGATTAAACAACCCAACACAACACAAGGATGGGCAGGAGGGTGAAAAGTGTTCATCCAAAGCAAAGAAGTCTGATACTTCCTGCACGGTAACCCACCTTTTAAAAGCCTGTTTCTGTTTTAAATGACTTTGGTGAACTATGAACACAGCAGATTATCAGAGATAACAAAAAAAAAAACAGTTCAAGAGTTCAAACATGCTTTCAAAAGTTTATTCATGATGAGTAAAGATCTTCAACCACAGTGACTATTTGTATTGAAACAATAAACTATGATACTATGATAAATAATAGAAAGACCTCTCTGATCAATTTGAAAAAATGTGTTTGGTACTCACAGGGTACTTTCACTCATCATGCAGTACATTCAGTGTTTGTACTGATATGAAGTCACTTAAATTCCTGCCGAGCTAAAAATAAATATGAAGATAACTGGACGCAAGTAAAAGTCACACAATACACGTAAATGTCTTCAAAGCACACAGTATTAACTGAACTATTAAATATGTATTTATTAAATGTGTTAAAATGAAATGGTAAAAAACTTCAGATACGCATCAAACTTAAAAAGCTTAAAAATGTAATTATGTCTAAAAATCCTGTTTTATTATTATCATCATATATGTTGTAATAAGTAATCTGGGGCGAGGGGTAAATAACTGAAAGGTAAACATGTCTGACAGTAGACTTAAGATTACATTTAGATTGATTGACATTTGCACTCTATGCTAATACACACTGTGAGTTACATAAGAGTCGCCTCAGTGTCAGCTTTTCACCACTTTATGACTCTGGAGGTATGTCAGCTCAGCCCTTCTGGAGAATGTTCTTCTGCTTCCTGCCAAGGGAAAATAATCTAAACAGGTTTTTTCAGACTTCCTGGAAACATGAAGTTGTGTATTCAATTTCCATGCATGTGCGTCTGTGTCGTGACAGAGAAAAACTATTGTCCTTGTCCTTTGTGCTGTCAGGCTCATGGCCAACATGAGCTCCAATCGGATCCGGTGGGTCTGCACATTTTAGCATTAAACTGCAAACACAGAAAACACAAACTACCGAAACACAACGTCTGCCATCGTTTTTTTATTGATGCGTTTCAATATGCACACAACCATACTGTTCACTTTGTAAGTGCAGCGGCAAAGGTAAACAACTTCCCAGTTTGGATGTGTTTTTACACGGAGGCCAATGTATTTATCAGCCACTGTATTTACTTCAGAGCTTGTTTGCTGAAAACAGCTGCCTGCTGCTGTACTTGATGAGAGTAGTGAGACTGAACCCATAGACCGTATGCAAGAAGTGGAAGTAGTCGTTGTGACGTCACCCATTGGTGTGTGGACTGATGTTTTAAAGCCTCAAGTTTGGCGATTTGGCCGTGGCCATCTTGGATTAAGGCCGTCCCCATCTTTAGTCATCAGTGAAGGGAAGTGACCATATTTGGACTGAGGAGGAGTGACATAGGGGAGTTACATATATGGCTCTGGTAGCAGCCTGTCAATCACATTAGCCCCGCCCTAAAGCATACTCCTCTTTGTGGTCTGTGTGACTCTAAATGGACCATAATGTACTAAATGAACATCATGCTGCAGTGAAGAAGACTTGAAACTAGAGATTGAGACATAAACTCATGTTTACAATGTTTACTGAGGTAATAAATCAAGAGAGAAGTAGAGTCATTTTCTCATAGACTTCTATACAACCAGAGGAGTCGCCCCCTGGTGGTCAGTAGAGAGAATCAAGGTTCTGCATTTGCTTCACTTTTCAGAACCGGAGCTCGCCGCCTGTGTAAAACCAACATTATGAGCTGAAGGCTAAAAAGCCTATAGAGCTCCAGAGTTGGTGATAATTCTCTGATTTCAGCACTTTCAAATCAATCGTATTTGAATACACACACTCACATATATACACACATACACATACATATAGATAGATATGACACTACGAGGCTACACACATGAAACTCTGTCCTCCGTTTTAAGCTCTGTGACTGTGATGCTTTAATGCTGTAATTCGATGCGGAATGCTACAAAAGCTTAATAGTCACCTTCAGGTTACATGAAACCTACAATGATGATCTGATGTCATTGTGGGTTTTTACTAAATGTAATCTGAAGGATCACAGTCGTCACAGAAGCCTTTGTGTGTGTTTTGGTCGTGACTTTGACGAATTTCCCTGTTCCTGCTCGCAAAGCATGTCACAATGTGATGAAAACTCGTAAAGCCGGTTGGTCCACAGGTTGAAGTCAGAACATATAAAATCTGAGCTTTGTCCTCTGAGACACAGAGCAGCAAAATTCCATCAACAACCAAAGTTTATACTGCAGATAGAAGAACGAGGTAAGAAGCATCTTTTTTCTTGTTGTGTTTCAGCTGTGTTGCCTGTGCTGTTTCTGTTATATTGTGTGACAAGTGATATTTATATTTGAAATCATGACTTCACTTGTTCTGTTGCCAAGTTTGTTTAACTCACTACATTATTTTGAAGCTGGAGAAATAAAGAAAATGAAATAACTCACATTAGTCACTTCAAACTAATTAAAATTTTTTAATATATTTACTTCGAGACATGTTATTTGTTGTGTACATCTTGTACTCTATGACTGTTCGTGTTTGTGAATTCATTTAGGATATAATTAAATGGCAGATGGTGTCTCTAATGTAACATTACTCTTCCTGAATTAAAGGTGCAAATTGTTTCTTATTTTGTATTGAAATGAGACATTTTACCATTTAAGCTACTGACAACAAAAACACAGAATTTGTTGTAATTATGAAATTTTTGTGTGTTTCTGCACATTTACTTTTAAGGACAATAACATTTCTGTAAAAAATACAAAAAAGGTTTTGCTTTGTTTCACAAATTTCCCTGAAATGAGGATAAATATCATCAATCGGTGTTGATGTTGACCCTGTAAATATTTTTTTTGTTTTTCAGCATTCTGCAATAATCTGAATCATAGCCGACAGTTCATTGGCTTTTTTTTTGCATCTGCTCCTGACATCTTGTAAACTGTTCTAACCACTACCATTTGACTGTAAACGGAGCCAAACACTGAAGATTAGAGAAAATGAGTCAATCTAATGTTTTAATTTCCCCACAGAAGGTGTTGACATGAAGTTCGGGTTGCTGGTGGTTTTGGCCGTGGCGGTTCTGGTGCCCAGCCTGTCCGAGGGCCGGAAAGTCTCCAGATGCGAGCTGAAAAAATTGCTCGGGGACGCCATGAACCTGCCCAGACGGTTGAAGGAAAAAATCCTGGCAAGGGGTGAGGTTAATAAATGTTGGGTTCGTAGTCTGAGGGGTAGAAATGTCAGCTCAAGTCATGAGCTCATGTCTCGAGTCATCAGCATGAATCACTCTGAAAGAATAGAGAGCAGGAAGAGAAAGACTCTTGTTCCTGCAACCAGGAAGAAAAAAACCTGCAAAAATAGAGATGTCCAGAAAGTGACTGACATCAATGACATGCAAAAAGTAAGAGGAATAAAAAGTGGATTTTAAAAGAATAGATTTTCACGAATTAATATATTCTCGCCTTTTTCCTCTTTTACCTCCTGCCATGTGCTTGCATGACTTTTTCTCTGCAGTTATCTGTAACTTGGAAGCAAGGTCCCATCTGAACACCAACGGGTATGGCAAACCCAGACCTTTAACCAGACCAACCATTGAGCCAACAACCACCGAAACAACGACCACCGAAACAACGACCACCGAGCCAACGACCACCGAAACAACGACCACCGAGCCAACGACCACCGAAACAACGACCACCGAAACAACGACCACCGAGCCAACGACCACCGAAACAACGACCACCGAGCCAACGACCACCGAAACAACGACCACCGAGCCAACGACCACCGAAACAACGACCACCGAAACAACGACCACCGAGCCAACGACCACCGAAACAACGACCACCGAGCCAACGACCACCGAAACAACGACCACCGAGCCAACGACCACCGAAACAACGACCACCGAGCCAACAGCCACCGAATCACCAGCTAGAGTAATCAGACGAAAGCGTGAGTCTGATGCGACCAGTGAGGAGCGTGACACAGCAGAGCTGGATAAACTGTTGAACATGATAGAAGAAGGCGAGGACGGCGGGATGAGCGATGACGACGGAGGGAGTGAATCGGATGAAGAGAGTGAATCGGACGAAGAGAGTGAATCGGACGAAGAGAGTGAATCGGATGAAGAGAGTGAATCGGATGAAGAGAGTGAATCGGATGAAGAGAGTGAATCGGGCGAAGAGAGTGATTTGGGCGAAGAGAGTGATTTGGACGAAGAGAGTGATTTGGGCAAGTTGATGGAGGATAACATGATGACCAATGAGGACAAAGAGAGCGATTTGGACGAAGAGAAGCAGGATGACATCATCAGCGGTGAGAACGAAGAGAGCGACGAGGGGGATAGTGAAGAGGAAGACGAGGATGAAGAGGTCGAGGAAGGTGAGAAACGTAAGAAGCGCCACGCCCGTCAGTGGAAGCCCAAAAAGAAGAGGAGATCCGGCTTCTACGGGCTCTTCCAGCTGTCTGACATGTATCACTGTAAGTCGGGTCGAGGCTGGTCTTTTAACATCTGCAACACAGCCTGCAAACGTGAGTCTTTGAACAAAGAGATGTACAGAAATTATTGTTATAAAAAAACGAGATGTTTTACATTTAAATAACTGTTCCTTCTTTCCCCAGAATCCTTCACCGATGACGACATAATGGATGACATTGACTGCTTTGTGAGGTCTCGTTCCTGGATGTAAGTTTGCACAGCAAAGTTAAAAGTGATGCTTCACCCTCATGAGATACTCCACCCAAAACATGTTCGAGCATTCGAGCATGTTTTGCTCTGTGTAATGCAATGTAAGGGGACACATATTAAGAAAGCAAAAAGATATTTGGTTCCAAATAAGAATGAAGATGTGTTATAGAGCTACATGTGTTGTTGGAGGAGCAGCCTGCCCCATAATGTAAATTGAATGTGATTCATTCAGAGTTAGTAGCAGCAGCCATGCTGTTGTTTTGAGTTGTGAGTGAACTGGACCTCAGAAGGAATATTTGAAAAAAAGAAAAATCCAAATATTTGCTGTAGTTTTATTGTTATTACAGTGGTTTATTTACAGCATATACATACGTACATTTACAAGTTTATACAGCCTTCTTAGAAAGGCCACATTTGATTTTCAACAAAAAAAGTAATTTGCTCTACAGCTTGCAAAAATTGTCAGAAATTCCGAGAAAGGTCAGACATTTACATTTAAAATGAACTGTTTTCTTCTGTGTGTTGGTTTTTTGGGGTTTATGCATTTTTGTGGAAAGGAAGGTTTCTTTTATTTGTATTATAGATTTGTGGCTGAAACCTGTGTTGAGCAGAACCTTCTCTGCATGAAAGGGTTAAGGAAGGGATCTCTATTATTTGAAACGAAAACGGACCATTATAACCTTCATGGAGGGAGGATTTACTGCAGCACACATGCTGCTTACTGACTCACTAATAACTGCTGTTTTAACGAATTATTCCACTTTGTCCCATCTAAACAGAACCATCTTGAGGAGATCCATTCACCAGTGTAAAAGACTCAACCTCCACAAGTTCTTTGGAAACTGTAAATGAGCAGCGGACACATTTTCTACATGCAGGATGTCACACCAACATGTTCGTCTCCCAGACATTGTGAAGCATTTTACATTTTCTCACTGATTAATCTGTGATATTTCTTTAATAAAGTCATTTGTTTTAGTTTGTTTGTGGCTGAATTTGCCTCAAAACATCACCAGTGATGAAAGCTGAACTGTATCTCAATACTTTCAATAGTTCTGATGATATTGTTGCATCACTTTAATCTACCGTAAAAAAATATGATTCTTGTATCTTTTGCGATATCTTACAATAAAGATGTTTTTCTGCATATTTGTGTTCAGGAACATGTCTATTATGAGAACACTGACTGATCAAAGTTAGATCTTTTCTGGTCAGACTGTTAATTCTGACAACATAAAGTAATAATTAACAATGAAAACGCTCTAACAGGCCTCGTGGATCTCTTTAAATAGAAATGTAACTTCTGGGCCACATTTCCACTGCTGCGATATTAAACCCTGTTTCCCAGTTTAGGGATTCAAAGTTTTATTGTCATTATGCAATACAAGATTCGCTAATGATCTATATTTGACTCTAAATGGACCATCATTTACTAAATGAGCATCATGCTGAAGAGGACTTGAAACTAAACTTAAACTTATGATCATCGTCACATATACATATATAATTTGTTGAACCTTTTATTTGTTTACAGTTATATTAACCGAGGTCACACTTGGAAACAAAATGCGTGCAGATTTAAATAGTAGCAGCTTCCTGTTTCGGTGTTTCACAATAATGCAGCTTATCACAGCCTGTAACTAACATGTTGCTTTAGTATCCACAACCTATTGTTTTCTGATCAGCCTGGAGAACTACAACAGCTTAAGTGTTAAAAAAGTAAAAAGTTCTGGATCCACAGGTATTCATGGCCTAAATTTAAATTTAAAGTGGAAACATGTCCCCCCCCCCCCCCTCTCTCATGATAGATGAATTAAAGAGGCAGTTTATCAAACTTGAGGAAATTAGATTCTCCCTTAAAGGCTCCTTGAAAACCGTTCATAAAATAGGGAGACCCTTTCACAACTTCTCACTTTTGGATTTGTTTTCTGTGTATTTGTTTAGTTTTTCTAATTCAGGGGGCAGTTTGGTGGCTCGTGGGCATTACTAGTTTGGTTCTCATGGGGGGAAACAAACAGGCCCTGAACTCGTGTACATTTTCTTTTGACCTTATAAATCTGTGCAAAACTGCAACAAAGATATTTGGGGGAAAAAGAAAGTTCAATGAAAGGGCCTTGATGGAAAAAAATATTTCTTTGCTGAAACCAGTTGTTCCGCTGCTCACCTTTCACACTGCGGTGATGCTTTTCTTCGTATTCACTGCTGTCACATTGCCGACATCCGATCCTCTGAAATAAAAAATATGTTGTGATTACATGAGAAGTTAAATGGTGTCACCTTATCCGGTTTATAGTCTCAGGGCCGAGTCTTTTCAACAGCACGAAGGCGTGACCTGTAAATGAGAAAGGATGTTTTCAGGTAGACGGATCATTCCCCCCTCGACCTCTTTAGAGCTAAGAAACCAGCTAACTGTGAGATTTGGAGCAACTTTGTGCTCTTCCTGAGCCAATTGTTCCCAGGAGTCATGGGAGCGGCCTTTATGGAGAACAAAAGATGCAGGTTCTCTGTGATTCGCCACCTCAGAATCTGCAGACAGTATATATATACAGTATATATATATGTACTGTAGATATATACTTCGTGTATCGTATGATTTCAGAGAGTCAATATGAGGGTCCTTGTGGCGTTTCTCTTGTCGGTGCTGGGCTGCAGTCTGGCTGAAGGGCGACTTTTGTCCAAATGTGATCTGAAGAATGAGTTTGTCAACCTGGATTTGAACTTCGTGGCAAAGAGTAAGTGCTGCTTGTAACTTTTACATAAGAAACACAGAGGCCTTCTATTTATGGCTTTAAAAATAAATACATGTTCAATATTTTGTTAACTGCAAGTCAGAAACGGATGAAAAATTGCAGCTTTGTTTAATGTGATTCACAATATTTCTTTTGGTGAAAAATTAACATTTGTTTTCAGACTTGAAAGGTTTGGGAGCTCCTGGACTGAATCTGTATCGCCATACTGATTTGCTGTAAACCAGCATGACCCTTCATTTCTTTAAATTGTTCTTTTCATCCACATACACTTGTGTGGATGCAAATAAGTATAAAAGTATACATCTATATATATACTGGTGGAAGTGTATACTGTTATACATATATGTATGAGTGTACGGTACTTTCCACCTGTAGTCTAAAGTTTAGTCTAAATGGTAAAAAGTTGAATGTGACGGCTTTTTTGCTGCTTTTTCAAATAATACAAAATCAAATAGAAAGAAACAAAAAAATGAATCTAGAAACCTGAGCGCATCATACATCACATAACATAACTGTAAATGCATTTCAAGAATTCAAATAGAAACTACAAACAACATTTTGCATAAATTATTTGGACAAAAATCCAGGTCAGAAAAATACAAAACAAACTTAAAGGGGAGAGATCCGAGATCGGGAGCATTACAATTGTCTCTCACCGGCTCTATGGAGCAGAGGAATGAGATATATCAGGCTTCGGAAACACACACACACACACACGCACGCACACACACACACACACACGCACACACACACACACACGCACGCACACACACACACACACACACACACACACACACACGCACACACACACACACACGCACACACACACACACACACACACACACAATAATTGTTTGGGTCTGCACATATTTGCTTGCATTAATAATGCAGAATATTAGCAAAATGTCCCTTTAATAGGTTAAGTTTTGTTTGGATTAAATGCTGTCAAGAGGTATGGCATTAGAGTAAAGCTCACATTGTGCCCAAAATTCACTAAAGCTTTGTAAAACCAACCCACCTGTTATATTTAGATATTGTACATATATATATATATATATTTAAAGATTGTATGCAAGTAGAAGTTTTTGGGCTGATGGTCGCGCCAAAAAAGAGGGGGTCAGAAAGTCATTGGGGATCATCCTCTGGGGATCAAGAATATCCACAGCGAATTGAAGACTGCCCAGCACTTTTGAAAGTGTGTTTCTTTCTTCTCTTCCCTTCAGTTGTCTATTATGTGGAGCGGACGTCGGGTTTCAACACCAGCGCGGTGACTCACGAGACGGAAGACCACAGTAGCGAGAGGAGCCATGCGAACGATGGCGGCACAGTCTCTCCCCACAGCGTCACGCCAAAGAGCGCCAAGATGCCTCCACACCAGCACGAGGCGGCCGCGACGTCCTACGGTCTTTTCCAGCTCAGTAATCTCCTGGCCTGCAGGGACGGCACGACTCCGTCCCCCGACATCTGCTCGATGGACTGCAACGGTGAGTTCAGTCTGTGTTTGTTTCCATATTTACGTGTGAACGTTGTTGTCACAAGTTACAACATTTTCAATTTGCATCTTTGCCTTAAAACAGTCAACTTGTTTTCTTTCCAGACTTCATTGACGACGACATAAGTGACGACTTAGAGTGCCTGTTGAAGGTCCACGCTGCGTTCATGTAAGTTCATTTTAAAGGTTCTTCTAACACTTGAATGTTCATGCAACCTAATACTTCTGCTCCATCTCAAAGGTAAATATTGTATTTTACGTTTACATTTGTCTGACAGCGTGGAATATTTTCACAGTGTGGTTTTAGTACTTTTACTTGAGTTGAGAGTGCTGTGAATGACTGAACTGAATTTCCAATGTAAATACTTCCACAGGAGAAATGCTTTCGGGGGGCCCCACAGCGAAAAGTTACAGGAAAGGTGGGTAATGTATTTCAGCAACATTTTTTGTTATATTTGTCGTAATTCTCTTTCCATCCAAACAGCAATCAATGAATCAATGCTCTGACAACCTGCCGGTCTACCTGATCGCACTACCCGGGCACTCATTGAGCGTCACCCGAGTCTTCCAAAGCTGCCATCTCAACAGCTGTGTATTCGTATTATTAGTTAAAACTCAAAGATATGCTGCTGTTAACAGTGAACAGAAGTGATGCAGAGGCAGTTTAAATGGTCTGTTGTGAATGCTTTGGCCTGAGATTGGCCTGGGCTGACGTTGGAGTCGCAGCCTAAATTATGTTCCCAGTCCGGCCCTGGTCAGTTTTAACTCCTAGTTTCCTTTTGCTGGTTCCTGTTTGGTAATCTGTCTTTCAAATACAAGAAATTCTGAATGAATTACCGTTTAATTGTGACATCAATACTTCACAAAACATATTAACATCTCCTTTTGTTTATTTGCAGGTACATAGGCATCTACCGGGAGTGCGGTAATAAACCCTCTGACTACCTCGATGAATGCGGGCCTTAACGATCACTGGAGGGATTCACCTTCTCTCAAACGAGTGGTCATCTATAACATCCAATAGTATCTGAGCTTTGTTGTAGAAAAAAGTGAGACAATGTGTGCTTATGAGGGAATGTCCTCCGAAATGTGCATGTCATTAAAGATTATCGAAAGGCTTTAAAGTGCTCTGTATATGTTGACAACTGTTCGATGGGTTGCAATGAAATTTGCTTCAGACATTCATGGTGCCCAAAGGATGAATCACAGTGATTTAGGTGATTCCTTAACTTTTCCTCGAGCGCCACCAGCACCTCAAAGTTGTCACTTGTCCTGTGGAATATCTCATCGTCTAATGATGGATTGGCACATGTCAGAATTTCAAACAAACGCAAATAATTTACAAGTAAAACAACCGCATTTTAGCCAGTTGAAAAGACGGCGAAAATAGGTCTGAGACGTTCAGACCGAATTTCAACCAGTTTTCATCCAGAAATCAACGTTGAAATCCCGGCTGGTGCTCACTGGGTCAGAAGACTGTGCACGGGATGAGGGAGGAGGGAACTCTTTGTAGCAGCAAACTTTTCTATGTCCGATTATCCATATTGAAATAAATGTAATGTCAATGTATGAGCTGTAGGTGGCGACAAACACCAGCTTTCTTTTCTTCTGCACTGATTTACCTGCATGTGCAAAAAACAGAACAACCGGAAACTAAAGCATTTTGCCCTCACAATAATCTATCTATCATTTGTGCTGGTGTTGAATTATACAGACTACTTTTATTTATATATTATGCATTATTTACCATTTTTAATTTTTTTAAAATTGTTTTACTGTTCTCTGGAGTCCTGGATTCTTTCTTTTTTTCTATGTATCCATATACTTTATGTATATATACATTTATATTCATTTAATTTTTTTATTATTACGTAGATATAGATTTTGTATGTACTCTGGCCTCTCAAAATACAAATGAAGTGTCACTTTGTACTAGATTTATGAAATAATTTTTTTATTTTTCAATTATTAATTTACTCGTTTATTCATCCACCTCTCCATCTCTCCATTCATTCATCTCTTTTGTCCCCTGCCATATCTAAAAAAATAAACTAAAACAACAACTTTATTTTGAAGAAGAAGAAGAAGAACCGTACTGCGGTGACTGCCGGTTGCGTCATCAAGGTGTTTTTTCTAAACACAGGTCGGGCAGGTGAATCAGTTTGTCCTCACTGCACCCACGCGCTCGGGCTGAAGGGTGACTGTTTACCGAGTCAGTCGAGTTTCTATGGAACATTAGGAAGGAAACCAGGAACTGACGTGACACAGAAACTCCACATGCTGTTGCGAAAAGTCTGCGTTTCTAATGAGTTTCTAAATAAGACTCGGCGGGTTTGTATTCGTTGAGTTTGACGGGCTGAAAACATGCTGCTCGGTGTTGCGTTCACGGTCCTGCTCCTTCTGATCAGCGGAGTTTCTGCAGGTAAGTGTCTCAACACACTGCATGTGGGGTCTGCACATGCTTCTGTTAAACTAGAATACTGTTGTTTTAAAGTAAAAATAGAATGAAATGAAAAATATGAAGTAAAAGTGACACTTATACCCGGATGTTTCACTGTTTATAACTCGACATTACGTGGACTCTGGTCATTTGTGATGGACGTTGGTCATTGTTAAAGTTTTTTGTAACACTGGTTTAGTAAGTTCAATTAAAGATATGTGTTTTAGAACATGTTAAATATTTTCCGAATCAGAAAAGCCATCCACGCTTGTGATTAGCGCTAACACGTTTGGTATTTTCTCAAACTCTGTGTTTAATCCTTTATTTAAACACTCATTCGACTCATTGTTCTTCTTGACAGTGGTGGAAGGAGGATTTAAATCTGTAAACTCCAACTTGACTGTTTGGATTGAGGAGGACAATTCTAGTTTCTACTTCAGACTTTTGACATTTTCTAGATGTTCCGAACAACATTTGTTAATTGATTCATCAGATAACGATTGATGGATAAGTCCATAATGCAAATAATTGTTATATTGTTGTTCCTTTTGAGGAAATAACGCTTTAGTTACAACTTTTAGCCTAATTTGAGTGACACTGCATGTAAATGGAGAGTTGTAGATGTGGTTCAGGGCCAGAGGTTGTTTATAACCATTTTATTATCGGCTTAATAAGTAGCCAGACTGTATTCAGAGAGCTGGTGCTCACATCATTGGACGTTCTTTTTACATTTATCATCCTAAGAGAACCGCTTCAGGTTTTAAAGTGAGTGTTTCTGGATGCGCTCTCTGGGTGTAATGTGGTTTCTCTGTGGAGAAGATGTGACTGCATGTTGAGAAAGTCTTTGCATGGAAACAGTTTCTGTTCTCCTCCAGAGGTGAACGAGGCCTCGGGCCACATTTCCCCATCCGGCGCTTTCATGTCACTTTCCCAGGAACAAGACTGAGCCGCTGCAGACGCCGACTCATCATCAAACTTAGTGAAACAAAGGTTGTGAAGCATGGCCGTGTGTTTGCGGAGCCCATTGTGAAAGAAAGCGTCATTTACTTGATTGATAATATTGGATCAAATGATGAATGATGTCAATTTCAGATTAGAAAATAATGACAAATGGCTGATCATGTGATCGCCTTCTACGTAAATGGACTTTGTGGAAACACGTTCTATGACGTTCATATCTATGACGCGTTATAAACATGTGTTATAATCTGATAATAGGACTGTATAATATAGTTATGAGCACTCACGATATGCACAATGCTTTATAACAATATTCATAACGCATTTTCACTTCATAATTGCTGGTCACTCACTGACTTTGTGTTGCTGCAAGGATCAGAGTTTAAAATAATTCCAATAGTTGTAATACATTATAATCTTCTATAAATCAATATAATCTGTTATTATGCATTATAATGTGATTCTAAATTCATTTTAGTGGTATTTTTTTTACTTAAAGCAATTTATAATCACATTTTAATGCACTATGAATTGATTATTATGCATTACAACTATTGAGATTATAACGCACTATGATTCTTGTTAAATGTATTTATAGAATAGTATATATTCTTGTGTACTTCAAGTAAAGAGCTGCTTTTCCTGGTTTGTTCTCGGCTCCATTGAAGAGGAATTTAAATCCAGGGGCATTTCAAACGTTTTCCCGCCGCACCCATCTCATACTCACTGTGACGACCATGAAGTCAGAACAGGTGCGACGGTAGCTGAAAGGACAACGAGGGCGGACTCAGGTGGAATGCTGAAGAGCAGCCAGAAAGCCACTCAACATACCTGCTGTGGTTGTTGTCGTACTTGATGTAGGACAAAAGGCTTTATCCCACGACGGGTTCTCTAAAATGATATCTTTTGAAAGTTGTCATACATCAGTGTACTGAATTGTATTCTCCACATCCTGATGCGTATAGTGACGCTGGGCACTTACTGGAACACTGCAGAAGCATTGCGTTCGCTGTTCAAGCAGGAGTTGACCACAGCGGACATCAGTGTCATGTCTGTGCGTTCAGTAGAGAAGCTTAGCTTAGCACAGAAACTAAAGCTAATGCAGCTAACGTATCTTATCATATCATATCTTCCAACCAATGTTTAACCAACCAAAGTAAAAGTTCCCGTCAGTGTTTGACTATTATATCTGATGTTTCTGGATTAATATCACTGCTGCATTCATGTGTGTGTTGCATTGTAACTCCTTTATATCCTGTTGTCTAGTTTAATCTTCATCAGTGCTTCATATTCTATAAGATCATCGCGTGTTTGTAGCGGCTCTGTCCTGTGAGAACCTCGTATCTCTAGAAAGAACCAACAACCTGTTTCCAGCTTTGTTCTGAAGCATCTTCCAGCTGATCCAAGAGTCTTTTTCAAGAGTTTTTTTTTAGCTTATACCAGCTAATCGCTCCTGATTTCCTGTAGTTCTGTCGCCAAAAAGCGTGAAGCTCAGCTGCCAAAATCTGGACGTCTCAGTCAGCTGGGAGTACAGCAATCAGAAACCTGAAACCATCTTCAGGGTGCACGTCGGAGGATCTGCTGGGTGAGACTCAGCTCTTCTTTCTTTGATAATTCTTGACTTAGTTTGATTTATAGCTAAATGTAATTGGAGCGTGTTCCGTGTTTCCGAATGCTGTTCTTTGCGTGACGAGCTGATTGAGTGACATGACGGGTTGTGATTCTCATATTTAAGGCATCTCGAGAGCGACACCACAGAGCAGCAGTACGACCTGAGCCACTTCGTCTGGGCTTCTGAGGAGCGCTACTTGGGCTTCCATTATGTCACCGTGACGGCCAAAGAGGGAGGCAGCCAGTCCAAGTCGATATCATCGGAAACATTCACCTTCAACCATTTAATACCGGCGAACATATCCTGTAAGTAACGTGTAGTTTAAAAAGCGTGTTTATTTCCCTGCAAATCAGAGGGAAGCCTCGAGAGTGTGGTTGAAGTTGGAGAAGAAGAGTTCTGACTGGATGTGGAACTTGACTTTCTCTTCTCAGGTGACTTGGATTTCCCTCCCGTGGATCTGATTGAGACCGGATCGGGGGCCACAGTGAGTTTCGTGAATCCGCTCCTCTTCTACACAGAGCTGAAGGAAGCTGCCAAGTCGGATTCTGCCACCTTTGCATTCACTGTCTCTTCAAATGATGTGAGTACAATAACTGTTAATTACTGTATTTGAAGGACGGGTGCGACACTCGGATCTGATGGAACCAGTTTTAGTTTAATTAGAACGAGGGATTTGTTGAAAGAGATTCCTTCACCCCAAAACAATAGATTTCAAAGTCTTTACTCACTATGCTAATAATATGCAACTAAGATGTTAATCAGCTACGTTGTGTGACTTTCAGGGCGATCGTGATGGAGCTTGCACAGCTCGAGAGGAAATCTGCAAACTTGATATCTCGTTCCCCGAGGGCGCGGAGAAGTGCGTAAACAAGATGACGGGATGGTTGTACGACGGGAGCTTCAGCCGCTATGTGGAGTTCAGAGAGACGGGCCGCCTCTGTGCCAGCAAGTCAACTGGTGAGTCTGAACTGGGAAGACTTCTTCAAAAATGTACTGAATCAACAAAAAAACTAAAGTGTCTGTACGCTTTTTTTGTTTGATGTTTCTGGTTTTACAAAGATTAATAAATAGCATGGCTACTGTTAACAGGAAGTACTCGGATCCATTACTCAAGTGAAAGTACTGATACCACACTGTGATAAATACTCCGCTACAAGTAAAAGTCCTGCATTTAACACCTTACTTCAGGAGAAGTATGTCAGCAAAATGTACTTCAAGTACTTGAAGTAAAAGTACTCACTGTGCAGTAAAAGGTTCGCCGTTCGTGTTTTACTGTAATATGTTTCTGGATTAATATCACAGCTGTATTAATGTGTGTTGTATTGTAACTCCTTTATATCCTGTTGTCTAGTTTAATCTTCATAAGTGCATCATATTCTATAAGATCTTTATGTGTTCGTAGCGTCTCTGTCCTGTGAGAACCTCGTATCTCTAGAAAGAACAAACAACCTGTTTCCAGCTTTGTTCTGAAGCATCTTCCAGCTGATCCAAGAGTCTCTTTAAAGAGTTTTCATCTGAAGAAGGAGGATTTTATCAACACATAAAGGAACATTTCATCCTTCAGTTCATCACAAACATTCAACATCACATCTGGAGATACGAGGTTTAAACTGGACAGGAAGGAATTTGTACTTAAAATAGAGGCTCACCTGTTCGACGCATTGAACCTCATTAAGTTCAGATAAACTTAGACCTCATCTCTTATATTAGAAGTATATTCAGAGGAATCACCAAAAACAAATCCAACGTACAGATCTCCTGACTTGAAATATAGTGAACCTATCCTTCAAAATAAAAGCGCTCCAGCACTTGCACTAAATCAAAAAAAGAAAGAAATCGTTGATCGAACTAAATCAAATATTTTTTGTGGATTGCAGACGTCCACATGCTACTGCTTATTATACTGCTGGTCGTCTTGGCCAGCGTAAGCAGTGTGATAATAATCGCCATCTGTCTGGTGAAAGCCTGGACAGTGAGGGTGCCGTATCCAAAGCCGGTAAGGTGTCAAATTGGAACAAAAATACATGTATATTGGCAATGACGTTGCTTTTAAAACCTTTGTCTGTCCATGTCTTCTCGTTGCGTAGATCCCACTGCCGCCAAACCCCGACCCCCGACCGAAGTACGCTCCTGAGTCCCCTCCATTCATCAGCCCCGTTACAGTGATTGACAACAAACCCCGCAAGAACCCTTCGGTCAGCTCCGGGGAGGAGGAGGACCTCCAGCACAGCGGCTGCCAATCCGTGGAGGGAGGACTTCTAGAGGGATACGGGAGAGACGAGGACTCTGCGGACGACTCGGGGAAAACGGAGATTAATTCGATGGATGTGGAGGTGGAGGTGGCGTCGGGCTACGACAGCCCACATATTTACCAGGTGGACATGGGCAATGGAGACATGGCCACATGTTACCAAGAGAGGTAATCCAACTGCCAAGAGGACAAATGCCAAGAGGACTTGATTTGGGATGAGTTTGTTTTATCGATGGTTCTAACTCACTCAGGACTACGTCGCACGTTCGGGACCGACTACGCACTCTGGAGCCCGAACAAGTGCACCCAGGGAGGTGCTGCCTTTGCTCGAGACATCTCGGAGACATTCGTGCCTTCTTCTTTCTGACGACACTGATAAATATGCACTGACCTTTTAAGGATATCGTTGGTTCGCTTTGTGAACTGTTTTTGGAGGAAATCTAAGGAGGGAGACAAGCCTGACGCATCGCCACGAAATCAAAGAGCTGCAACACAGAGGATTAAAAAACCGCAGCACAAAAACAAAGAGAATACAGACAGAGCGGTGATCTTACGGTCACCTTCCATCCGGCTGAGCGTCTCTTACCTTTCGCCAGCCTCGGCTCCTGTGACATTCAAAAACACAACCGGTGAGATTTTCATCTCAGGAAAAACAAGTTTCGCAAGAAGAACCGACCGCAGGTCGTAGAAGTATCGGTGGTGGTTTTGTGTAGCTGCCAGTCATGAAGGGAAGCGGCTCCAGGCTTTGTAAAAACGCGACAGTTCAACCAAACGACGCGCCAAAAAAATAAATGTATTCACGCAGACAGTTTACGCGTAGTCTTAAGATTTCTGCTGCTGGGTACAAATGTAATCTTTATAATTTCACAGGGACTATTTCTTCTGTAGGAAGTAGTTCTGATGGAAACTATTTCGTACCACTTAAATAAGAAAATGTTGTTCTGGCATTTGGGTCAAAGACAATTGAACAGTTTTGTTTTCAATGTTGCGAGTTAAACCGAGCTCCTTGTACATTGTGGGCTTTCCACCCATGACGGATTGCTGGGTGTCATAAATAGCGAACTGTGCCACACCTGATCAGTGAGTCACTGCTGGGTGACCTGCAGAACTGGCTCCGGTGGTGACGAGTGAGTGTTTCCATTGTGTGTGTGCATCGAGAGCGTTCTGTTTGTTTACATGACTTCAGGGTTTTAATGTTGTGTGAACTTCTCTTTTTATACAGTTGCTGTAAATAGATTCAAACAATAATTAGTTTGAGGCTTAAACACCGAAGACGAACGTTTTGTTGTCCAGAATCTTATTTAAATGTCTCATGAGGCTCGTTGGCATGAGGTGGAATCACGTCTACGTGGTGCGTTAACAAAAGCTTTTCTGATTTCTAAATAAATAGCAGTGTGACAGCTGATGATCAGCTCACGTGTGTGTGTGTGGGGGGGGGGGGGGGGGGGGGGGGGTGGGGGTTTGTTCAGATCAACTTGATACTCTCAGAAAGTTTGCATTTAATGTTTTTAATAAAGAGACATAAACAATATTGATATTTTCTTTTGTGAAGTCTTAACGCGTGTCGATAGAAAACCGTTGATACGATGGCGGAGTTTGAGCACAAATGATTATCTTTGAGGAATAGAAAAATCTTCATTTCAATTTTTCTCAACAGGTTTTCTGACCGAGCTGGATGAGAAGACTGATACCGCTCTTATAAATATGAAACTATGTCAGCAGCCAACTCATTTTAGCACACAGACGGAGAAACGAACATCCATAAAGCTCAGTTATTCACCGGTTATATTCTATGAAGGCGGTGTCAGACTGTGCCATGTTTCTTTAAGAGCCACCGAAATCCCACACTTCTGTTTTTAAACAAGCTATATGGCATTACTAGTGCGCTTTAGAGGAGCTAAGGATGCTAACTGCTAACGTACAGACATGAGCGGTATCATCAGCCAGCCTTTAGTGTTCCCGGATTTCAACGAGAGATGTTCCGATACCTTTTATTTTTTATTTATTTACAATACTGATCCAGATGCCTGAGCAAAACCAGTGTGTCTGTATATATTTAAACATCTGATGATTTGAGGAAACTCGAGGGTCTCGGCCCCTCCTCCTGTTTGTGGCTCGTTTTGTCAGCTCTGCTCAAGTGAAGCTCCGCTGACGCCACCAGAGTGGCGGCAGTTCGTAACTAAAGCTTCAGGCCTTGAACGTTCGTTCTCAGGTTCACCATCTGCTTCTCCTGTCGGACTTTTTCTTCCATGAACGCCATCTTGTTGGCTTTCTTCTCCACTCTCCGCTCCTGGTCAACACACAGAGGTTAGAATTTAAAAACATTTTCATGACGTCATCTCCTCCGTGGTTGGCATTGTGTAACGTGCCTTTTCTTATCGTGAAAAAGATTAAGTACAAAACTGATGACGCCCGTCTTTTGGTAAACATTTGACTCCAGCCTAAAGCCTACTCCTCTTTATGGTCTGACTCTAAATAGATCATAGTTTACCAAATGAACATCATGCTGTATTGAAGAAGACTTGAAACTGGAGACCATAAACTCATGTTTACAATGTTTACTGAGGGAATAAATCAAGAGAGAAGTAGAGTCATTTCCTCATACTTCTGTACAACCAGAGGAGTCGCCCCCTGGTGGACACTAGAGAGAATGCAGCTTTAACACATGAAGCATCGACTTCACTTTTCAGAACCGGAGGTTGCCGTCTGGTTTGTAATCGTTTTTGGACACAGAGGAAGAAGAGACATCAGGCTTTGAGACGCACAGAGACAGATCAATGGTGAGCGGTGAGAAGGATTATAGGAGGAGTAACATTTTGGTAATATCCTCGCTGTGTGTCCCTTTCTTTTCTCTCTCTTCCTCACCTTGCGTTCTTCCTTGATGGCTTGTTTCCTCGCCTTCCTCTCCTCTGTGCTCTCCTCCTTGTCGCGGGGCTGCGTGGAGACGCGCGGCAGGTCCGAGTCGTTGATCATCGTCATGCGCTCCGCCTGCTTGGCGGTGAGGCCTTTGGCAGGAAGGACGTCCAGAGGGATGCCCGTCTTCTGGGACACGCGGATCGGCTTCGTCTGAGGACAGAAGGAAGACAAAGGATTGTTCCTTCAAGTCTCATTTTTAGTCTACGTGCAAAAGTTGCCTCTCGCTGTTGACAACTCTACATCATTCATTTCAAAATAAGGTGTCATGGTGGGACCGAGTTCCGCCTCTTTATGTCCAATAAAGATTACAAAAGAGTGTTTTCATACCTTTGGTGGGTCTTGAATGACTTTGGGTCTGTTATACATGTTGGAATATGTACCTGGAGAAAACAAACATCATGCAGTCAAAATAACAAACACACTATCTGCATGATACAGATAAACTATTAACAGTCAGTGTCTCACCATTAAATACAGCACATGAACTACCCGTATGATAACATATGTCACTCTACTCCAGAGCATTTACGGGCTGGAGTTTATACGACATAACTGCTGCAGGAGTCAACCTT
The DNA here is from genome assembly GCF_949748355.1 of Melanostigma gelatinosum. NCBI lineage: Eukaryota > Metazoa > Chordata > Actinopteri > Perciformes > Zoarcidae > Melanostigma > Melanostigma gelatinosum. The sequence continues at coordinate 24,679,753 of NC_136644.1, forward strand.
TCACCAAATGAACTTTACTGCACCGACGTGGAGCAGATACGACGCCAACCTTTGGCTCCCAATGAAAACACCCAAAAGGTCTCAGCCAGCAGATGAACACACACCTGATCTGATGTTTGAAAAGAGAGAAGTTGTACTACAGTGTGGGATCCTGAAGCTTCATCAAACAACACCCACATGTTGAAGATCATCAACTTTTCTTTATCCTCTGCTGTGTTCAGTAGCTCGAGGGTGTGTTCAGCTTAGCTTAGCACAAACACCGGCAGCAGACGGAAACGGTGCGTCTAGCTGCATCAACTTTACCTTCAGACGAATACAAATCTAACTTCACTGCGTTTGTTGATCCTTAAAGAGGATGTTTCGCTTCATGATGAAGAAACTGCTGGATGAGTGAAGAGTGGAACTTAAACTCACTGATGATGGTTTCACAGTCCCACTTCTCTTCTGGACCCTTGATAACAATCCTTTCCATCTCCTCCTCCTCCTCGTCGTCTTCATCCTCCTCCTTCAGGACAGGAAGTTCTTTTGGACCGAGGTCATCGGGCCTCAAGTATCTGAACCGCAAACAAGACGCGCGTTGGTCAGCTGGCTGATTTAAAGCAACGGTTTAAATAAAACAATCCGATGCAGCATCAATCGCCCAGCAGATGATTTGAATTAAACTTCAACACAATTAAAGAGATAATAAATATGAACAGCGCTCACTCTTTCTGTTTCTGGATGAAGTAGTCTTTGATCACTTCTTCCAGGCGAGCGCTGTCCGGCTGGATGAAGCCCTCCAGCTCGGCGTTGTCCAGAGCGCCGATCTCATCGTCATCAAACTGTTCGTAGAACTGAAACAACGGAAATGTTCACGGAACAACTCGAGTACGAAAAGTAAAAGTACCCGTCAGTGTTTTACTAATATATCTGATGTTTCTGGATTAATATCACTGCTGCATTCATGTGTATGTTGTATTTTATCTCCTTAATATTCTGTTATTAAGCATCTTCCAGCTGATCCAAGAGTCTTTTTAAAGAGTTTATTCATCTGAAGAAGTAGGATTTTATCAACACATAAAGGAACATTTCATCTTTCAGTTCATCACAAACTGTTTCTACAACGAGTAAATATATTTGTCTGGTAAATGTAGTGGAGTAAAAAGTATAAAGACCAACGAAGAAGAACCTTGAAGTTGAGCTTAAAAACAGCATTTTAATAAAGGTACTTGGTTACATTCCACCACTGTGTCGGTAAATGATCAAACGGTCGAGTTCAAAGTGAAAGTTCACCTTTTCGAAGCGGTCGTCCAGCAGCGTGAGCTGCTCGTTCCTCCTCATCACAGACGACGTCATCGAGTACTCCGTGAAGCGACTCTTCGTCTCCTCGTCCATGAACGGAAACTCTGGAGCGCGTCCTTCCCCGTCGCCCGAAAACCCACCTTCAGAGTCAAAGTCTCCTTCCTCGTCTGTGTCCTCCCACTCATCATCATCATCGTCGCCGCCTCTGCCACACACACACACACACACACACACACACACAGCAAAACAACGTTAATCACTTTCAAAAAAATCAAGTTTAAAATCAAGAAAATCTGAAGAAAGATGTTTTTACATTGCGTTTTCTTACTTCGTGTCCACTGCTCCACTCGCTGCGTTTGCTTTGACGATGAAGTCGTCGTCCAGGAGGTTGTCGGGGTCGTCGAAGTCGAAGTCCTCGTCGAGAGCAGCCACGATGTCGGGGTCCAAGTCCAGACGTGGTCCTGAAGCGAAACACACAAACGAGATGCGGAACCTTTGAAGCTGCTTTAGGCCACTTCACATGTTGGGGACAACAAAGCAGCAGCAAAGAGGTGAAAGTAAAAAACACCCGAGGAAACTGGAAACACGTCCAGTTTAATCACAAAACCGAGCTCGGGTACAGATCTGTATGCGCACGAAGGAGATCCAGAACTAGTTTCAAGACTGTTATACCAGCAGCGTAGCCTTAGAAGTATCTGATCGCTGCTGAAGACAACTCGATTTTCAGAAGTGATGCCTTCGACTCATCGATTAGTCGATTTCATCGCCAGATCTGTGAAACTGAGTTTCTCCACAAAGAATCGCACGACTTTAAATCTTGTGTTTACCAGAAATGTGCTCATACGTTTCTTGGAAAGCAGCCATTCAGCATGAAAAACACACTAATCGACTGAAGAAATCTCGGTCGACTTCGACGCTGCATCAGCACAAAGCAACTCTGTTTCTTAAATCTTCAGTGTAGTAATTCGTTTGGTGAAACACACCACATATCTATTTATCGATTTATAATGATGAGTTTGTTCCCTAAATTGTTAATTATTTCACAGTTCCCTCTGAACACCAGCAGAGGTCGATTAAGCTCATAAAGTACTTTAAGGGCGACGCTGGTATTTTCCAGTGTTTTTGGGACGAACAACAACAACCAGTTTTGAAACCAGTCCAGTTTTGAGCGAGAGCACTACAGACAGCAGATGCTCACAGGATGCAGCGGAATGTTTTTGGGGGCAAGCTTGCACCGCCATTTACGTGCACTGAAGGTTCTCGTTTCTGCCACCGACGGGCTCAGATTGTTAGAAGTGTCTCGCTCAAGGAGAAGCCTTTAGAGGATATTACTTTACTGAATATTTAGAGGATTTTAACGATGTGGACGACGTCTTTGAATTTGACGGCCGCCCGTATTTAAATTAAGTTTCAATAAAGTTGTCAGACATTAAAGATAACAATGTGAGCCTTTTAATGAACGTAGCGTGACATGGACGCTGCTCACTTGCTCTCGCAGATCACAGCGGACGGTTACAGCGTTTAAAAAAACTTTAAAACACAGATGTTTCCCTTTAATGCCATTTTACGGTGATGTTTACCTGAGATAGGAGCCGCTTTGTTCAGAAGTCCCACCTCCTCTTCGAACTCTGAGGCGAACACTGAGGACGGCAGGTTGATGGTACTGGCCTGTACCATCAGACAAAGACAGGAAACATTTCAGAGTAGATTTCCTCTCATCTTTCGTGCGTTAACTTATTTCTTTGCTTGATGGCGTCTAGGATTAACAGTCTGATCAGCTGCATTTAGAAAATCCTCTGGAAGAAAGCGTTAAATTGCACTATTTTGAGGTCTACTTCGCTAGTAGCAAACTGCTTTCTAACAAAGAGGACCAGAAAGAAAGAAAAAATAACAGACCCTGATGTCATAATATGAAATGCCAGAACTGTTCCAGGGGTAACTTTGAGTCAACTTACAGGAACGGCGTTGTCGCCCTCCTCCGAGTTCTCCTCGTCCTGGAGATGAACCGGCCGCCTGTCGCCGGGTGCCGGTGCGTCTGCCACCAGCTCGGTCGTGGGCACCGCCTCCTTCAGGTGCTGCAGGTAGTTGTAGTCGTCGTCGAAGAAAACGCCAAAGTCCCTTTGCTCCTCGCGCCTCTTCTCCGTGTCCCCCTGAGAAACATCGAAAGACGGCAACGCTGAATGGTTCAGAACATGAAAAAAGTACAACACTGAACTGCTCTTAACTCACAGGGGCGGCACGTCTCTGTTGTATATTGTACAGTCTGTTCTTTAAAGGGTCCCAAGTTAAAAGTAGCACGACATGTATTAAAGAAACAACAACAACAACACCGTTAATGTGTACCTTGATGGCGGGCAGGAGGACGTGCTGTGGGGCTTTCTCATCTGCAGCCAGCGGGTCCCTCTGACTCCTGTGGACGAGGTGAAAGGTCACGGCCTTCTTCTTTTCGATGAACGACTTCTTCTTTCGATGAGGCTGGAAGACACAAACACAGCAGTGAATGGCGGTGATGATAGAACGGTGAAGTCTTTGGTTCGCCAATCAGCTACTTAATATAATTTAGTGGTGTATTGGTTTGTTTCGATTTTTAGTTTTGGTCTGGTGGCTCACTACAGGCAGTTTGGCGAGTTTAACCTTGTTTTTGGGGAGATTACATGAAGTGTATTAACGTATATGGCTACTTCGAGACGACTGCCTGCATTCATCGTCGCTTGTTTTTGAGTTTGAATGAAGTGTGTTTACACGACGCCTTACAGTCCATTGGTGTCCAAAGCATCCATTTGACCGCGTAAGGAGGCAGTTATTGACATTTATAAGGCGGTTTCAAACACTATCGAACAATGCACACCTGCTCTTACATATCTACGTTACATATATTTTTGCAACCCCAGCAAGATAGTTACTGTTAACCTGTTTGACAATGCAAACGAACATTTAGTTTACGATGTTATTTTTAATGCACACCAGTGACGTTCGTCAGTGTTAACGTTAGCTATAAAGGTTAGCTTTTTAGCTTAAAAACGTCAGTTTACCATGTTGTAACGGAATCTCTGCCGCTATCCTTCGACTAATCCGGTTTAAAGCCGGTCAAACCTCCAACGACAGGTGGCAGTTAAAAACAAATAACCGTGTAAATCCAGAAACTTTCGTTGTTGTTGTTCATCCACGCTGGGTTATCCTTCACCATGCTGCGGCGACCATTGCTGGAAAGAACCATTTTGGCGAACAGTGGGGGGGGGGGGGTAAAAGGATATTAATATGATTTAATACAGACCGCTTACGGGATTAGTTTACATTTATATTGTAATTCATGCGTTATCTTAAATGGAAACTTGTGTTTGTATTCGTAATGTAATTCATGTCATTATAAACCAGGTACTCCCTCATTATGCATTGTTGGTATAGTCCACAATCTTTCTCTCTTCATGTACTGTTGGTGCAAACCCAGTTTATAGGCGCATTACCGCCACCTGCTGGCCTGGAGAGCTTAGTACAGCACTTAAATACAGCACAGTACATGAGTTACATTCTACCACTTAAAATCAGGCAGTGTTCTAAGCATTTCATTATTTAATTACATTTTCTGTTTTATTTTTATTTGTGGAATTTACTAAATTATTTTACAAACAAAATACATTTTTAATTTCTTATTTATTCATTTATTAGTTTATTTTTTGTGAATATTTGTGGCAGCAGGACGATGTGTGTGTGTGTGTGATTGAGTCAAAATAAACTACAGAGTGTGTGTATTCATGATAAAGGAACATGATCATATTGAACAACAGTTCAACAGTGAGGCTCATTGATGTGTGTTTAATGGAGCTCTATGGTTCAGTGGAAGAAGAGGCATCAGGCTTTGATACACAAACAATACTTGTTAGCAGAAACATTCACAGGTGGTTTTGGTCCTTTCATGGGATTTGTAGACAATAAACGAAGATAGAATATCACCACACTTATTCTTTAACCTGAGCTTCTGTTAAAGCAGCCGCTCTGTGACTTTAATTACTAGTTATCAGACACATCCACACCTTCATTCCCCTCCATGCCTAAACTACGTGGGCAGGAGCCCAAAAGTATTTCCCATCCAACATCAATAAGTTCACTCCGGTGTTTTTCCATATCTCACTCTCAACATCGGTGGCTGTGAAATGTTTCCTGTTGTTCCAGTTCAAACAACATTCTTTCTGTCAAAGCAATACCTTCACCCACAACCCACAACCTACAATCTACAATCTACAATCTACACCCTACACCCTGCACATCTTTTACACTGATCCACCTGCATGAATGTTATTTTATTTTTATGTTCAGTATCTTTATTATCTGGTTATCAAAACAACCCCTGTGGTGACAGCAAAACAAAAACAAATGAATGTAACGCCACGCAACATTGGTGGAAGTAACGAAGTACATTTACTTCTAAAGTACAATCTGAGTCACTTGTACTTTACTTGAGTATTTCCATTCTATGCTAATTTATACTTGTACTCAGGGAATATATTGTATGTTTTACTCCACTACATTTGATTTGATTACTTTGCAGATTACGATTATTATTATTATTAATAGGTTATTATTGTTGCGTATAGTTCGCTTATAGTTCGCTCCAACATTAAAGTGATTGAACACAAACGCATCAATAATTCTAATTCAATAACAGCATATATATTATTCTGTAATTGGCACATTCTGCAGAGGAGTACTTTTGGCACTTTAAATGCATTTTGTGCTCGTACTTTTACTCAGTCAAACTTTGAATGCATGACTTTTACTTGTAACAGAATATTTCTTTACTTTACTCTTACATTATCTGAGCCCTTCTTCCACTATTGCCAATGCAAAACAATGTCTGATTGTTTAAATTAAAAGAACAATCCATTCAACTTTTGGAGAAGTTTCGGTCACTGGACTGTTGTTGGTTAAAAAGCAAATTAAGTTTCATAAATAACAAACGTAACCTGCCCACCCTGTAAGGTTTAGTGTGTTTCACTCGCTGACTATAGCTGTTGTAGTTATAAAGACAAACTATTTATTTCGTCACAAAAATAAACTGATATCTCGCAGCATTTCAGCCCAAAACCAGATGTTTTTATTCAAAGTTTATTTCCATTCAAGCAGAGAGCAGAGAAAATGAAACAATGTTTGGTCCAAAAGCACGAGTCAGCACATTTTCACAGTCAATCCCAGCGTTCCAACTCTTCCGAGCAGCAAGTATCTCACTTTATTTAGCCAAAGAAAATAAAAAACACCGATAGATATTGTGAGTTTGAGGCCTGAATATTCAGCACGCTGCACACGTTTTGTTCTTCTGGTGGCTTCTGTTTGCTCTCAGCGTTTCCTCAGACGTTCATCGACAACATCAGGAACTGTGAGGGGAAGAGAGAATAAACTCAAGTTAAACCAAGTCCCAGATGATTAACATCTAAATTCAGTTGAGTGCTAAGAGCGAAAACTCTCTTGTGATAAGAAAGACAATCCCAGGAGGAAATCCATCCGTCTGGTTGAGCAGGTTTGGTGTAAAACAAACGCCTCCGGAGTGTTTGCAGAGACTAAAGGGCGTCGCAGGTTTCTACCTGCATGATGTTCATGTTCACGCGCCCTCTGCGGGATCTGTCCAGAACCTGGAACGCTCCTGGTGAAGAGGAAGCGTTTCAGTCAGTGAAAAGCATTCATGTGGTTATTGTGGACCAAGTGGAGCATTTTATCTCAACTTCTGTCTTCTATACATACTGAACATGTTCATTTGAGCTTAGATTATATTTTTATTTGATATACTTCTAATTATTTATTTGTGTCCTTGTGCTGCTGCAACACCTGAGTCTCCCCTCTGGAAGCCAACAATGGATTATCTTATCTTAACGATTCATGAAAGAAGTATTCAATTCAACACGGAGGGTCTTAAACGAACACGAATACATCTTTCCTGTGCTGATCTCGGGCCGTTGATGTGCTGTGAACCCGGCGGAGGATCTTATTTCAACGTACTGAACATGTTCTCCAGGCGGACGATGCAGGTGAGGTAGTCGTCGAAGTCGATGTCGTATTTGTCGTCAGCAAACCTCAAACCGATCAGCTGCAGGAGTTTGTTGTTCAGCTGCATGCCTGAACAACAAGACACGAGATTATTCCCACAAACCCATGACTGTCGTGTGTATTGTCTGTGCTGCTACCACGAACACGAACACTACTTGTCTCACTTTTACTTCTTATTATTCGGCTTATTCATACTTTGGTGAGAGCGGGCTGGTCACCGATTTGATTATTTGTGCGCGTGTCTGTGTCTTTTCTTCTCATTGTCATTTCCAAACAGTCGACGCTCACCTGCAGCTTTGAGAGCGATGCGAAGCTCGTAGGACGACATCTTCCCTGAGCGGTCGGTGTCAAAGGACAAGAAGAGCATCTGGAACAGCAGAAACTCGGATTAACAGCCTGACGCACAAACGCACCGCCAGTGTTCTGATGTGGAGTTTTTCCATTTTATGCTACTTTATACTTCTACTTCACTACAGCTCAGTGGGAAAACTGTACGTACAGGCTTTCGTTACTTCACAGATTAAGAGTCGTAATACAAAATATCAATACATTATAAAAGGATTACCCAGCAGTATATAAAGCAATATGTATCAAATACATATAAATACATTCAAATGAGCTCCACGTTTTAGTTTCAACAGTAAAGTAATGAACACATTAATGCATCAATAATTATCATCTAGTCACGTAATAATGTGTATTCTGAAATGTGTCATTCTGCATAACGAGTACTTTCACTTTTGGCACTTTTTAAACACATAAATCAACACGTACGATCCACTTCTTCATCTTCTCCCAGAAGACCTTAAACTCTTGGAACTCCAGCTGGCCCGTGTTGTCCACCTGCTTTACTGTCAAGGGAAAAACCTTCCCAAAGCATTTTCATCGTACAGGATTAATGTTCACTGATGAAATCAAAGGGTTTGCCACGAGTCAGTGTGTGGAAGGATACATCCATCAGGTTGATGATACTGTGGCAGGTGCTCAGACTCAGGCCTTCAAATTTGATCTCTTTTCCTAAAAGCAAAACAGAATTCAAGAAGAAGTGGAACAGTTAGGTTTTTTAAATTTGCGTCAAAGTGGTAAAACATGGAAACAAATGTAGAGAAACTTGTTGTACAAGTAAGAGGAAAGGGGCCTAACACACTATTTTGGCATTAAATCATTTCTGCACATCTAATTCTGCCACATTAGACCACGATAGAGGATAACAAGCTTCTTCTGGGCCTTTTACTTGATGCCACAAAGGGTTGCATTCGAAGGGAAATCTTCTAAATTTGCTTGACAACAGTAGCTCCCAGTGTTTTTGTCTCGTGGCCTCTTGAAGTGGAACAATGTCTATTTATTGAAAACCTAAAATTAAGCAAGAAATTGGAGAAAAAGGAAATGAAACTAAAGGGACCAGCTGACAAAAAAGCCCTCAAAATACTTTTCCTTTTCACTTACGTCTGCTGAGGACGCCGTTCAGCATCTGCTGCAGCTCTCTGACGGAGATGGCCTGGTCCTGTAGACGCACAAGTAAACTTTAAATTCATCCACACATGGTCATCTACAAACCTGACCCAGTGTCTGAGGTCATGTGATCTCTTACATCACCAGCGAGCTGTTCAAACAGCCTCCTCAGGCCTTTCTCCTCGTCCGTCTCGTCCTCTGGAGCGGAGGGTGGGGCCGGCTGGTGGAAACAACGCAGCAGCATCAGTACAGGCGACCAGGACCCGGTTGATCGACTAAACGGGGTCATTGATTATCCAGTTCCTGGTGTGATCTACTTACATCTGGGAGGTCAGCGTCAACGTTGCTTCCCATCTCGCTGTGGAACACAAACACAAGTTGTGATACTGTGTCAAGACATTTACCGATTTTAAAATGATTTATTAACACCCCCCAATACTGAAATTATTATCAAAATAGAAAGCCACTGAAACGTTCCATTAAATATGTATTTTTTACTCTTTATGGGTGCACTAGGGTTTAAATGTATTGACTTTTTGTTTCCCAGTTTTGTTCCCCTGATGTTTCAAACACTCACAGAGTCTTCTCTGAGAAGACCCTGATGATGAAGTCGGCCTCGTGGTGGGGCTGGAAGGTGGTGGGCACCAGCAGGTAATTCCCAGGAGGCAGTGTGAAGCGCTCCGATATCTCCCGCACGTTGATGTAGGTCTTGCTGCGAGCTTTGGATGCGTTGTAGCGGAAGAAATCTTTTCCCAGTTGGTCCTCGTCCTCTGGAGCCTGAACGAGAGACGAGAGATTCATTTTAGCTCGTTCTAACTGGACAAGATAAACGCAAAACAAATACATTTGATACGTGAAGGTAGGCGAGTGTGAGGGAAGTACGAGGCCTGATGATTGACTGACAAAACAATGTGCCCTCAGCGTCCATTTAGTAGCATTCCGGAGCTTTCGGTCATATCGAAAGATTGTATTCAGGTCAAGAATGAACACATTCAAATCGTGAGAGGTAAATCTTAATGTGCACTTCAAATATGTATGTATGAAAAATGTGCTTACAGTAATATAAATAACAATATCAATGTGTTTCTATCAAACCAATTTTGGTGTCTTGTCTTTGAAATCTTTCAGTTTCAGTAAAGTAATTGAAATAGTGAAAGCCAACATGGAGTCCTGAGCCAAAGGCTGTTCTGATGAGTTGCACTTTCACTGCCAGGAAACACTCAACGTAGATATTAAACCTCGTTCGGCGTCGTTCTGACCTCGTACACTGCAAAGCCGATGGTTTCCATGTCCATGCCTTCCTTCCTCAGCTTTCGTCTGTTCTTCTGCATCAGAGCGATCACCACGCTGCACACGTCGTCGTCATCGTCAGCGTCCTCCAGCTGCAGCTTGAACTGCGGGTTGGTCCAAAATGTGTCTGCGGATCGAAGATTCAGAGACGAGGATGGCAGTCGGCCAGTTTAATGACAAAAGGCAACAAATCAAGAAAAAAAAGAATATTAATATTAAATTAATTACATCATCTCATCTGTTGCCAGTAAACCCAACTTGTTTATTCTGCAATAAAGTGGAGGCAAGTTCCTATATTGCGTTCTTTCTCATGTGATTTGTGAGGTCTGGTGGTCTCACCGATGAAGTTCCTGCAGCCTCCAGCGGTGGAGCCGCGGATCCAGTTTCCCTCAAACATGTTTACTTCCCAGTGGCGCTTTGTGTTGTCGGACAGGTCGTCGGGGGTCATGTTGCAGATCTCCACCTTGTTGTAGTTCCTCTTGAAGTCGTTAAACTCCATCCTGGAGTCACAAACACAAGCGATGTCATCTCGAAATACAGTGAACAGTACACAAGAGTTCAACAATGAAAAGATTTGAATGCGTTTATTGTTACGTTTGTGAGTCTGGATGGAGTCACTGTTCCCATTAGAGAAAGATATTTACTGGCGTGTGAAATTTAATATTAATAAAATCGAACTCCAGATTTAAGTGTACAGCACCAAATGCTAAAACTCCCTCATTAAGATTAAATTAAAGACGATTTCTTTTTTTCTATGTGGCTTCTTTGGGCACGTTACATTTCTGACCCTTTCTACAGTGATTATTCTGTTCACTACATTCCTGCGTGCAACATATTTAACACGCAAACCTAACGCAAAGACAAAGTTGTATACAGTTAAAAACATTTCTTCATCTTTAGTTTGGACTCACCAGAATTCACCATTGTCTGATTTCTGCAGGAGGCGATTTTTAGCAGCTGCGTCAACATAATTCCACTCTCTGGAACTGAAACAAGACGGAACAATCTGTTACGACCTCAACATGCAACAATCGGAGGAAAAAGAATGCCAATGCTTTCCACCAACAACTGACAAAAACACATCGCAAGAAATCTGTTTTCCATTCACGCAAGTATGAGGTTGTACCATGAAAGGCTTCAGGACAAGTCATGTTGGTGGTGTGATGAAGGACAAACAACGTCCATAACAATATGATGAGGTTATGTTTGGTCAAATATCCAGGATTGGTCATTTTACTCTCTCATCCTAAATAATGCGATAATAATCTTATCGGTATGATAATACCAATAAAGATGCTTTTAACGACTTGTGTCCACAAGATATCTCTGCAGAAAAGATAAAGTGGTGCTGTCCTTCATGCTCACTTGTCACTCCAGGGGCCGTTCCACTCGACCTGACCCCAGGGGTTCCTGACCCGGACCAGCTGGACCTTCTGCCCTCGGACAGTCACCTGAAAATCAAACATTTCGTTTTTTTGTTCGTGTACGATTCTGCGTATGGCTCTGCTTAGTAATGTCCCTGAAGAAGTAATTAAACTGAATCAGAGTTTTCTATATACTTTTCCCTCATCATTATTAGTAAGTCTGCATTCAGAAATACATAAAACGAGTGCTACCTCCTCCACGCCTGTGATGGAGTACGCGTGTCCCTTCACCAGGCCGGTGGTTGTCTTGGCCTCAGACTCTGCAGAGCTGGAGATCTGGAGAAAACCACAATGCAGAGAGGTGTTTAAAGCAGAAGAGCTTGGCTGAAGTGCTGACTACACTTCTTGGACAGTATGACAGGTGGAAGTAACAATAATTAAATGCTATGAAAAAAGGTTTTTACATCAATGGAGCATCCCATCATGGAGCCCCTGTCCAGTGCCTTCTTCATGGTCGAGAACAGTTTGTCCGAGGCGTTATTGGTTTCGTAAACTTCACCGACACCGCCGGTAAAATCCTCCATGGCCTCCATCGTGCTGCCGCCCTTCAGGGACTCGTAGCTGCCGTGCAGTCTAAAAAACAGGAAACAGGAAAACACATCACGGCGGTCAACACAGAATGAACAAAGTGAAATCAAAGGCCAGACTTACAGATTTAAAAAGCTGTCACAGCTTAAGAGTTTAAGGATGATGGTCTTGCTTTGGATGTTCATGTTCCCTAGGGGATTAACCATGATCCTTTTGGTGACCCCACAGCAGCGCTATCAGGCCAAACTGTCAGCTTTTACACAGACTAAGAGTCCACATTTCCAAAGCCAATGGGGACCATGAACGCCTGTACATCTTAATCTGTCTAATTGCTGTTGATGTATTTCTGTCTGGAACAAAGCGATGGACTAATTGACCAACTGAACTCTAACACCATGACATTTACTGAGCATGTTTATGCTCCCCAGAGGATGATCCCTTTCCTAGTTTATACACTCGTATGACCTTTCCTCACGGTCCACTCTCAGGACAAACTTCATCTCACGCTGTGTTCACAATACAAGCGACAAAAGCAACGAAACGACAAAGTGTGGTCGGCTACATGATCGGCGAGTCCCCGTTGACGTGTTGCTGAAGCGCCCGTTAGCGTAGTTATGTTGTTAAATAGCCCTGGTGGAAAGGAACAGGGTGAAACAAAAACGCATGATGATGTTCGTATCGCGTGACCGCAGCATAACAAAGCACAAACCAAATGAAATTTCAGAGAGCTTTTGTGCTCCCCAGAGGATGAACCTGTTCATTTCAATGGTCCATTCATTCCACACATGTTAACGTTTTCAGAAATGTGGGTGTAATGCAGAGCTTTACATTTTCAGTCACATTTCAGGCAGATATGCCAAATAAAATACAGTTATAGTGTGACGTGATTGTGATTTTGGTGGAAACAAAGTCGATTCATTTAGTTTGTGATCTGTCGCTGATAAAGGAGGTACAGAAACATGTTTTTACTTGGCGTAGGCCTTCTCCAGCAGGGCGCTCCAGAACTCGTCGTTGGAGGCCGAGTGAAGCATGATGAGTTTGTTTCTAACCGCCGGCAGCCTGTCGTCCACCACCACGTCCAGCCATCGGTTGTGATTCCAGAACTGAGGGACAAACAGAGAATGTGTCACGAAACCTCCCTTTCGCACTATTTAGTTATCTGTTACATGTTTGTTGGATTTGCTATTTTTGGTTCATTTGTGAGCAAAAGACGACCTCCTGTTTCATTGAGATCGGCTGAGACACCTGTCAATCAAGCAAACATGCCCCCAGAAATACTTCTCTTTCAGTATCTCTGACATAAAAACAAATAATTAAATTGTACTTTTAGAGAGAATTCAATCCTCTTTGACTGAACTGTTGGAGGGAAGTGCAGCTCTCTGTTACTGCTTCACTAGATGCCGTGTAGTTTGCATACATTGACTTTTCTATATTTAATTTGCCCTGCTTAGTATGTGTGTCTTATTTTCCTTATTTTGTTTGTATTTTCATGTTTTCATATATCATTATATAAACACACATACTGCAGAGCTATGATATCTGCAGCTTTATATAATATTTGGGATTATTCTTATCTGGGGAGGAGGTCCACTGTGCAAACCTACAGTTTTTATAAAGTTTGTTTTAAAACATGAAACCCTGCAAAGCATAACTCAGTAGAGCTAACGGACGGACGGATGGAGGATTATTTGTGTCTTTCTCAAGGTGAAGTTTAGTTTTCTTGTTCTTGACAGAGACTGAAATGCCCAAGAGACTCAGTCAGAGGGAAACATGTCATCCGATAAACCATCTGCGCCTCATCGGCCTGCAGCCGGTCAGCCGGCGGTCTACCTGGAAGTGAAAGATGCCCGCGTATCTGCGGTCGAAGTCCTGGTCGTGGGGGACGACTCGGGCCAGGGTTTCTTTTTTGAGGGTCAAGGATGCGATGGCTGCCAGGAGCCAGCAGTCCCCTGTGGTGACAAAAGGGGTGCATCATGGGTAAGTGGGTGAAATATGTGCATACAAACAGACACAAAACAACTCATGCAGACAGCTTGAGTACCAACCAAGTTGTCCTTGGCAAATGTCTGTCCTGTCTGCGTTGCCGACGATGAACTTCGGGTTGTCGCAGATCTCCTGTAGAGAAACCGGAAAAGAACAGGTTTGGTGTATTTGAGAAGAAGAAAAATGACAGTTGAGAGGTGACACAGGTGCCTTTAATAGGTGTGTTCACATTCCAGGCATATCAATCATTCTGAAACACACACAAACAACACACCAGCTGAAAGCAGCTGAAGCGTTTACTCTGAAGCAACGCCCAAGAGAGAAATGTGGAGTCATCGCAACAAACGTGATTGGTGAGTTTACCCCAGTGTACTCAGGTCAGGTTGTGTTCACAGGTAGAAATGCTGGCAATGAGCTAAAGCACACAGTCAAGTGACAGACATCAATGAAGAAAGTCAAGAAAGCTTCCACAAATGTATGAATCTTCAGCTGATCAGCTAAAACCAACCAACATCAAAGGTCTGGGCTCGTCTTCTGAGCAGCTGCAGAGTTTTATTTGACTGCTGATAGCGTTGAGGCGTGTGGGGATAAAGTCTGCGTACGGAGCTCAGAGTCAGCAAACTGCCCATGCACTTGCCTCTCTTTACTCAGCTTTCTTGCAGAACTGGTTTTGCAGGACGGGAAAAAACCAACTTCAAATAAACATGCGCTGTATTTCTTCAAAGCCTTAATATCAATAATTACTTACCAATTCTGCCAACACTCATTCACTCAACTGCCTCAGACAGTTTTCATTTATTCAGCCTGTCCTGAACCAGAGTCTTACATTTATGAGACTTTAGAATCGTAAATATGACCGGTTTTAAACTAAAAACGACAAGAATATTAAAGCATGTGTTGACCCATCATAGAAAATCTCATCAGGTGATCAGCTCACCTTGAAACAGCAACATTTCATTCATTCAACATTTCAAAAACTGAATTTCAGACACAAATTGGCTACATTTAACAGATTAAAACTTGAAATCGACAAATGATATGTGTGCCTACGTACCTTTGGCCTCTTCCATTCAATATTGACAGGAACACTCTGGCTGAAGTAGAGCGAGGAGTCTTCGGCGGGGAAGTCTGGATCCTCAAACAGGACCCCCTCCTTCAGACATTCGTGCCTCAGATCATCAAACGACTTCCCATCCGCCTGCGTGTCCACGGCCTTCTTGGAGCCGGAGCCCTGGCCCGACAGTGTGGACTGCAGAGGCATCTTCTTCAGGAGGAAGAAGCTCAGTGAGCGGAGGAAGAAGGAGACGTGAGGTGGTGTGGGATGGAGTGTGTGTGTGATGCAGGACAGAGCCTGTCAGGTCGGTAGGGCAGTGAGGTACACACCCTCCAGACAGAAACTGGTTCGTCCTCCTGTGGCGGAGAACCTCGCCCCAGCTGACTCTCTCTCTCTCTCTCTCTCTCTCTCTCTCTCTCTCTCTCTCTCTCTCTCTCTCTCTCTCTCTCTCTCTCTCTCTGGGTTTGACTTACATGATACTGTAAGAATTTAACTGATAAATTTAATAGTTTGAAGTGGTGTTCTCATTCAATCAGTATCTCTGTTAGGGAACTTTTGGCGCACTTAAAAGGACCACAGAAGTGTTGTTGTACCTTTATGTATTCATATTTATACTTCTGTCTGTACTGTAAACATCTGACATATAGTGTATTCATATTTATACAAAAATGTCTTTACTAGATATTTTAAGCAAAATGACCCCAAAGAGACACAAAACAACCACTAAGAGACATACAACAACCACAAAGAGATGCAAAATCATCCCAGAGACAAAAAACGACCACAAAGACACATAAAGACAACACAGAGATGCCCAATGGCCTCGATAAGACGCCAAACATCCTCTAAGAGACTCAACTAGGCCACAAACAGACACAAAACGACCACAAAGAGATGCAGAATGAATACAGACACTGAACTTCCTCCTCTCTCTTTCTTTCTCTGTCACTGAGCAGTGTAGATTCGGTGGTGTGCCTCCGTCGTCTCTGCTGCACCCACATCAGTCTAAGACTCAGGACTCCAGACTGTCCTGCTTTCTGCCAACGACGACATTCCTGCTGCACAGTCACTGGATTCTTTACATAGCTTTTTAGTCTGTGGTCGGTGAACCATTTTTGTGTATATTTTGAGGTGTTTTTTCTGGCACCCCTCCCAAACAACATGTGGCGTCTGATGGGGTCAGAAAGTCTCCTAAAGACTCAACTAACCAGTGAACTTACAAATGTAAAATATGACTGGAATTATACTTCAGTTCGATTTTAATCACGAGATGTTCTTGGGGTGCCAATAATTGTGGCACACATGTTTGAGAAAAATATTTGTTTAATGTCAACATTTTGTTTTTCTTTCAATAATTTTACTTCAATGAAAAGGTAACATTTTTGTGAATATTTTGAGTGAAAGACCAAGAGGATAAACAGCAAAGAAGTTTTTTCACGGCCCGTTTTGCTCATTTTTATCAAAGGGTGCCAATAATTCTGGAGGGCACTGTATACGACAATGGTGTATAAAGGTTTTGCCCCGGCCATCACAGTCCCCCGACCTAAACCCCATAGAACATAAGTGGGATGAGCTGAAGAGGAGAGTCCAGCGTCGACCTCGGAATCTGAAGAGATTCTGCATGGAGGAATGGACTCATATCCAGTGCCATGTGTTCACCAACCTCACCACGCATTATAGGAGAAGACTCAGAGCTGTTATCTTGGCAAAGGGAGGCGGCACAAAATATTAAATGAACGGGTGCCAATAATTGTGGCACATATATTTTTGAGAAAAATATTTGTTTCAGGATAAGAATTTAATGTTTCTTTCAATTGTGTTACTTCAGTTAAAGGTTCGATTTTTGTGAATATTTTGAATGAAAGATCATGAGGATAAACAATAAAGACATTTTTCCACATCTCGTTTTGCTCATTTAATAACGGGTGCCAATAATTCTGGAGGGCACTGTACCTTCCATCTTTTCCATATGTAATGGGTGTGGGTTGGACATGGAAAAAAGAAAACTCAATTGAATGTTTTCAAACATTTATTTACTTCTGCAGAAGACAAAATTCAACCCATTAACTGCATTCTGATCTTTTTCTGCTCCCTCAGCAATAAGTAAAATGACATTCTTGTTTTTTTTGTACATTTAGATCCATTATTTTGATATTGCAGTATGTACTAAGCTCAGGATGCACATTACTAGAAAAGGGATATTAAAATTACCAGGAAAACATCGAACCTAAATCATAACACATTTCCTAAAAACCATTAACAACAATATATACAAGAGGAAAAACAGGGACACCTGGTGGGTAAAGTGAAAAGGTGCGTAGGACTGGGTGACTAAACAGACAACAGAAACTATAACATTACACAACACAACGGAAAACACACACTTAGAGAAGTCAATGCATCAACACATTAATTGTCTTCTGGTATTTTTCTATAGTTCTGGATCTAAACATGCAAAATAACTTTATACAAGAAGATATTTACATCAGCAAAACTGGGCTGAAAAAAGGGAAACCGGGGCCCCTTTCTGGAGCCAGACCTGGGGGTGGAGCTTGCTGGTGAGGGTCTGGTTTCCGGGACGTGAGATATATGGTTCGACCAGGAACAACCCGAAAAATCTACATTGAGCCGCTGCCCTATTGGTCACTGATAACCGCTCGAAGGGATATGCGGAGGGGTGATTGGGTAGAAGAGCTAAAGGGGATTCTTTCCTGTGTGAGTTTTCATGTGTAGCTTTAGATCTGCGTTGCGCATAAATCTTTTATCACAAACTGAGCAGCTGAAAGGTTTCTCTCCTGTGTGGATTCTCACGTGTTTCTTAAAACTTTTGTTATGAATTACAAACTCAGACCAAATGTATGATTGAAGGATTGCCTCTGCACGGCTCGCAACAT
Organism: Melanostigma gelatinosum; assembly: GCF_949748355.1. Lineage (NCBI taxonomy): Eukaryota > Metazoa > Chordata > Actinopteri > Perciformes > Zoarcidae > Melanostigma > Melanostigma gelatinosum. The sequence continues at coordinate 24,697,695 of NC_136644.1, forward strand.
GGGTGCGACAGTTCACAACAATATTTTCTTCCAGGTGAGCGTGTCCCGGACCACTCTAGAAAACCAACACTAAATAGAAAATAAAAACTCAATAAGTCTACTGGATCAAACTAAAGACAGTACTAAGCTCCCTGCCAACGTGAGGAGGCGTCACCTTAAACAAAGCATGGATCTCTCAGAGCAATCAAGGTTTATTGTGTCACTAATCGTAAGCGGGGGCTAATTGTGTGTGAGGACAAGGTTTTGAGGGAAACAATTGAAAATCTGAACGTGGAATCAACAAGCAACGCTCTCAAATTAAAACATGCTTTTGAATAAAGATAGAAAAAAAGCACCATATTTCTTCTCTTGCATTATGTGCCATGTGGTGTGTCAGATGTACCTTTTGTATACAAACAGAACCACTAAAGCCGGTTCTCTCATGTATGAGTAATTATGTGTGACTTCAGAGCTGACTTGTGCCGATATCTTTTATCACAAACTGAGCAGCTGAAAGGTTTCTCTCCTGTGTGGATTCTCATGTGTATCTGTAAATGTGAACGATCGCTAAAAGATTTCTTACAAACTTTGCAGCTGAAAGGTTTCTCTCCTGTGTGGGTTCTCATGTGTGTCTTTAAATTTGAACGATCGCTAAAAGATTTCTTACAAACTTTGCAGCTGTAAGGTTTCTCTCCTGTGTGGGTTCTCATGTGTATCTTTAAATTTGAACAATTGTGAAACGATTTCTTACAAACTTTGCAGCTGTAAGGTTTCTCTCCTGTGTGGGTTCTCATGTGTCTCTTTAAATTTGAACAATTGTTAAAATAATTCTTACAAACTGAGCAGCTGTAAGATTTCTCTCCTGTGTGGATTATCATGTGTCTCTTTAAATGTGAATCCCGGTTAAAAGATTTCTTACAAACTGAGCAGCTGTAAGGTTTCTCTCCTGTGTGGGTTCTCATGTGTCTCTTCAGATCTCCACTCTTGCCAAATGTTTTCCCACACTCAGAGCATGTAAAAAGTTTCTGACCAGCACTACATCTTGAATCACTGACATGGACTTCATCAGGTTTCAAAGAGTTTAAACCTGACTGAGGTTCTCTGGTCTTCTTCCAATCACCACTGTCATCAGTGTCAGAAGATTCTCCAGTCTTCTCATCAGTATCTGGTTCTGGATGTATATCCGGATCTGAGTTCCTGTCTGGTTCTGGTCCTCCACAGTCCTCTCCATCAGCATCTGTTTCCATCTGTTCAGTTTGTCTTTGATGAAGCTGTGAGGACTGAGCTTCCTCTTCATCATCTTCACTCGTCACAGGAGTGAATGACAACTTGACATCAGCCTCCTCCAGACCTTGAAGCTGCTCTCCCTCCTGACTGGTCCAGTGTTCCTCCTGTTCCTCTTTAATGTGTGGGGGCTCTGGGTCCTCCTGTTCCTCTTTCATGTGTGGGGGTTCTGGGTCCTCCTGTTCCTCTTTCATGTGTGGGGGCTCTGGGTCCTCCTGTTCCTCTTTCATGTGTGGGGGTTCTGGGTCCTCCTGTTCCTCTTTCATGTTTGGGGGCTCTGGGTCCTCCTGTTCCTCTTTCATGTTTGGGGGCTCTGGGTCCTCCTGTTCCTCTTTAATGTGTGGGAGCTCTGGGTCCTCCTGTTCCTCTTTAATGTGTGGGAGCTCTGGGTCCTCCTGTTCCTCTTTAATGTGTGGGAGCTCTGGGTCCTCCTGTTCCTCTTTAATGTGTGGGAGCTCTGGGTCCTCCTGTTCCTCTTTAATGTGTGGGAGCTCTGGGTCCTCCTGTTCCTCTTTAATGTGTGGGAGCTCTGGGTCCTCCTGTTCATCTTTAATGTGTGGTGGTTCTGGGTCCTCCTGTTCCATGTGTGGGGGCTCTGGGTTCTCCTGGTCCAGACTGGAGCTCCCCTCCTGCTGCTCAGGGGGAACCTCTTCTTTAACCACCAACAGCTGCTGGACGTCTGCAGGAAAACAGTAAACACACACAGAGACGTTACAAATAAATATTCGTATTGAGCAAATAGTCTCCTGTAGATACACTATATTTCCTGCCATCATTCCCTCTTACACTCCCTGTGCACAGTTACCAAACAGACATGCCGACACAAAATGTAAAGACACAACGCACCAGCAGCAATGAGGTCATCAATAGTTTACATGGGAAAAAAGTGAGATACTACCAACATTGTTAAGAAGCCAACGAACCTGCATCCTCCATAAAGTGATAGATATGTACTTTATTTATCCACAGGGGGAAATTTGTATCAAAGTGCGGCTGAGATGTGATCATGTGGGCAGTTATAGTTGACTAATGTACGTAAACCTGCCACCGTAGAAACAGTGGATAGAACCTTCAGAAGCAGCCACAACGTAACTGTGGACGTGAATCATCGGTGCGCTCCGTTTCTGAACCAATAGCACTCCACCATGGTAGTCAGCCATAGAGAACATCCACGTAAAGATGAAACTGAAATGTGACAATAACAACAATGACACAATCTGTACAAATAAACTTTGTCTAGAGACTGCTCTCAGGAACCTGGCGGTCAAGGTTGAACCTCCCCACCCTCCTGGTCCCTGTTATTATTGATATATTTTAAATCATCCTATCGATGTTCATATTTCTATGATTATCAATAATTTAATGTTCATACTTGCAAGTAACCAGGTCTGTATGTGTCATGATAACAAGGTCTATCTATGTTGTATGATTGTTTAATTCAGTGTGGGTTTGTAGCACAAAGGCAGTAAAACTGCCTGTGCCAAAGCACACTGCATATAATCCATCAGGCTTAATCATACTAATAATAATAATAATAATAATAATAATAATAATCATCTTTATCCAAAAGTTTGGCGCGCTTCTCCTCACACAGTGTTGCCAACAGCGGCAATACATCAAGCGTACAGCCTGATCGGGAATCGTGTGCTATCTATTTTTTTAGACAGATTTGCCCAGCGGCTTTCCCAAAAATCTGAGCAAAATTTCCCATTTCACTTGAATGGGGTTTCGGCGTGAAGAGAGCAAAAAAAACAAAACACTTAACTTTGGGCCCATATTGATGAGCCGTACATTAACGTAGAAACATGATTCAAAGTTTAAAACGTAGACAAAACGCTGCACTTTATTGAGCCAAACGGACATTTTGATAGCTATCAGTTTTCATGAAGTCACAGATTAAGTTTCAGGAAAATTTTGGGTCTGTTTCAGATTTTATAATGGGTGTGTATTGCACGGCTCGTTAAGAGCTAGAGTGAGGGCATAACTGTCAGAGTGGAGCAGAGCAGGAACATCTTCTGTGATTCTTCCAAACAAATTGCTCCAGCTCCCATAATGTTTACTCTTTATACAACATTTTTGGCACAAAAGCTTGGAAATGTTGTGCTGGTCGCAGTCAACTGTCTGTGGAATCCAACGGACTAATGCTGCGTTCACACCGTTCGCGTTGATTTTTTGACGCGCGTCGAGATTACATACAAAGTCTATGCACAGACCCGATGAGACTGGCGCGCCGCGATTTTGCGATGGCGCGGCGCGTTGGACGCACTATTGCAGTGCGGTGGACGCGGTGGACGCCGCAAAATCGCCAACGTGCGAGTTGAAATTTTTCAACTTCAGCGACATAATCGCGTGACGCTGTGGCGCGATAGCCTATCAGCGTTGAGTTGCTCCCCCTGTCATCACTGGCTTCCTGCCGTTGTTGAATCAGGAAATAAATCCTGTAGCCGTCTGTGTTCACCCAGAGCTCTACGATACCTCATATCAACAGAGACCGGACCAAACTATGTGTATGCATGTGTGTGTGTAAACCATACGGTACAAACAATGAATAGACGCTGCCGTATTTACGTCTACGTGACGTTATTGAGTGCTGGTGGAGCTGCTACGATGTTAGCATAGCCTAGCACCGATCCATCAGAGCTCCATTGAGAAGACAAGTAGCCTACAAATCGGGATCATTACGTAGTTATTTCGGAGTCCCTTTTTGTCGGTTTATTGCCGTTGAATCACAGCCAAATCAGTTTATTTAGTGTTCCTACAGCTGTAGTAAACAGCGACCGGTGGCTTGCTAGACACAGTGAATACAGCTCGATACAATCCACGGAGCTCCTCTGAACAATATTATGAACCAGACATGACGGCGTTTGGCATTCCGATGTTTGAGGGACTTCAACAACACGTACAAAGCAGCAATTGTCCTTATTCCTTTCACGGTTGACAGCGGAAATAAATGGCGGCCATGTGAACGGCTTCCAGGACAATAAACCACGCCCCCTCTCCGGCACTACGAGATTTTGCGGCGTTTGGTGTGAACACGACCGGCGGCGCGTTGGACGCGATTGAGCAGTGCGTTGGACGCTTTTTTGCAGTGCGTCAAAAAATCAACGCGACCGGTGTGAACGCAGCATTACTCCTCAGTTACTCCTCCTGCAAAAGTCCAGCAACATGAGTCTGTTTTCGCTTGTTACATGCATACTGTCTTTTCAAAATAAACTTCCATCTTCACAGGAAACAACTAAGGTTTATGCTTCATTTACTTGCATAGTGAGTTTGATGTTTTCACTTTATATTTCATCTTAATTCATGGATTAATTATTTATCCATAACTAAAAATAATTAGCTCAAGATCCACCCTCAGGCTCCACCAGCATGTAGCCATTTTGCATCAATTGTGTTTCATTTAGTGCACGTTTGTCTGCATTGTGACCTCATGATCATATAGGCTTGTTGTCAAACTAGGCTACGGCTACTCGTGTTAGCTGTCGATGGGTGAGCTTGGGGGTGTTCATGTTTATAATCACATTTGCTTACCTGTCGTTCTTTGAACTCTCAAATAAACTCTTGTGTGACATGAACATATGAATCAGTTCACAGTTTTTGCTTCGTAAAATATCTTAATTGACTGTCTGTCAGGTATTATTAATTTCCAGCAACGCTCAAGTCAAAGAATAAAGACACTTTACGCACAATTTAGGTGTATTTTGCCTTTAACTCACGAGATGCAGGTAGCATGTTTTATACTTCATGTGAATACAATTAATTTTATCTCATTGCCATTATGCAATATGTATACTTTGTTGGCATCTTATTCTGAAAAATGTTCGTCTGAAGAAACCGGATGCTGTCTCGCGTTAATATTTCAGCTAACTTTCCTTCCTTCGCGCGCTCCCGATCTGTGCAGTTTGAATGAGTTTACCGTGAATTTATTTATTTATTTCTTGGTTTATTTGAACGGGACAGTGCACACTAATAAAAACATTTCTGCAAATGTGCCAGAGTTAGCCAAAAGGCTATTTTTCATCTGTAGTCCCAAGAGGCAGATTTTACACAATAAACCTAAAAACAATGTAAGATTAAAGTTAAAAGGTTAAACAATATTGACACTTAACAATGCGTGGACAAACAATGAAAAAAGAGAATAACTATGTTAAAACATGGACTAAAAACAGTATTATGCTGTAGTTGTTTAGATGCTAAAAAACATCCACGTAAGAGGCACAACACATAAAAGCATACAGAGTATGTGAACTACATGAATCACTCAGACACAGCTAAACAACAATAAAAGACATGCATGCAGGTAGAGGACGGTCCACCGGCAATTTCAGCACATAGATCCACTAAAATGTAAGTGTCTGCTGACTTGAACGCAGTCTGATGTGACCATGAACATATTCATCATTTTAGAATTCAACACCCACGTGGTGTTATCAAAGCGAAACTTTACTTTAAGTGTAAATATTTCTGTCATCTAGAAGCTGAGAGAACAGATCAGAAGAAGAAAAAAGATTCACTGAATCAACAGAGTCTCACTCCAAACTACATAGAAACGTTATCAGCCGGTGCATGAACAGAATAAATAAAGTGAACAAACCTGCTCTGTGTAACCGCAGCTGAGGGTTGAAAACAGCGTCCAGCAGTTTACGTTGTCGCTCGTTTTGCTCCTTTAAAGCAGAAACTTCCTCCTCGTACTCTGCTATCGTTCTTTCAAACATATCAAATATCTCTTCATCAGCAGCAGTTAGTCGCTGGTTGAGTAAACATCTCAGCATTTGGACTTCAGACATCTTCACTCAACCACAGACACGTTTGTTCCAGACAAACTCCGGAAGATATACCGAGACGGACTGTTGTGCGTTAATAAAAGGTCCGAGTATCACCAACAAGCTTGTGAACATATAGTTCCACATGGAAATTTAAAAAGTATGTGAATACCGAAACAGTTGTACTTGTATGATACAATTGATCAAATATATACTATTACAACGAAGCATAATGACTATTTAAACATTGACATTCCGTTTGTCTTTTCCATATCTACACCACCTTCTGCTCCAGAGAGTGGATCAGACAACAGACTGACAATATTTCACAGGTTTGTACTTTATTCACTCAATTAAAAACATCTGCTCAGGTGATACAAGCATCCACAAAAGCGCATGTCCTCTTTGGATGTGACCTTAATTTGACCTAAATTAGAAACAAATATCCCGGTGAAGGAGGTGAGCAGCATCCTCCACCTTCTCTTTAACTACCTCCACCTGGACATGGCGCACTGCGGCCTGAAGGGGGCAGTAGATGGCAGTGGTGGAAGAAGGACTCTGGTCTATTTCTTGTATGAAAGAAGTAATGCACCAGTGTGTAGAAATACTCAAAATCCTTCTTACAAAAAAAGTACAACTGTATCAGCAATAAAATGTACTTAACGTACCAAAAGTAAAAGTACGCATTATGCAGAATGGCCCAAATCAGAATATGAGTAAAACTATTATGAGTAAAACTATTACATTCACATAATATTCAAATGCACTTACCAAATCAACTTCATATTTTTCTTTCCTTTTCAACCTCTAACAAATACCAGTCTATGTCAGGCCACACAAGCGTCCATGGAGCCACCACCGGGTAACCTGCTGAGGTGCTTATCCGTAATTTGCCACCAGTTGCTTTCTCCTTAAATCCAGCGGTGTGTCTCCCATTTCTACCTGCAGGGCAGGTTATGCTGCAACTTGGTGGGTAACCTACAAAATAAAAGCCTCTATAAATTATTCCCATCTTCAGTTACAATGCCCTCCAGAATCATTGACACACTTAGTGAATATGAGCAAAACAGGCTGTGAAAACAATTATATCTCATGATTAAACTCTAACTGAAGTATAATTCCAGTCATATTTTACATTTTTAAGTTCACCTGTTTGATTAGGAACTCTTAAGTCAACCATGACTTCCTGTTTCACTGGGGTATAAATATGAGGTGACACAGGCCAAATTCCATTAAATGTTGACACAGGCCAACATTTAATGTTTCTTTCAATTATGTTACTTCAGTTAAAGGTTCGATTTTGTGAATATTTTGAATGAAAGATCATGAGGATAAACAATAAAGACATTTTTCCACATCTCGTTTTGCTCATTTTTACTAACTGGTGCCAATAATTCTGGAGGGCACTGTACCTTCCATCTTTTCCACATGTAATGGGTGTGGGTTGGACATGGAAAAAAGAAAACTCAATTGAATGTTTTCAAACATTTATTTACTTCTGCAGAAGACAAAATTCAACCCATTAACTGCATTCTGATCTTTTTCTGCTCCCTCAGCAATAAGTAAAATGACAATGTGTGATTTCATTCTTGTTTTTTTACATTTAGATCCATTATTTTGATATTACAGTATGTACTAAGCTCAGGATGCACATTACTAGAAAAGGGATATTAAAATTACCAGGAAAACATCGAACCTAAATCATAACACATTTCCTAAAAACCATCAAAAACAATATATACAAGAGGAAAAACAGGGACACCTGGTGGGTAAAGTGAAAAGGTGCGTAGGACTGGCTGACTAAACAGACAACAGAAACTATAACATAACACAACACAACGGAAAACACACACTTAGAGAAGTCAATGCATCAACACATTAATTGTCTTCTGGTATTTTTCTATAGTTCTGGATCTAAACATGCAAAATAACTTTATACAAGAAGATATTTACATCAGCAAAACTTTTATTCTAACGGTAAAAACAACACCATGAAGTTGGGTACCGTTAAAATATTAACAGAAAGCAACGTGTCTTAAATGTTAAACCCTTCCAATAAATCACCTTAACGTGGTTTAGGGCCGTGTGTGTGACCTGTGACCTGTGTTCTCAGACCAAGAATTCACTCAACATCTGAAAAGAGTTGTGGCAGCTGGGCCGAAAAAAGGGAAACCGGGGCCCCTTTCTGGAGCCAGACCTGGGGGTGGAGCTTGCTGGTGAGGGTCTGGTTTCCGGGACGTGAGATATATGGTTCGACCAGGAACAACCCGAAAAATCTACATTGAGCCGCCGCCCTATTGGTCACTGATAACCGCTCGAAGGGATATGCGGAGGGGTGATTGGGTAGAAGAGCTAAAGGGGATTCTTTCCTGTGTGAGTTTTCATGTGTAGCTTTAGATCTGCGTTGCGCATAAATCTTTTATCACAAACTGACCAGCTGAAAGGTTTCTCTCCTGTGTGGATTCTCATGTGTTTCTTAAAACTTTTGTTATGTTCTGAATCACAAACTCAGACCAAATGTATGATTGAAGGATTGCCTCTGCACGGCTCGCAACATGGGTGCGACAGTTCACAACAATATTTTCTTCCAGGTGAGCGTGTCCCGGACCACTCTAGAAAACCAACACTAAATAGAAAATAAAAACTCAATAAGTCTACTGGATCAAACTAAAGACAGTACTAAGCTCCCTGCCAACGTGAGGAGGCGTCACCTTAAACAAAGCATGGATCTCTCAGAGCAATCAAGGTTTATTGTGTCACTAATCGTAAGCGGGGGCTAATTGTGTGTGAGGACAAGGTTTTGAGGGAAACAATTCAAAATCTCAACGTGGAATCAATAAGCAACGCTCTCAAATTAAAACATGCTTTTGAATAAAGATAGAAAAAAAGCACCATATTTCTTCTCTTGCATTATGTGCCATGTGGTGTGTCAGATTTACCTTTTGTATACAAACAGAACCACTAAAGCCGGTTCTCTCATGTATGAGTAATTATGTGTGACTTCAGAGCTGACTTGTGCCGATATCTTTTATCACAAACTGAGCAGCTGAAAGGTTTCTCTCCTGTGTGGATTCTCATGTGTATCTGTAAATTTGAACGACGGTCAAACCATTTCTTACAGACAGAGCAGCGGAGAGGGTTCTCTTCTGTGTGGATTCTCATGTGTATCTTTAAATTTGAACGATCGCTAAAAGATTTCTTACAAACTTTGCAGCTGTAAGGTTTCTCTCCTGTGTGGGTTCTCATGTGTATCTTTAAATTTGAACGATCGCTAAAAGATTTCTTACAAACTTTGCAGCTGAAAGGTTTCTCTCCTGTGTGGGTTCTCATGTGTTTCTTTAAATTTGAACGCTGGTTAAAAGATTTCTTACAAACTTCGCAGCTGAAAGGTTTCTCTCCTGTGTGGATTATCATGTGTATCCGTAAAGTTGAACGCAGGCTAAAAGATTTCTTACAAACCGAGCAGCTGAAAGGTTTCTCTCCTGTGTGGGTTCTCATGTGTGTCTTCAGATCTCCACTTGTGCTAGTTGTTTTCCCACACTCCGAGCATGTAAACAGTTTCTTACCAGCACTACATCTTGAATCACTGACATGGACTTCATCAGGTTTCAAAGAGTTTAAACCTGACTGAGGTTCTCTGGTCTTCTTCCAATCATCACTGACATCAGTGTCAGATGATTCTCCAGTCTTCTCATCAGTATCTGGTTCTGGATGTCTATTTGGATCCGAGTTCCTGTCTGGTTCTGGTCCTCCACAGTCCTCTCCATCAGCATCTGTTTCCATCTGTTCAGTTTGTCTTTGATGAAGCTGTGAGGACTGAGCTTCCTCTTCATCATCTTCACTCTTCACAGGAGTGAATGAGAACTTGACATCAGCCTCCTCCAGCCCCTGAAGCTGCTCTCCCTCCTGACTGGTCCAGTGTTCCTCCTGTTCCACTTTAATGTGTGGGGGCTCTGGGTCCTCCTGTTCCACTTTAATGTGTGGGGGCTCTGGGTCCTCCTGTTCCACTTTAATGTGTGGGGACTCTGGATCCTCCTGTTCCTCTTTCATGTGTGGGGACTCTGGATCTTCCTGTTCCTCTTTCATGTGTGGGGACTCTGGATCCTCCTGTTCCTCTTTCATGTGTGGGGACTCTGGGTCCTCCTGATCCAGACTTGAGCTCCACTCCTGCTGCTCAGGGACATCTGCAGGAAACCAGTAAACACAGAGATGTTACAAATAAATATTAGTATTGAGCAAATAGTCTCCTGTAGATACACTTTATTTCCTGCCATCATTCCCTCTTACACTCCCTGTGCACAGTTACCAAACAGACATGCCGACACAAAATGTAAAGACACAACGCACCAGCAGCAATGAGGTCATCAATAGTTTACATGGGAAAAAAGTGAGATACTACCAACATTGTTAAGAAGCCAACGAACCTGCATCCTCCATAAAGTGATAGATAGATATGTACTTTATTTATCCACAGGGGGAAATTTGTATCAAAGTGCGGCTGAGATGTGATCATGTGGGCAGTTCTAGTTGACTAATGTACGTAAACCTGCCACCGTAGAAACAGTGGCTAGAACCTTCAGAAGCAGCCACAACGTAACTGTGGATGTGCATCATCTGTGCGCTCCGTTTCTGAACAAATAGCACTCCACCATGGTAGTCAGCCATAGAGAACATCCACGTAAAGATGAAACTGAAATGTGACAATAACAACAATGACACAATCTGTACAAATAAACTTTGTCTAGAGACTGCTCTCAGGAACCTGGCGGTCAAGGTTGAACCTCCCCACCCTCCTGGTCCCAGGGTGGTCCCTGTTATTATTGATATATTTTAAATCATCCTATCGATGTTCATATTTCTATGATTATCAATAATTTAATTTCATACTTGCAAGTAACCAGGTCTGTATGTGTCATGATAACAAGGTCTATCTATGTTGTATGATTGTTTAATTCAGTGTGGGTTTGTAGCACAAAGGCAGTAAAACTGCCTGTGCAAAAGCACACTGCATATAATCCATCCGGCTTAATCATACTCATAATAATAATCATCTTTATCCAAAAGTTTGGCGCGCTTCTCCTCACACAGTGTTGCCAACAGCGGCAATACATCAAACGTGCGGCCTGATCGGGAATCGTGTGCCATCTATTTTTTTAGACAGATTTGCCCAGCGGCTTTCCCAAAAATCGGAGCAAAATTTCCCATTTCACTTGAATGGGGTTTCGGCGTGAAGAGAGCAAAAAAAACAAAACACTTAACTTCGGGCCCATATTGATGAGCCGTACATTAACGTAGAAACATGATTCAAAGTTTAAAACGTAGACCAAACGCTGCACTTTATTGAGCCAAACGGACATTTTGATAGCTATCAGTTTTCATGAAGTCACAGATTAAGTTTCAGGAAAATTTTGGGTCTGTTTCAGATTTTATAATGGGTGTGTATTGCACGGCTCGTTAAGAGCTAGAGTGAGGGCATAACTGTCAGAGTGGAGCAGAGCAGGAACATCTTCTGTGATTCTTCCAAACAAATTGCTCCAGCTCCCATAATGTTTACTCTTTATACAACATTTTTGGCACAAAAGCTTGGAAATGTTGTGCTGGTCGCAGTCAACTGTCTGTGGAATCCAACGGACTAATGCTGCGTTCACACCGTTCGCGTTGATTTTTTGACGCACGTCGAGATTACATACAAAGTCTATGCACAGACGCGATGAGACTGGCGCGCCGCGATTTTGCGATGGCGCGGCGCGTTGGACGCACTATTGCAGTGCGGTGGACGCGGTGGACGCCGCAAAATCGCCAACGCGCGAGTTGAAATTTTTCAACTTCAGCGACATAATCGCGTGACGCTGTGGCGCGATAGCCTATCAGCATTGAGTTGCTCCCCCTGTCATCACTGGCTTCCTGCCGTTGTTGAATCAGGAAATAAATCCTGTAGCCGTCTGTGTTCACCCAGAGCTCTACGATACCTCATATCAACAGAGACCGGACCAAACTATGTGTATACATGTGTGTGTGTAAACCATACGGTACAAACAATGAATAGACGCTGCCGTATTTACATCTACGTGACGTTATTGAGTGCTGGTGGAGCTGCTACGATGTTAGCATAGCCTAGCACCGATCCATCAGAGCTCCATTGAGAAGACAAGTAGCCTACAAATCGGGATCATTACGTAGTTATTTCGGAGTCCCTTTTTGTCGGAGAAGACAAGTACAAATCGGCATCATTATGTAGTTATTTCGGAGTCCCTTTTTGTCGGTTTATTGCCGTTGAATCACAGCCAAATCAGTTTATTTAGTGTTCCTACAGCTGTAGTAAACAGCGACCGGTGGCTTGCTAGACACAGTGAATACAGCTCGATACAATCCACGGAGCTCCTCTGAACAATATTATGAACCAGACATGACGACGTTTGGCATTCCGATGTTTGAGGGACTTCAACAACACGTGCAAAGCAGCAATTGTCCTTATTCCTTTCACGGTTGACAGCGGAAATAAATGGCGCCATGTGAACGGCTTCCAGGACGATAAACCACGCCCCCTCTCCGGCACTACGAGATTTTGCGGCGTTTGGTGTGAACACGACCGGCGGCGCGTTGGACGCGATTGAGCAGTGCGTTGGACGCTTTTTTGCAGTGCGTCAAAAAATTAACGCGACCGGTGTGAACGCAGCATTACTCCTCGGTTACTCCTCCTGCAAAAGTCCAGCAACATGAGTCTGTTTTCGCTTGTTACATGCATACTGTCTTTTCAAAATAAACTTCCATCTTCACAGGAAACAACTAAGGTTTATGCTTCATTTACTTGCATAGTGAGTTTGATGTTTTCACTTTATATTTCATCTTAATTTATGGAATAATTATTTATCCATAACTAAAAATAATTAGCTCAAGATCCACCCTCAGGCTCCACCAGCATGTAGCCATTTTGCATCAATTGTGTTTCATTTAGTGCACGTTTGTGTGCATTGTGACCTCATGATCATATAGGCTTGTTGTCAAACTAGGCTACGGCTACTCGTGTTAGCTGTCGATGGGTGAGCTTGGGGGTGTTCATGTTTATAATCACATTTGCTTACCTGTCGTTCTTTGAACTCTCAAATAAACTCTTGTGTGACATGAACATATGAATCAGTTCACAGTTTTTGCTTCGTAAAATATCTTAATTGACTGTCTGTCAGGTATTATTAATTTCCAGCAACCCTCAAGTCAAAGAATAGACACTTTACGCACAATTTAGGTGTATTTTGCCTTTAACTCACGAGATGCAGGTAGCATGTTTTATACTTAATGTGAATACAATTAATTTTATCTCATTGCCATTATGCAATATGTATACTTTGTTGGCATCTTATTCTGAAAAATGTTCGTCTGAAGAAACCGGATGCTGTCTCGCGTTAATATTTCAGCTAACTTTCCTTCCTTCGCGCGCTCCCGATCTGTGCAGTTTGAATGAGTTTACCGTGAATTTATTTATTTATTTCTTGGTTTATTTGAACGGGACAGTGCACACTAATAAAAACATTTCTGCAAATGTGCCAGAGTTAGCCAAAAGGCTATTTTTCATCTGTAGTCCCAAGAGGCAGATTTTACACAATAAACCTAAAAACAATGTAAGATTAAAGTTAAAAGGTTCAACAATATTGACACTTAACAATGCGTGGACAAACAATGAAAAAAAGAGAACAACTATGTTAAAACATGGACTAAAAACAGTATTATGCTGTAGTTGTTTAGATGCTAAAAAACATCCACGTAAGAGGCACAAAACATAAAAGCATACAGAGTATGTGAACTACATGAATCACTCAGACACAGCTAAACAACAATAAAAGACATGCATGCAGGTAGAGGACGGTCCACCGGCAATTTCAGCACATAGATCCACTAAAATGTAAGTGTCTGCTGACTTGAACGCAGTCTGATGTGACCATGAACATAGTAATCATTTTAGAATTCAACACGCTGCAAAACCCACGTGGTGTTATCAAAGCGAAACTTTACTTTAAGTGTAAATATTTTCTGTCATCTAGAAGCTGAGAGAACAGATCAGAAGAAGAAAAAGATTCATTGAATCAACCGAGTCTCACTCCAAACTACATAGAAACGTTATCAGCCGGAGCATGAACAGAATAAATAAAGTGAACCAACCTGCTCTGTGTAACCGCAGCTGAGGGTTGAAAACAGCGTCCAGCAGTTTACGTTGTCGCTCGTTCTGCTCTTTTAAAGCAGAAAGTTCCTCCTCGTACTCTGCTATCGTTCTTTCAAACATATCAAATATCTCTTCATCAGCCGCAGTTAGTCGCTGGTTGAGTAAACATCTCAGCATTTGGACTTTAGACATTTTCACTAAACCACAGACACGTTTCTTCCAGACAAACTCCGGAAGATATACCGAGACGGACTGTTGTGCGTTAATAAAAGGTCCGAGTAGCACCAACAAGCTTGTGAACATATAGTTCCACATGGAAATTTAAAAAGTATGTGAATACCGAAACAGTTGTGCTTGTATGATACAATTGATCAAATATATACTATTACAACGAAGCATAATGACTATTTAAACATTGACATTCCGTTTGTCTTTTCCATATCTACACCACCTTCTGCTCCAGAGAGTGGATCAGACAACAGACTGACAATATTTCACAGGTTTGTACTTTATTCACTCAATTAAAAACATCTGCTCAGGTGATACAAGCATCCACAAAAGCGCATGTCCTCTTTGGATGTGACCTTAATTTGACCTAAATTAGAAACAAATATCCCGGTGAAGGAGGTGAGCAGCATCCTCCACCTTCTCTTTAACTACCTCCACCTGGACATGGCGCACTGCGGCCTGAAGGGGTCAGTAGATGGCAGTGGTGGAAGAAGGACTCTGGTCTATTTCTTGTATGAAAGAAGTAATGCACCAGTGTGTAGAAATACTCAAAATCGTTCTTACAAAAAAAGTACAACTGTATCAGCAATAAAATGTACTGAACGTACCAAAAGTAAAAGTACGCATTATGCAGAATGGCCCAAATCAGAATATGAGTAAAACTATTATGAGTAAAACTATTACATTCACATAATATTCAAATGCACTTACCAAATCAACTTCATATTTTTCTTTCCTTTTCAACCTCTAACAAATACCAGTCTATGTCAGGCCACACAAGCGTCCATGGAGCCACCACCGGGTAACCTGCTGAGGTGCTTATCCGTAATTTGCCATCAGTTGCTTTCTCCTTAAATCCAGCGGTGTGTCTCCCATTTCTACCTGCAGGCCAGGTTATGCTGCAACTTGGTGGGTAACCTACAAAATAAAAGCCTCTATAAATTATTCCCATCTGAAGTTACAATGCCCTCCAGAATCATTGACACCCTTCGTGAATATGAGCAAAACAGGCTGTGAAAACAATTCTTTGCTGTTTATCCTCTTGGTCTTTCACTCAAAATATTCACAAAAATCTTTTCATTGAAGTAAAATTATTGAAAGAAAAAATAAATAAATAAATATTTTTCTCCAAAACATGTGTGCCACAATTATTGGCACCCCTAGAAAATCTCATGATTAAACTCTAACTGAAGTATAATTCCAGTCATATTTTACATTTTTAAGTTCACCTGTTTGATTAGGAACTCTTAAGTCAACCATGACTTCCTGTTTCACTGGGGTATAAATATGAGGTGACACAGGCCAAATTCCCTTTGTCATTCATCACCATGGGAAAGACCCGAGAACACAGTGATGATGTGCGACGAAAAGTTGTTGAGCTGCACAAATCAGGAAAAGGATATAAGAAACTCTATAAACAGTTGAAAAATACCCATTTCCAATATCAGGGCAATAATTAAGAAGTTTAAAGCAACAGGAGATGTGAAGAATCAGCCTGGAAGAGGACGTGTGTGTACATTGACCCCACGCACCGTGAGGAGGATGGTTCGACTGGCAAAAGAATCTCCAAGGATCACAGCTGGAAAATTGCAGAGGTTAGTTGAGTCTTGGGGTCAGAAAGTCTCCTAAACTACGAACAGACGCCACCTACATCACCACAAGTCTCTGCTGTCAATCAACAACAAACTAAAGCGCCTACAGTTTGCTAAACGTGACTGGGACTTTCAATGGGACCGGGTTATATGGTCAGATGAGACCAAAATAAAGCTTTTTGGCAACAAACATCAAAGGTGGTTTGGCGTAGACAGGAAGATAGCCATACAGAGAAGCACCTCATACCCACTGTGAAGTATGGTGCTGGATCTTTGATGTTGTCGGGCTGTTTTTCTTCCAAAGGCCCTGGACATCTTGTTAGGATACATGGTATCATGGACTCCATCAAATACCAGCAGATATTAAATGAAAACCTAACAGCCTCTGCCAGGAAGCTTAAAATGGGCCGTGGTTGGAGCTTCCAGCAGGACAATGATCCGAAGCACACCTCAAAATCTACACAAAAATGGTTCACCGACCACAGAATAAAGGTTTTGCCACGGCCATCACAGTCCCCCGACCTAAACCCCATAGAACATATGTGGGATGAGCTGAAGAGGAGAGTCCAGCGTCGACCTCGGAATCTGAATAGATTCTGCATGGAGGAATGGACTCATATCCAGTGCCATGTGTTCACCAACCTCACCACGCATTATAGGAGAAGACTCAGAGCTGTTATCTTGGCAAAGGGAGGCGGCACAAAATAATAAATGAACGGGTGCCAATAATTGTGGCACATATATTTTTGAGAAAAATATTTGTTTCAAGGTAAGAATTTAATGTTTCTTTCAATTGTGTTACTTCAGTTAAAGGTTCGATTTTTGTGAATATTTTGAATGAAAGATCATGAGGATAAACAATAAAGACATTTTTCCACATCTCGTTTTGCTCATTTTTACTAACGGGTGCCAATAATGCTGGAGGGCACTGTACCTTCCATCTTTTCCTTATGTAATGGGTGCGGGTTGGACATGGAAAAAAGAAAACTCAATTGAATGTTTTCAAACATTTATTTACTTCTGCAGAAGACAAAATTCAACCCATTAACTGCCTTCTGATCTTTTTCTGCTCCCTCAGCAATAAGTCAAATGACAATGTGTGACTTCATTCTTGTTTTTTTTGTACATTTAGATCCATTATTTTGATATTACAGTATGTACTAAGCTCAGGATGCACATTACTAGAAAAGGGATATTAAAATTACCAGGAAAACATCGAACCTAAATCATAACACATTTCCTAAAAACCATTAACAACAATATATACAAGAGGAAAAACAGGGACACCTGCTGGGTAAAGTGAAAAGGTGCGTAGGACTGGCTGACTAAACAGACAACAGAAACTATAACATAACACAACACAACGGAAAACACACACTTAGAGAAGTCAATGCATCAACACATTAATTGTCTTCTGGTATTTTTCTATAGTTCTGGATCTAAACATGCAAAATAACTTTATACAAGAAGATATTTACATCAGCAAAACTTTTATTCGAATGGTAAAAACAACACTATGAAGTTGGGTACCGTTAAAATAGTAACAGAAAGCAACGTGTCTTAAATGTTAAACCCTTCCAATAAATCACCTCAACGTGGTTTAGGGCCGTGTGTGTGACCTGTGATCTCAGACCAAGAATTCACTCAACATCTGAAAAGAGTTGTGGCAGCTGGGCCGAAAAAAGGGAAACCGGGGCCCCTTTCTGGAGCCAGACCTGGGAGTGGAGCTTGCTGGTGAGGGTCTGGTTTCCGGGACGTGAGACATATGGTTCGACCAGAACAACCCGAAAAATCTACATTGAGCCGCCGCCCTATTGGTCACTGATAACTGCTCGAAGGGATATGCGGAGGGGTGATTGGGTAGAAGAGCTAAAGGGGATTCTTTCCTGTGTGAGTTTTCATGTGTAGCTTTAGATCTGCGTTGTGCATAAATCTTTTATCACAAACTGAGCAGCTGAAAGGTTTCTCTCCTGTGTGGGTTCTCATGTGTGTGTTTAAATTTGAACGATCGCTAAAAGATTTCTTACAAACTTTGCAGCTGTAAGGTTTATCGCCTGTGTGGTTTCTCATGTGTCTCTTTAAATTTGAACAATTGTTAAAAGATATCTTACAAACTTTGCAGCTGAAAGGTTTCTCTCCTGTGTGGATTATCATGTGTCTCTTTAAATGTGAATCCCGGTTAAAAGATTTCTTACAAACTGAGCAGCTGAAAGGTTTCTCTCCTGTGTGGGTTCTCATGTGTATCTGTAAATGTGAACCATCGCTAAAAGATTTCTTACAAACTTTGCAGCTGAAAGGTTTCTCTCCTGTGTGGTTTCTCATGTGTATCTTTAAATTTGAACAATTGTTAAACGATTTCTTACAAACTTTACAATTGAAAGGTTTCTCTCCTGTGTGGTTTCTCATGTGTCTCTTTAAATTTGAACGCAGGCTAAAAGATTTCTTACAAACCGAGCAGCTGAAAGGTTTCTCTCCTGTGTGGGTTCTCATGTGTTTCTTCAGATCTGCCTTTCTGCCAGTTGTTTTCCCACACTCCGAGCATTTAAACAGTTTCTCACCAGCACTACATCTTGAATCCCTGACATGGACTTCATCAGGTTTCAAAGAGTTTAAACCTGACTGAGGTTCTCTGGTCTTCTTCCAATCACCACTGTCATCAGTGTCAGAAGATTCTCCAGTCTTCTCATCAGTATCTGGTTCTGGATGTCTATCTGGATCTGAGTTCCTGTCTGGTTCCGGTCCTCCACAGTCCTCTCCATCAGCATCTGTTTCCATCTGTTCAGTTTGTCTTTGATGAAGCTGTGAGGACTGAGCTTCCTCTTCATCATCTTCACTCTTCACATGAGTGAATGAGAACTTGACATCAGCCTCCTCCAGCCCCTGAAGCTGCTCTCCCTCCTGACTGGTCCAGTGTTCCTCTTTAATGTGTCGGGGCTCTGGTTCCTCCTGTTCCTCTTTAATGTGTGGGGGCTCTGGGTCCTCCTGTTCCTCTTTAATGTGTGGGGGCTCTGGGTCCCCCTGTTCCTCTTTAATGTGTGGGGGCTCTGGGTCCTCCTGTTCCTCTTTAATGTGTGGGGGCTCTGGGTCATCCTGTTCCTCTTTAATGTGTGGGGGCTCTGGGTCCTCCTGTTCCTCTTTAATGTGTGGGGGCTCTGGGTCATCCTGTTCCTCTTTAATGTGTGGGGGCTCTGGGTCATCCTGTTCCTCTTTAATGTGTGGGGACTCTGGGTCCGCTTGTTCCTCTTTCATGTGTGGGGACTCTGGGTCCTCCTGTTCCTCTTTCATGTGTGGGGACCCTGGGTCCTCCTGTTCCTCTTTCATGTGTGGGGACCCTGGGTCCTCCTGTTCCTCTTTCATGTGTGGGGACTCTGGGTCCTCCTGTTCCTCTTTCATGTGTGGGGACTCTGGATCCTCCTGTTCCTCTTTCATGTATGGGGACTCTGGGTCCTCCTGTTCCTCTTTAATGTGTGGGGACTCTGGGTCCTCCTGTTCCTCTTTCATGTGTGGGGGCTCTGGGTCCTCCTGTTCCTCTTTCATGTGTGGGGACTCTGGGTCCTCCTGATCCAGACTGGAGCTCCACTCCTGCTGCTCAGGGACATCTGCAGGAAACCAGTAAACACACAGAGATGTTACAAATAAATATTAGTATTGAGCAAATAGTCTCCTGTAGATACACTTTATTTCCTGCCATCATTCCCTCTTACACTCCCTGAGCAGTTACCAAACAAACATGCCGACACAAATTGTAAAGACATCGCACCAGCAGCAATGAGGTCATCAATAGTTTACATGGCAAAAAAGTGAGATACTACCAACATTGTTAAAGTATTCAACGAACCTGCATCCTCCATAAAGTGATAGATAGATATGTACTTTATTTATCCACAGGGGGAAATTTGTATCAAAGTGCGGCTGAGATGTGATCATGTGGGCAGTTATAGTTGACTAATGTACGTAAACCTGCCACCGTAGAAACAGTGGATAGAACCTTCAGAAGCAGCCACAACGTAACCGTGGACGTGCATCATCTGTGCGCTCCGTTTCTGAACCAATAGCACTACACCGTGGTAGTCAGCCATAGAGAACATCCACGTAAAGATGATGGAACTGAAATGTGACAACAACAACAATGACACAATCTGTACAAATAAACTTTGTGTAGAGACTGCTCTCAGGAACCTGGAGGTCAAGGTTGAACCTCCCCACCCTCCTGGTCCCAGGGTGGTCCCTGTTATTATTGATATATTTTAAATCATCCTATCGATGTTCATATTTCTATGATTATCAATAATTTAATTTTCATACTTGCAAGTAACCAGGTCTGTATGTGTCATGATAACAAGGTATATCTATGTTGTATGATTGTTTAATTCAGTGTGGGTTTGTAGCACAAAGGCAGTAAAACTGCCTGTGCCAAAGCACACTGTATATAATCCATCAGGCTTAATCATACTAATAATAATAATAATCATCTTAATCCAAAAGTTTGGCGCGCTTCTCCTCACACAGTGTTGCCAACAGCGGCAATACATCAAACATGCGGCCTGATCGGGAATCGTGTGCTATCTATTTTTTTAGACAAATTTGCCCAGCGGCTTTCCCAAAAATCGGAGCAAAATTTCCCATTTCACTTGAATGGGGTTTCGGCGTGAAGAGAGCAAAAAAAAACAAAACACTTAACTTCGGGCCCATATTGACGAGCCGTACATTAACGTAGAAACATGATTCAAAGTTTAAAACGTAGACAAAACGCTGCACTTTATTGAGCCAAACGGACATTTTGATAGCTATCAGTTTTCATGAAGTCACAGATTAAGTTTCAGGAAGATTTTGGGTCTGTTTCAGATTTTATAATGGGTGTGTATTGCACAGCTCATTAAGAGCTAGAGTGAGGGCATAACTGTCAGAGTGGAGCAGAGCAGGAACATCTTCTGTGATTCTTCCAAACAAATTGCTCCAGCTCCCATAATGTTTACTCTTTATACAACATTTTTGGCACAAAAGCTTGGAAATGTTGTGCTGGTGGCAGTCAAGTGTCTATGGAATCCAACGGACTTACACATTTGGCTCAAAGAGCCGCAGAGCGAAATGAACTCCAACCAACTGCTCCATTAGACCCCATGTTAAATCTCACCACTAATTTCTCAAAGAAAGCAGACGGTACCAGTTTTGTATATTGCTCTGGAGCTCACATTTTTAACAACCACAAACATAAAAATCACATTACCGCGTTTGGCAGAATCTTATCTTTCTCACGGTATCCATATTTTGGAACTCAGACTCCTGCTAATTTGTTAAAAGGAGGTTTTGTTCAAAATCACTGTAATGTTTCTTAAATCAGTCTGCCTCTAACACCAGGCCTCACCGTGGCAACCAGTTACACACACGCACTCTCCGTCTCTCTACACACACACACACACACACATGACTTGGCGATATTCAGTCAAAGGCATTGTTAAACCTCCTGTGTCTGTCTCTCTCTCTATCATACAGTAATTCAGGTATTAGATATTTTTAGAGAACACCCCCCCCCCCCCCCATTTCAAAATAAAAGCCCCAGAGAGTGAATTCTAACTGGAATGCTTGTGATGAAGCTCCTCACTTTTCCTGCAAAAGTCCAGCAACATGAGTCTGTTTTCGCTTGTTACATGCATACTGTCTTTTCAAAATAAACTTCCATCTTCACAGGAAACAACTAAGGTTTATGCTTCATTTTCTTGCATAGTGAGTTTGATGTTTTCACTTCATATTTTATCTTAATTCAATAATAATAATTTATCCATAACTAAAAATAATTAGCTCAAGATCCACCCTCAGGCTCCACCAGCATGTAGCCATTTTGCATCAATTGTGTTTCATTTAGTGCACGTTTGTGTGCATTGTGACCTCATGATCATATAGGCTTGTTGTCAAACTAGGCTACGGCTACTCGTGTTAGCTGTCGATGGGTGAGCTTGGGGGTGTTCATGTTTATAATCACATTTGCTTACCTGTCGTTCTTTGAACTCTCAAATAAACTCTTGTGTGACATGAACATATGAATCAGTTCACAGTTTTTGCTTCGTAAAATATCTTAATTGACTGTCTGTCAGGTATTATTAATTTCCAGCAACCCTCAAGTCAAAGAATAAAGACACTTAACGCACAATTTAGGTGTATTTTGCCTTTAACTCACGAGATGCAGGTAGCATGTTTTATACTTCATGTGAATATAATTAATTTGATCTCATTGCCATTATGCAATATGTATACTTTGTTAGCATCTTATTCTGAAAAATGTTCGTCTGAAGAAACCGGATGCTGTCTCGCGTTAATATTTCAGGTAACTTTCCTTCCTTCGCGCGCTCCCGATCTGTGCAGTTTGAATGAGTTTACCGTGAATTTATTTATTTATTTCTTGGTTTATTTGAACGGGACAGTGCACCCTAATAAAAACATTTCTGCAAATGTGCCAGAGTTAGCCAAAAGGCTATTTTTCATCTGTAGTCCCAAGAGGCAGATTTTACACAATAAACCTAAAAACAATGTAAGATTAAAGTTAAAAGGTTAAACAATATTGACACTTAACAATGCGTGGACAAACAATGAAAAAAAGAGAATAACTATGTTAAAACATGGACTAAAAACAGTATTATGCTGTAGTTGTTTAAATGCTAAAAAACATCCACGTAAGAGGCACAAAACATAAAAGCATACAGAGTATGTGAACTACATGAATCACTCAGACACAGCTAAACAACAATAAAAGACATGCATGCAGGTAGAGGACGGTAGACCGGTAATTTCAGAACATAGATCCACTAAAATGTAAGTGTCTGCTGACTTGAACGCAGTCTGATGTGACCATGAACATATTCATCATTTTAGAATTCAACACGCTGCAAAACCCACGTGGTGTTATCAAAGCGAAACTTTACTTTAAGTGTAAATATTTCTGTCATCTAGAAGCTGAGAGAACAGATCAGAAGAAGAAAAAGATTCATTGAATCAACCGAGTCTCACTCCAAACTACATAGAAACGTTATCAGCCGGAGCATGAACAGAATAAATAAAGTGAACCAACCTGCTCTGTGTAACCGCAGCTGAGGGTTGAAAACAGCGTCCAGCAGTTTACGTTGTCGCTCGTTCTGCTCCTTTAAAGCAGAAACTTCCTCCTCGTACTCTGCTATCGTTCTTTCAAACATATCAAATATCTCTCCATCAGCAGCAGTTAGTCGCTGGTTGAGTAAACATCTCAGCATTTGGACTTTAGACATCTTCACTCAACCACAGACACGTTTCTTCCAGACAAACTCCGGAAGATATACCGAGACGGACTGTTGTGCGTTAATAAAAGGTCCGAGTATCACCAACAAGCTTGTGAACATATAGTTCCACATGGAAATTTAAAAAGTATGTGAATACCGAAACAGTTGTACTTGTATGATACAATTGATCAAATATATACTATTACAACGAAGCATAATGACTATTTAAACATTGACATTCCGTTTGTCTTTTCCATATCTACGCCACCTTCTGCTCCAGAGAGTGGATCAGACAACAGACTGACAATATTTCACACAAAACAAAACAAACATAAAAAACATCTCCACACATACCACATTGACCTATATTTTATCCTCCATGTTTTACATTATAGTATGTGGAGTCATAGTACAGTATGTCCAAATAATTGAAATATAAGTCATAATATAGTATGTCGAAGAAAGTCATTGTAGACTACACCTATAAAGTCTAAGACTCAGTGCTCCAGACTGTCCTGCTTTCTGCCAACGACGACATTCCTGCTGCACAGTCACTGGATTCTTTACATAGCTTAAGGTGAGTATGTATTCACACAGTTATGTGTTGTGTAGTGAGATTTCCATTCGTGAAGGTTTGTACTTTATTCACTCAATTAAAAACATCTGCTCAGGTGATACAAGCATCCACAAAAGCGCATGTCCTCTTTGGATGTGACCTTAATTTGATTCCAGTCATATTTTACATTTTTAAGTTCACCTGTTTGATTAGGAACTCTTAAGTAAACCATGACTTCCTGTTTCACTGGGGTATAAATATGAGGTGACACAGGCCAAATTCCCTTTGTCATTCATCACCATGGGAAAGACCCGAGAACACAGTGACGATGTGCGACGAAAAGTTGTTGAGCTGCACAAATCAGGAAAAGGATATAAGAAAATCTCTAAACAGTTGAAAAATACCCATTTCCAATATCAGGGCAATAATTAAGAAGTTTAAAGCAACAGGAGATGTGAAGAATCAGCCTGGAAGAGGACGTGTGTGTACATTGACCCCACGCACCGTGAGGAGGATGGTTCGACTGGCAAAAGAATCTCCAAGGATCACAGCTGGAAAATTGCAGAGGTTAGTTGAGTCTTGGGGTCAGAAAGTCTCCTAAACTACGAACAGACGCCACCTACATCACCACAAGTCTCTGCTGTCAATCAACAACAAACTAAAGCGCCTACAGTTTGCCAAACGTTACTGGGACTTTCAATGGGACCGGGTTATATGGTCAGATGAGACCAAAATAAAGCTTTTTGGCAACAAACATCAAAGGTGGTTTGGCATAGACAGGAAGATAGCCATACAGAGAAGCACCTCATACCCACTGTGAAGTATGGTGCTGGATCTTTGATGTTGTCTGGCTGTTTTTCTTCCAAAGGCCCTGGACATCTTGTTAGGATACATGGTATCGTGGACTCCATCAAATACCAGCAGATATTAAATGAAAACCTAACAGCCTCTGCCAGGAAGCTTAAAATGGGCCGTGGTTGGAGCTTCCAGCAGGACAATGATCCGAAGCACACCTCAAAATCTACACAAAAATGGTTCACCGACCACAGAATAAAGGTTTTGCCACGGC
The DNA here is from genome assembly GCF_949748355.1 of Melanostigma gelatinosum. Classification (NCBI taxonomy): domain Eukaryota; kingdom Metazoa; phylum Chordata; class Actinopteri; order Perciformes; family Zoarcidae; genus Melanostigma; species Melanostigma gelatinosum. The sequence continues at coordinate 24,722,568 of NC_136644.1, forward strand.
CATCACAGTCCAACGACCTAAACCCCATAGAACATATGTGGGATGAGCTGAAGAGGAGAGTCCAGCGTCGACCTCGGAATCTGAAGAGATTCTGCATGGAGGAATGGACTCATATCCAGTGTCATGTGTTCACCAACCTCATCACGCATTATAGGAGAAGACTCAGAGCTGTTATCTTCGCAAAGGGAGGCGGCACAAAATATTAAATGAACGGGTGCCAATAATTGTGGCACATATATTTTTGAGAAAAATATTTGTTTCAGGATAAGAATTTAATGCTTTTTCAATTGTGTTACTTCAGTTAAAGGTTCGATTTTTGTGAATATTTTGAATGAAAGATCATGAGGATAAACAAAGACATTTTTCCACATCTCGTTTTGCTCATTTTCACTAACGGGTGCCAATAATTCTGGAGGGCACTGTACCTTCCATCTTTTCCACATGTAATGGGTGTGGGTTGGACATGGAAAAAAGAAAACTCAATTGAATGTTTTCAAACATTTATTTACTTCTGCAGAAGACAAAATTCAACCCATTAACTGCCTTCTGATCTTTTTCTGCTCCCTCAGCAATAAGTCAAATGACAATGTGTGACTTCATTCTTGTTTTTTTTGTACATTTAGATACATTATTTTGATATTACAGTATGTACTAAGCTCAGGATGCACATTACTAGAAAAGGGATATTAAAATTACCAGGAAAACATCGAACCTAAATCATAACACATTTCCTAAAAACCATTAACAACAATATATACAAGAGGAAAAACAGGGACACCTGGTGGGTAAAGTGAAAAGGTGCGTAGGACTGGCTGACTAAACAGACAACAGAAACTATAACATAACACAACACAACGGAAAACACACACTTAGAGAAGTCAATGCATCAACACATTAATTGTCTTCTGGTATTTTTCTATAGTTCTGGATCTAAACATGCAAAATAACTTTATACAAGAAGATATTTACATCAGCAAAACTTTTATTCGAATGGTAAAAACAACACTATGAAGTTGGGTACCGTTAAAATATTAACAGAAAGCAACGTGTCTTAAATGTTAAACCCTTCCAATAAATCACCTTAACGTGGTTTAGGGCCGTGTGTGTGACCTGTGTTCTCAGACCAAGAATTCACTCAACATCTGAAAAGAGTTGTGGCAGCTGGGCCGAAAAAAGGGAAACCGGGGCCCCTTTCTGGAGCCAGACCTGGGGGTGGAGCTTGCTGGTGAGGGTCTGGTTTCCGGGACGTGAGATATATGGTTCGACCAGGAACAACCCGAAAAATCTACATTGAGCCGCCGCCCTATTGGTCACTGATAACCGCTCGAAGGGATATGCGGAGGGGTGATTGGGTAGAAGAGCTAAAGGGGATTCTTTCCTGTGTGAGTTTTCATGTGTAGCTTTAGATCTGCGTTGCGCATAAATCTTTTATCACAAACTGACCAGCTGAAAGGTTTCTCTCCTGTGTGGATTCTCATGTGTTTCTTAAAACTTTTGTTATGTTCTGAATCACAAACTCAGACCAAATGTATGATTGAAGGATTGCCTCTGCACGGCTCGCAACATGGGTGCGACAGTTCACAACAATATTTTCTTCCAGGTGAGCGTGTCCCGGACCACTCTAGAAAACCAACACTAAATAGAAAATAAAAACTCAATTAGTCTACTGGATCAAACTAAAGACAGTACTAAGCTCCCTGCCAACGTGAGGAGGCGTCACCTTAAACAAAGCATGGATCTCTCAGAGCAATCAAGGTTTATTGTGTCACTAATCGCAAGCGGGGGCTAATTGTGTGTGAGGACATGGTTTTGAGGGAAACAATTGAAAATCTGAACGTGGAATCAATAAGCAACGCTCTCAAATTAAAACATGCTTTTGAATAAAGATAGAAAAAAAAGCACCATATTTCTTCTCTTGCATCATGTGCCATGTGGTGTGTCAGATTTACCTTTTGTATACAAACAGAACCACTAAAGCCGGTTCTCTCATGTATGAGTAATTATGTGTGACTTCAGAGCTGACTTGTGCCGATATCTTTTATCACAAACTGAGCAGCTGAACGGTTTCTCTCCTGTGTGGATTCTCATGTGTATCTGTAAATGTGAACGACTGTCAAACCATTTCTTACAGACAGAGCAGCGGAGAGGGTTCTCTTCTGTGTGGGTTCTCATGTGTGTGTTTAAATTTGAACGATCGCTAAAAGATTTCTTACAAACTTTGCAGCTGTAAGGTTTATCTCCTGTGTGGTTTCTCATGTGTCTCTTTAAATTTGAACAATTGTTAAAAGATTTCTTACAAACTTTGCAGCTGAAAGGTTTCTCTCCTGTGTGGATTATCATGTGTCTCTTTAAATGTGAACCATCGCTAAAAGATTTCTTACAAACTTTGCAGCTGAAAGGTTTCTCTCCTGTGTGGTTTCTCATGTGTATCTTTAAATTTGAACAATTGTTAAACGATTTCTTACAAACTTTACAATTGAAAGGTTTCTCTCCTGTGTGGTTTCTCATGTGTCTCTTTAAATTTGAACGCAGGCTAAAAGATTTCTTACAAACCGAGCAGCTGAAAGGTTTCTCTCCTGTGTGGATTCTCATGTGTTTCTTCAGATCTGCCTTTCTGCCAGTTGTTTTCCCACACTCCGAGCATTTAAACAGTTTCTCACCAGCACTACATCTTGAATCACTGACATGGACTTCATCAGGTTTCAAAGAGTTTAAACCTGACTGAGGTTCTCTGGTCTTCTTCCAATCACCACAGTCATCAGTGTCAGAAGATTCTCCAGTCTTCTCATCAGTATCTGGTTCTGGATGTCTATCTGGATCTGAGTTCCTGTCTGGTTCTGGTCCTCCACAGTCCTCTCCATCAGCATCTGTTTCCATCTGTTCAGTTTGTCTTTGATGAAGCTGTGAGGACTGAGCTTCCTCTTCATCATCTTCACTCTTCACATGAGTGAATGAGAACTTGACATCAGCCTCCTCCAGCCCCTGAAGCTGCTCTCCCTCCTGACTGGTCCAGTGTTCCTCTTTAATGTGTGGGGAGTCTGGGTCCTCCTGTTCCTCTTTCATGTGTGGGGGCTCTGGGTCCTCCTGTTCCTCTTTCATGTGTGGGGGCTCTGGGTCCTCCTGTTCCTCTTTCATGTGTGGGGACTCTGGGTCCTCCTGTTCCTCTTTCATGTGTGGGGGCTCTGGGTCCTCCTGTTCCTCTTTCATGTGTGGGGGCTCTGGGTCCTCCTGTTCCTCTTTCATGTGTGGGGGCTCTGGGTCCTCCTGTTCCTCTTTCATGTGTGGGGACTCTGGGTCCTCCTGATCCAGACTGGAGCTCCACTCCTGCTGCTCAGGGACATCTGCAGGAAACCAGTAAACACACACAGAGACGTTACAAATAAATATTAGTATTGAGCAAATAGTCTCCTGTAGATACACTTTATTTCCTGCCATCATTCCCTCTTACACTCCCTGAGCAGTTACCAAACAAACATGCCGACACAAATTGTAAAGACAACGCACCAGCAGCAATGAGGTCATCAATAGTTTACATGGCAAAAAAGTGAGATACTACCAACATTGTTAAAGTATTCAACGAACCTGCATCCTCCATAAAGTGATCATGTGGGCAGTTATAGTTGACTAATGTACGTAAACCTGCCACCGTAGAAACAGTGGATAGAACCTTCAGAAGCAGCCACAACGTAACTGTGGACGTGCATCATCTGTGCGCTCCGTTTCTGAACCAATAGCACTCCACCTTGGTAGTCAGCCATAGAGAACATCCACGTAAAGATGATGGAACTGAAATGTGACAATAACAACAATGACACAATCTGTACAAATAAACTTTGTCTAGAGACTGCTCTCAGGAACCTGGAGGTCAAGGTTGAACCTCCCCACCCTCCTGGTCCCTGTTATTATTGATATATTTTAAATCATCCTATCAATGTTCATATTTCTATGATTATCAATAATTTAATTTTCATACTTGCAAGTAACCAGGTCTGTATGTGTCATGATAACAAGGTCTATCTATGTTGTATGATTGTTTAATTCAGTGTGGGTTTGTAGCACAAAGGCAGTAAAACTGCCTGTGCCAAAGCACACTGTATATAATCCATCGGGCTTATTCATACTAATAATAATAATAATCATCTTACTCCAAAAGTTTGGCGCGCTTCTCCTCACACAGCATTGCCAACAGCGGCAATACATCAAGCGTACAGCCTGATCGGGAATCGTGTGCCATCTATTTTTTTAGACAGATTTGCCCAGCGGCTTTCCCAAAAATCGGAGCAAAATTTCCCATTTCACTTGAATGGGGTTTCGGCGTGAAGAGAGCAAAAAAAACAAAACACTTAACTTCGGGCCCATATTGACGAGCCGTACATTAACGTAGAAACATGATTCAAAGTTTAAAACGTAGACAAAACGCTGCACTTTATTGAGCCAAACGGACATTTTGATAGCTATCAGTTTTCATGAAGTCACAGATTAAGTTTCAGGAAAATTTTGGGTCTGTTTCAGATTTTATAATGGGTGTGTATTGCACGGCTCATTAAGAGCTAGAGTGAGGGCATAACTGTCAGAGTGGAGCAGAGCAAAAAAATCTTCTGTGATTCTTCCAAACAAATTGCTCCAGCTCCCACAATGTTTACTCTTTATACAACATTTTTGGCACAAAAGCTTGGAAATGTTGTGCTGGTCGCAGTCAAGTGTCTATGGAATCCAACGGACTTACACATTTGGCTCAAAGAGCCGCAGAGAGACATGAACTCCAACCAACTGCTCCATTAGACCCCATGTTAAATCTCACCACTAATTTCTCAAAGAAAGCAGACGGTACCAGTTTTGTATATTGCTCTGGAGCTCACATTTTTAACACCACAAACATAAAAATCACATTACCGCGTTTGGCAGAATCTTATTTTTCTCACGGTATCCATATTTTGGAACTCAGACTCCTGTTAATTTGTTAAAAGGAGGTTTTGTTCAAAATCACTGTAATGTGTCTTAAATCAGTCTGCCTCTAACACCAGGCCTCACCATGGCAACCAGTTACACACACGCACTCTCCGTCTCTCTACACGCACACACACACACACATGACTTGGAGATATTCAGTCAAAGGCATTGTTAAACCTCCTGTGTCTGTCTCTCTCTCTATCATACAGTAATTCAGGTATTAGATATTTTTAGAGAACACCCCCCCCCCCCCCCATTTCAAAATAAAAGCCCCAGAGTGAATTCTAACTGGAATGCTTGTGATGAAGCTCCTCACTTTTCCTGCAAAAGTCCAGCAACATGAGTCTGTTTTCGCTTGTTACATGCATACCGTCTTTTCAAAATAAACTTCCATCTTCACAGGAAACAACTAAGGTTTATGCTTCATTTACTTGCATAGTGAGTTTGATGTTTTCACTTCATATTTTATCTTAATTCATGGAATAATAATTTATCCATAACTAAAAATAATTAGCTCAAGATCCACCCTCAGGCTCCACCAGCATGTAGCCATTTTGCATCAATTGTGTTTCATTTAGTGCACGTTTGTGTGCATTGTGACCTCATGATCATATAGGCTTGTTGTCAAACTAGGCTACGGCTACTCGTGTTAGCTGTCGATGGGTGAGCTTGGGGGTGTTCATGTTTATAATCACATTTGCTTACCTGTCGTTCTTTGAACTCTCAAATAAACTCTTGTGTGACATGAACATATGAATCAGTTCACAGTTTTTGCTTCATAAAATATCTTAATTGACTGTCTGTCAGGTATTATTAATTTCCAGCAACCCTCAAGTCAAAGAATGGAGTGGTCTCGTGTGACGTCACAGTTTAGCTGTCGGCCATGTTGGAGTACACACAAAGCCACTGGCATGCACGGCTGAGTCGCAGAACCTATCGGTGGTGAACTTTTGTGCTGTCTTTGGTTGTGGCAGCAGAGCTGATAGAGACAAGAAATCATTCTTTCGTTTGCCAGCGGTCATTACACATCAAGGAAATGACACGAAGGAGCTATCCAAGCGACGTCGCGAGAAATGGCTGTCACGCATCTCTCGAGATATAAAGGAATGGAATTTGGCGTACACTAGAGTATGTGCGGATCACTTTATAAGTGGTCAGTGATTTTATTTACAAATTAGTTTGTGAACAGTATTTAATAAAGGAAATATAAATTAAACTTTTACATGAGAAGGTTACCGAAGCTTCATCGGCCCGTGACAGCAGTCGGTGCCAGAGACGTGTCGAGCGTGTACAACAGGCGAAACACAGAGATGCAGCCTCAGCATTGCTTGATATGAGTTTAACGTCAGATCATATATATATGTATGTATATATATATATGTGTGGGGGGGGATGAAGTTAGGAGTTAGTTGAAAGTGAATTCCTACACACACGCACACAATGACGTGCATGTACAATGTAAACAAACACACGTGTCTGTTTGCGCTGAGTAAACATTGAATATTGCTAAATATCGGACCAGATCTGTATATAGTTACCCTCCCAATGACGAGATGAGAATTCCCGACGACCGTTGCTTTGACGTCTCGGACCCATCCACTGACAAACTGATTATAAGCGTCGAGCCCTTTGTAGCACTCCAGCTCGTATTTTGTGTAAGGACTGGGGGTGTTCACGAGATACGTGTAGATGTTGGCGTAGTTTACCGATGGAAGATAAGTAGGATCGGCACTGCAACAATCTGCACTCATCGTATAGGGATCCAAGTTACCAATAACCTTCAATTTGGCCAGGTAGCGAACCTTTGATGCACTATCCAGTGATTCAAAGTATTGTATTTTCGCCGCACTTCCTTGCTTACGCGCCGCCATGTAGGTTCTGTATGTACTCCAACATGGCCGACCGACCTCGTAACTAAGGAGATCGTGACGTCGGTGAGACCACTCCATAAAGACACTTTACGCACAATTTAGGTGTATTTTGCCTTTAACTCACGAGATGCAGGTAGCATGTTTTATACTTAATGTGAATGTAATTAATTTGATCTCATTTCCATTATGCAATATGTATACTTTGTTGGCATCTTATTCTGAAAAATGTTCGTCTGAAGAAACCGGATGCTGTCTCGCGTTAATATTTCAGCTAACTTTCCTTCCTTCGCACGCTCCCGATCTGTGCAGTTTGAATGAGTTTACCGTGAATTTATTTATGTATTTCTTGGTTTATTTGAACGGGACAGTGCACACTAATAAAAACATTTCTGCAAATGTGCCAGAGTTAGCCAAAAGACTATTTTTCATCTGTAGTCCCAAGAGGCAGATTTTACACAATAAACCTAAAAACAATGTAAGATTAAAGTTAAAAGGTTAAACAATATTGACACTTAACAATGCGTGGACAAACAATGAAAAAAAGACAATAACTATGTTAAAACATGGACTAAAAACAGTATTATGCTGTAGTTGTTTAGATGCTAAAAAACATCCACGTAAGAGGCACAAAACATAAAAGCATACAGAGTATGTGAACTACATGAATCACTCAGACACAGCTAAACAACAATAAAAGACATGCATGCAGGTAGAGGACGGTCCACCGGCAATTTCAGAACATAGATCCACTAAAATGTAAGTGTCTGCTGACTTGAACGCAGTCTGATGTGACCATGAACATATTCATCATTTTAGAATTCAACACGCTGCAAAACCCACGTGGTGTTATCAAAGCGAAACTTTACTTTAAGTGTAAATATTTTCTGTCATCTAGAAGCTGAGAGAACAGATCAGAAGAAGAAAAAGATTCATTGAATCAACAGAGTCTCACTCCAAACTACATAGAAACGTTATCAGCCGGAGCATGAACAGAAGAAATAAAGTGAACCAACCTGCTCTGTGTAGCCGCAGCTGAGGGTTGAAAACAGCGTCCAGCAGTTTACGTTGTCGCTCGTTCTGCTCTTTTAAAGCAGAAACTTCCTCCTCGTACTCTGCTATCGTTCTTTCAAACACACCAAATATCTCTCCATCAGCAGCAGTTAGTCGCTGGTTGAGTAAACATCTCAGCATTTGGACTTCAGACATCTTCACTAAACCACAGACACGTTTCTTCCAGACAAACTCCGGAAGATATACCGAGACGGACTGTTGTGCGTTAATAAAAGGTCCGAGTAGCACCAACAAGCTTGTGAACATTTAGTTCCACATGGAAATTTAAAAAGTATGTGAATACCGAAACAGTTGTACTTGTATGATACAATTGATCAAATATATACTATTACAACGAAGCATAATGACCATTTAAACATTGATATTCCGTTTGTCTTTTCCATATCTACACCACCTTCTGCTCCAGAGAGTGGATCAGACAACAGACTGACAATATTTCACAGGTTTGTACTTTATTCACTCAATTAAAAACATCTGCTCAGGTGATACAAGCATCCGCAAAAGCGCATGTCCTCTTTGGATGTGACCTTAATTTGACCTAAATTAGAAACAAATATCCCGGTGAAGGAGGTGAGCAGCATCCTCCACCTTCTCTTTAACTACCTCCACCTGGACATGGCGCACTGCGGCCTGAAGGGGGCAGTAGATGGCAGTGGTGGAAGAAGGACTCTGGTCTATTTCTTGTATGAAAGAAGTAATGCACCAGTGTGTAGAAATACTCAAAATCCTTCTTACAAAAAAAGTTCAACTGTATCAGCAATAAAATGTACTGAACGTACCAAAAGTAAAAGTACGCATTATGCAGAATGGCCCATATCAGAATATGAGTAAAACTATTATGAGTAAAACTATTACATTCACATGATATTCAAATGCACTTACCAAATCAACTTCATATTTTTCTTTCCTTTTCAACCTCTAACAAATACCAGTCTATGTCAGGCCACACAAGCGTCCATGGAGCCACCACCGGGTAACCTGCTGAGGTGCTTATCCGTAATTTGCCATCAGTTGCTTTCTCCTTAAATCCAGCGGTGTGTCTCCCATTTCTACCTGCAGGCCAGGTTATGCTGCAACTTGGTGGGTAACCTACAAAATAAAAGCCTCTATAAATTATTCCCATCTGAAGTTACAATGCCCTCCAGAATCATTGACACCCTTCGTGAATATGAGCAAAACAGGCTGTGAAAACAATTCTTTGCTGTTTATCCTCTTGGTCTTTCACTCAAAATATTCACAAAAATCTTTTCATTGAAGTAAAATTATTGAAAGAAAAAATAAATAAATAAATATTTTTCTCCAAAACATGTGTGCCACAATTATTGGCACCCCTAGAAAATCTCATGATTAAACTCTAACTGAAGTATAATTCCAGTCATATTTTACATTTTTAAGTTCACCTGTTTGATTAGGAACTCTTAAGTCAACCATGACTTCCTGTTTCACTGGGGTATAAATATGAGGTGACACAGGCCAAATTCCCTTTGTCATTCATCACCATGGGAAAGACCCGAGAACACAGTGACGATGTGCGACGAAAAGTTGTTGAGCTGCACAAATCAGGAAAAGGATATAAGAAAATCTCTAAACAGTTGAAAAATACCCATTTCCAATATCAGGGCAATAATTAAGAAGTTTAAAGCAACAGGAGATGTGAAGAATCAGCCTGGAAGAGGACGTGTGTGTACATTGACCCCACGCACCATGAGGAGGATGGTTCGACTGGCAAAAGAATCTCCAAGGATCACAGCTGGAGAATTGCAGAGGTTAGTTGAGTCTTGGGGTCAGAAAGTCTCCTAAACTACGAACAGACGCCACCTACATCACCACAAGTCTCTGCTGTCAATCAACAACAAACTAAAGCGCCTACAGTTTGCCAAACGTTACTGGGACTTTCAATGGGACCGGGTTATATGGTCAGATGAGACCAAAATAAAGCTTTTTGGCAACAAACATCAAAGGTGGTTTGGCGTAGACAGGAAGATAGCCATACAGAGAAGCACCTCATACCCACTGTGAAGTATGGTGCTGGATCTTTGATGTTGTCGGGCTGTTTTTCTTCCAAAGGCCCTGGACATCTTGTTAGGATACATGGTATCATGGATTCCATCAAATACCAGCAGATATTAAATGAAAACCTAACAGCCTCTGCCAGGAAGCTTAAAATGGGCCGTGGTTGGAGCTTCCAGCAGGACAATGATCCGAAGCACACCTCAAAATCTACACAAAAATGGTTCACCGACCACAGAATAAAGGTTTTGCCACGGCCATCGCAGTCCCCCGACCTGAACCCCATAGAACATAAGTGGGATGAGCTGAAGAGGAGAGTCCAGCGTCGACCTCGGAATCTGAAGAGATTCTGCATGGAGGAATGGACTCAGATCCAGTGCCATGTGTTCACCAACCTCACCACGCATTATAGGAGAAGACTCAGAGCTGTTATCTTGGCAAAGGGAGGCGGCACAAAATATTAAATGAAGGGGTGCCAATAATTGTGGCACATATATTTTTGAGAAAAATATTTGTTTCAAGGTAAGAATTTAATGTTTCTTTCAATTATGTTACTTCAGTTAAAGGTTCGATTTTTGTGAATATTTTGAATGAAAGATCATGAGGATAAACAATAAAGACATTTTTCCACATCTCGTTTTGCTCATTTTTACTAACGGGTGCCAATAATTCTGGAGGGCACTGTACCTTCCATCTTTTCCATATGTAATGGGTGCGGGTTGGACATGGAAAAAAGAAAACTCAATTGAATGTTTTCAAACATTTATTTACTTCTGCAGAAGACAAAATTCAACCCATTAACTGCATTCTGATCCTTTTCTGCTCCCTCAGCAATAAGTAAAATGACATTCTTGTTTTTTTTGTACATTTAGATCCATTATTTTGATATTGCAGTATGTACTAAGCTCAGGATGCACATTACTAGAAAAGGGATATTAAAATTACCAGGAAAACATCGAACCTAAATCATAACACATTTCCTAAAAACCATTAACAACAATATATACAAGAGGAAAAACAGGGACACCTGGTGGGTAAAGTGAAAAGGTGCGTAGGACTGGCTGACTAAACAGACAACAGAAACTATAACATAACACAACACAACGGAAAACACACACTTAGAGAAGTCAATGCATCAACACATTAATTGTCTTCTGGTATTTTTCTATAGTTCTGGATCTAAACATGCAAAATAACTTTATACAAGAAGATATTTACATCAGCAAAAGTTTTATTCGAACGGTAAAAACAACACGATGAAGTTGGGTACCGTTAAAATATTAACAGAAAGCAACGTGTCTTAAATGTTAAACCCTTCCAATAAATCACCTCAACGTGGTTTAGGGCCGTGTGTGTGACCTGTGACCTGTGTTCTCAGACCAAGAATTCACTCAACATCTGAAAAGAGTTGTGGCAGCTGGGCCGAAAAAAGGGAAACCGGGGCCCCTTTCTGGAGCCAGACCTGGGGGTGGAGCTTGCTGGTGAGGGTCTGGTTTCCGGGACGTGAGATATATGGTTCGACCAGGAACAACCCGAAAAATCTACATTGAGCCGCCGCCCTATTGGTCACTGATAACCGCTCGAAGGGATATGCGGAGGGGTGATTGGGTAGAAGAGCTAAAGGGGATTCTTTCCTGTGTGAGTTTTCATGTGTAGCTTTAGATCTGCGTTGCGCATAAATCTTTTATCACAAACTGAGCAGCTGAAAGGTTTCTCTCCTGTGTGGATTCTCATGTGTTTCTTAAAACTTTTGTTATGAATTACAAACTCAGACCAAATGTATGATTGAAGGATTGCCTCTGCACGGCTCGCAACATGGGTGCGACAGTTCACAACAATATTTTCTTCCAGGTGAGCGTGTCACGGACCCCTCTAGAAAACCAACACTAAATAGAAAATAAAAACTCAATCAGTCTACTGGATCAAACTAAAGACAGTACTAAGCTCCCTGCCAACGTGAGGAGGCGTCACCTTAAACAAAGCATGGATCTCTCAGAGCAATCAAGGTTTATTGTGTCACTAATCGTAAGCGGGAGCTAATTGTGTGTGAGGACATGGTTTTGAGGGAAACAATTGAAAATCTGAACGTGGAATCAATAAGCAACGCTCTCAAATTAAAACATGCTTTTGAATAAAGATAGAAAAAAGCACCATATTTCTTCTCTTGCATTATGTGCCATGTGGTGTGTCAGATTTACCTTTTGTATACAAACAGAACCACTAAAGCCGGTTCTCTCTTGTATGAGTAATTATGTGTGACTTCAGAGCTGACTTGTGCCGATATCTTTTATCACAAACTGAGCAGCTGAAAGGTTTCTCTCCTGTGTGGATTCTCATGTGTATCTGTAAATGTGAACGATCGCTAAAAGAGTTCTTACAAACTTTGCAGCTGTAAGGTTTCTCTCCTGTGTGGGTTCTCATGTGTGTCTTTAAATTTGAACGATCGCTAAAAGATTTCTTACAAACTTTGCAGCTGTAAGGTTTCTCTCCTGTGTGGGTTCTCATGTGTATCTTTAAATTTGAACAATTGTGAAACGATTTCTTACAAACTTTACAATTGAAAGGTTTATCTCCTGTGTGGTTTCTCATGTGTCTCTTTAAATTTGAACAATTGTTAAAAGAATTCTTACAAACTGAGCAGCTGTAAGATTTCTCTCCTGTGTGGATTATCATGTGTCTCTTTAAATGTGAATCCCGGTTAAAAGATTTCTTACAAACTGAGCAGCTGTAAGGTTTCTCTCCTGTGTGGGTTCTCATGTGTCTCTTCAGATCTCCACTCTTGCCAAATGTTTTCCCACACTCAGAGCATGTAAACAGTTTCTCACCAGCACTACATCTTGAATCACTGACATGGACTTCATCAGGTTTCAAAGAGTTTAAACCTGACTGAGGTTCTCTGGTCTTCTTCCAATCACCACTGTCATCAGTGTCAGAAGATTCTCCAGTCTTCTCATCAGTATCTGGTTCTGGATGTATATCCGGATCTGAGTTCCTGTCTGGTTCTGGTCCTCCACAGTCCTCTCCATCAGCATCTGTTTCCATCTGTTCAGTTTGTCTTTGATGAAGCTGTGAGGACTGAGCTTCCTCTTCATCATCTTCACTCTTCACAGGAGTGAATGACAACTTGACATCAGCCTCCTCCAGACCTTGAAGCTGCTCTCCCTCCTGACTGGTCCAGTGTTCCTCCTGTTCCACTTTAATGTGTGGGGGTTCTGGGTCCTCCTGTTCCTCTTTCATGTTTGGGGGCTCTGGGTCCTCCTGTTCCACTTTAATGTGTGGGGGTTCTGGGTCCTCCTGTTCCTCTTTCATGTTTGGGGGCTCTGGGTCCTCCTGTTCCTCTTTAATGTGTGGGAGCTCTGGGTCCTCCTGTTCATCTTTAATGTGTGGGGGTTCTGGGTCCTCCTGTTCCATGTGTGGGGGCTCTGGGTTCTCCTGGTCCAGACTGGAGCTCCCCTCCTGCTGCTCAGGGGGAACCTCTTCTTTAACCACCAACAGCTGCTGGACGTCTGCAGGAAAACAGTAAACACACACAGAGACGTGACAAATAAATATTCGTATTGAGCAAATAGTCTCCTGTAGATACACTTTATTTCCTGCCATCATTCCCTCTTACACGCCCTGTGCACAGTTACCAAACAGACATGCTGACACAAAATGTAAAGACACAACGCACCAGCAACATTGTTAAGAAGCCAACGAACCTGCATCCTCCATAAAGTGATAGATAGATATGTACTTTATTTATCCACAGGGGGAAATTTGTATCAAAGTGCGGCTGAGATGTGATCATGTGGGCAGTTATAGTTGACTAATGTACGTAAACCTGCCACCGTAGAAACAGTGGATAGAACCTTCAGAAGCAGCCAGAACGTAACTGTGGACGTGCATCATCGGTGCGCTCCGTTTCTGAACCAATAGCACTCCACCATGGTAGTCAGCCGTAGAGAACATCCACGTAAAGATGATGGAACTGAAATGTGACAACAACAATGACACAATCTGAACTAATAAACTAATAAACTAATAAACAGCGGCAATACATCAAGCGTACAGCCTGATCGGGAATCGTGTGCCATCTATTTTTTTAGACAGATTTGCCCAGCGGCTTTCCCAAAAATCGGAGCAAAATTTCCCATTTCACTTGAATGGGGTTTCGGCGTGAAGAGAGCAAAAAAAACAAAACACTTAACTTCGGGCCCATATTGACGAGCCGTACATTAACGTAGAAACATGATTCAAAGTTTAAAACGTAGACAAAACGCTGCACTTTATTGAGCCAAACGGACATTTTGATAGCTATCAGTTTTCATGAAGTCACAGATTAAGTTTCAGGAAAATTTTGGGTCTGTTTCAGATTTTATAATGGTGTATATTGCACAGCTCATTAAGAGCTAGAGTGAGAGCATAACTGTCAGAGTGGAGCAGAGCAGGAACATCTTCTGTGATTCTTCCAAACAAATTGCTCCAGCTCCCACAATGTTTACTCTTTATACAACATTTTTGGCACAAAAGCTTGGAAATGTTGTGCTGGTCGCAGTCAAGTGTCTATGGAATCCAACGGACTTACACATTTGGCTCAAAGAGCCGCAGAGAGACGAACTCCAACCAACTGCTCCATTAGACCCCATGTTAAATCTCACCACTAATTTCTCAAAGAAAGCAGACGGTACCAGTTTTGTATATTGCTCTGGAGCTCACATTTTTAACAACCACAAACATAAAAATCACATTACCGCGTTTGGCAGAGTCTTATCTTTCTCACGGTATCCATATTATGGAACTCAGACTCCTGCTAATTTGTTAAAATGAGGTTTTGTTCAAAATCACTGTAATGTGTCTTAAATCAGTCTGCCTCTAACACCAGGCCTCACCATGGCAACCAGTTACACACACACACTCTCCGTCTCTCTACACGCACACACACACACACACACATGACTTGGAGATATTCAGTCAAAGGCATTGTTAAACCTCCTGTGTCTGTCTCTCTCTCTATCATACAGTAATTCAGGTATTAGATATTTTTAGAGAACATCCCCCCCCCCCCCATTTCAAAATAAAAGCCCCAGAGAGTGAATTCTAACTGGAATGCTTGTGATGAAGCTCCTCACTTTTCCTGCAAAAGTCCAGCAACATGAGTCTGTTTTCGCTTGTTACATGCATACTGTCTTTTCAAAATAAACTTCCATCTTCACAGGAAACAACTAAGGTTTATGCTTCATTTACTTGCATAGTGAGTTTGATGTTTTCACTTCATATTTTATCTTAATTCATGGAATAATAATTTATCCATAACTAAAAATAATTAGCTCAAGATCCACCCTCAGGCTCCACCAGCATGTAGCCATTTTGCATCAATTGTGTTTCATTTAGTGCACGTTTGTATGCATTGTGACCTCATGATCATATAGGCTTGTTGTCAAACTAGGCTAAGGCTACTCGTGTTAGCTGTCGATGGGTGAGCTTGGGGGTGTTCATGTTTATAGTCACATTTGCTTACCTGTCGTTCTTTGAACTCTCAAATAAACTCTTGTGTGACATGAACATATGAATCAGTTCACAGTTTTTGCTTCATAAAACATCTTAATTGACTGTCTGTCAGGTATTATTAATTTCCAGCAACCCTCAAGTCAAAGAACAAAAACACTTTACGCACAATTTAGGTGTATTTTGCCTTTAACTCACGAGATGCAGGTAGCATGTTTTATACTTCATGTGAATACAATTAATTTTATCTCATTTCCATTATGCAATATGTATACTTTGTTGGCATCTTATTCTGAAAAATGTTCGTCTGAAGAAACCGGATGCTGTCTCGCGTTAATATTTCAGCTAACTTTCCTTCCTTCGCGCGCTCCCGATCTGTGCAGTTTGAATGAGTTTACCGTGAATTTATTTATTTATTTCTTGGTTTATTTGAACGGGACAGTGCACACTAATAAAAACATTTCTGCAAATGTGCCAGAGTTAGCCAAAAGGCTATTTTTCATCTGTAGTCCCAAGAGGCAGATTTTACACAATAAACCTAAAAACAATGTAAGATTAAAGTTAAAAGGTTAAACAATATTGACACTTAACAATGCGTGGACAAACAATGAAAAAAAGAGAACAACTATGTTAAAACATGGACTAAAAACAGTATTATGCTGTAGTTGTTTAGATGCTAAAAAACATCCACGTAAGAGGCACAAAACATAAAAGCATACAGAGTATGTGAACTACATGAATCACTCAGACACAGCTAAACAACAATAAAAGACATGCATGCAGGTAGAGGACGGTCCACCGGCAATTTCAGCACATAGATCCACTAAAATGTAAGTGTCTGCTGACTTGAACGCAGTCTGATGTGACCATGAACATATTCATCATTTTAGAATTCAACACGCTGCAAAACCCACGTGGTGTTATCAAAGCGAAACTTTACTTTAAGTGTAAATATTTCTGTCATCTAGAAGCTGAGAGAACAGATCAGAAGAAGAAAAAGATTCATTGAATCAACCGAGTCTCACTCCAAACTACATAGAAACGTTATCAGCCGGAGCATGAACAGAATAAATAAAGTGAACCAACCTGCTCTGTGTAACCGCAGCTGAGGGTTGAAAACAGCGTCCAGCAGTTTACGTTGTCGCTCGTTCTGCTCCTTTAAAGCAGAAACTTCCTCCTCGTACTCTGCTATCGTTCTTTCAAACATATCAAATATCTCTTCATCAGCAGCAGTTAGTCGCTGGTTGAGTAAACATCTCAGCATTTGGACTTTAGACATCTTCACTCAACCACAGACACGTTTCTTCCAGACAAACTCCGGAAGATATACCGAGACGGACTGTTGTGCGTTAATAAAAGGTCCGAGTATCACCAACAAGCTTGTGAACATATAGTTCCACATGGAAATTTAAAAAGTATGTGAATACCGAAACAGTTGTGCTTGTATGATACAATTGATCAAATATATACTATTACAACGAAGCATAATGACTATTTAAACATTGACATTCCGTTTGTCTTTTCCATATCTACGCCACCTTCTGCTCCAGAGAGTGGATCAGACAACAGACTGACAATATTTCACACAAAACAAAACAAACATAAAAAACATCTCCACACATACCACATTGACCTATATTTTATCCTCCATGTTTTACATTATAGTATGTGGAGTCATAGTACAGTATGTCCAAATAATTGAAATATAAGTCATAATATAGTATGTCGAAGAAAGTCATTGTAGACTACACCTATAAAGTCTAAGACTCAGGACTCCAGACTGTCCTGCTTTCTGCCAACGACGACATTCCTGCTGCACAGTCACTGGATTCTTTACATAGCTTAAGGTGAGTATGTATTCACACAGTTATGTGTTGTGTAGTGAGATTTCCATTCGTGAAGGTTTGTACTTTATTCACTCAATTAAAAACATCTGCTCAGGTGATACAAGCATCCACAAAAGTGCATGTCCTCTTTGGATGTGACCTTAATTTGATTCCAGTCATATTTTACATTTTTAAGTTCACCTGTTTGATTAGGAACTCTTAAGTAAACCATGACTTCCTGTTTCACTGGGGTATAAATATGAGGTGACACAGGTCAAATTCCCTTTGTCATTCATCACCATGGGAAAGACCCGAGAACACAGTGACGATGTGCGACGAAAAGTTGTTGAGCTGCACAAATCAGGAAAAGGATATAAGAAAATCTCTAAACAGTTGAAAAATACCCATTTCCAATATCAGGGCAATAATTAAGAAGTTTAAAGCAACAGGAGATGTGAAGAATCAGCCTGGAAGAGGACGTGTGTGTACATTGACCCCACGCACCGTGAGGAGGATGGTTCGACTGGCAAAAGAATCTCCAAGGATCACAGCTGGAGAATTGCAGAGGTTAGTTGAGTCTTGGGGTCAGAAAGTCTCCTAAACTACGAACAGACGCCACCTACATCACCACAAGTCTCTGCTGTCAATCAACAACAAACTAAAGCGCCTACAGTTTGCCAAACGTTACTGGGACTTTCAATGGGACCGGGTTATATGGTCAGATGAGACCAAAATAAAGCTTTTTGGCAACAAACATCAAAGGTGGTTTGGCGTAGACAGGAAGATAGCCATACAGAGAAGCACCTCATACCCACTGTGAAGTATGGTGCTGGATCTTTGATGTTGTCGGGCTGTTTTTCTTCCAAAGGGCCTGGACATCTTGTTAGGATACATGGTATCATGGACTCCATCAAATACCAGCAGATATTAAATGAAAACCTAACAGCCTCTGCCAGGAAGCTTAAAATGGCCGTGGTTGGAGCTTCCAGCAGGACAATGATCCGAAGCACACCTCAAAATCTACACAAAAATGGTTCACCGACCACAGAATAAAGGTTTTGCCACGGCCATCGCAGTCCCCCGACCTGAACCCCATAGAACATAAGTGGGATGAGCTGAAGAGGAGAGTCCAGCGTCGACCTCGGAATCTGAAGAGATTCTGCATGGAGGAATTGTCTCAGATCCAGTGCCATGTGTTCACCAACCTCATCACGCATTATAGGAGAAGACTCAGAGCTGTTATCTTGGCAAAGGGAGGCGGCACAAAATATTAAATGAACGGGTGCCAATAATTGTGGCACATATATTTTTGAGAAAAATATTTGTTTCAGGATAAGAATTTGTTTTTTCAATTGTGTTACTTCAGTTAAAGGTTAGATTTTTGTGAATATTTTGAATGAAAGATCATGAGGATAAACAATAAAGACATTTTTCCACATCTCGTTTTGCTCATTTTTACTAACTGGTGCCAATAATTCTGGAGGGCACTGTACCTTCCATCTTTTCCACATGTAATGGGTGTGGGTTGGACATGGAAAAAAGAAAACTCAATTGAATGTTTTCAAACATTTATTTACTTCTGCAGAAGACAAAATTCAACCCATTAACTGCCTTCTGATCTTTTTCTGCTCCCTCAGCAATAAGTCAAATGACAATGTGTGACTTCATTCTTGTTTTTTTTTTACATTTAGATCCATTATTTTGATATTGCAGTATGTACTAAGCTCAGGATGCACATTACTAGAAAAGGGATATTAAAATTACCAGGAAAACATCGAACCTAAATCATAACACATTTCCTAAAAACCATTAACAACAATATATACAAGAGGAAAAACAGGGACACCTGGTGGGTAAAGTGAAAAGGTGCGTAGGACTGGCTGACTAAACAGACAACAGAAACTATAACATAACACAACACAACGGAAAACACACACTTAGAGAAGTCAATGCATCAACACATTAATTGTCTTCTGGTATTTTTCTATAGTTCTGGATCTAAACATGCAAAATAACTTTATACAAGAAGATATTTACATCAGCAAAACTTTTATTCTAACGGTAAAAACAACACGATGAAGTTGGGTACCGTTAAAATAGTAACAGAAAGCAACGTGTCTTAAATGTTAAACCCTTCCAATAAATCACCTCAACGTGGTTTAGGGCCGTGTGTGTGACCTGTGACCTGTGTTCTCAGACCAAGAATTCACTCAACATCTGAAAAGAGTTGTGGCAGCTGGGCCGGAAAAAGGGAAACCGGGGCCCCTTTCTGGAGCCAGACCTGGGGGTGGCGCTTGCTGGTGAGGGTCTGGTTTCCGGGACGTGAGATATATGGTTCGACCAGGAACAACCCGAAAAATCTACATTGAGCCGCCGCCCTATTGGTCACTGATAACTGCTCGAAGGGATATGCGGAGGGGTGATTGGGTAGAAGAGCTAAAGGGGATTCTTTCCTGTGTGAGTTTTCATGTGTAGCTTTAGATCTGCGTTGCGCATAAATCTTTTATCACAAACTGAGCAGCTGAAAGGTTTCTCTCCTGTGTGGATTCTCATGTGTTTCTTAAAACTTTTGTTATGAATTACAAACTCAGACCAAATGTATGATTGAAGGATTGCCTCTGCACGGCTCGCAACATGGGTGCGACAGTTCACAACAATATTTTCTTCCAGGTGAGCGTGTCCCGGACCACTCTAGAAAACCAACACTAAATAGAAAATAAAAACTCAATAAGTCTACTGGATCAAACTAAAGACAGTACTAAGCTCCCTGCCAACGTGAGGAGGCGTCACCTTAAACAAAGCATGGATCTCTCAGAGCAATCAAGGTTTATTGTGTCACTAATCGCAAGCGGGGGCTAATTGTGTGTGAGGACAAGGTTTTGAGGGAAACAATTGAAAATCTGAACGTGGAATCAATAAGCAACGCTCTCAAATTAAAACATGCTTTTGAATAAAGATAGAAAAAAAGCACCATATTTCTTCTCTTGCATTATGTGCCATGTGGTGTGTCAGATTTACCTTTTGTATACAAACAGAACCACTAAAGCCGGTTCTCTCATGTATGAGTAATTATGTGTGACTTCAGAGCTGACTTGTGCCGATATCTTTTATCACAAACTGAGCAGCTGAAAGGTTTCTCTCCTGTGTGGATTCTCATGTGTATCTGTAAATGTGAACGATCGCTAAAAGATTTCTTACAAACTTTGCAGCTGTAAGGTTTCTCTCCTGTGTGGGTTCTCATGTGTGTCTTTAAATTTGAATGATCGCTAAAAGATTTCTTACAAACTTTGCAGCTGTAAGGTTTCTCTCCTGTGTGGGTTCTCATGTGCGTCTGTACAGTTGAACGATCGCTAAAAGATTTCTTACAAACTGAGCAGCTGAAAGGTTTCTCTCCTGTGTGGGTTCTCGTGTGTCTCTGTAAAAGTGAATCATGGTTAAAAGATTTCTTACAAACTTTGCAGCTGTAAGGTTTCTCTCCTGTGTGGTTTCTCATGTGTATCTTTAAATTTGAACAATTGTTAAACGATTTCTTACAAACTTTACAATTGAAAGGTTTATCTCCTGTGTGGTTTCTCATGTGTCTCTTTAAATTTGAACAATTGTTAAAAGATTTCTTACAAACTTTGCAGCTGAAAGGTTTCTCTCCTGTGTGGATTATCATGTGTTTCTGTAAAGTTGAACGCAGGCTAAAAGATTTCTTACACACCGAGCAGCTGAAAGGTTTCTCTCCTGTGTGGGTTCTCATGTGTGTCTTCAGATCTCCACTTGTGTCAGTTGTTTTCCCACACTCCGAGCATTTAAACAGTTTCTCACCAGCACTACATCTTGAATCCCTGACATGGACTTCATCAGGTTTCAAAGAGTTTAAACCTGACTGAGGTTCTCTGGTCTTCTTCCAATCACCACTGTCATCAGTGTCAGAAGATTCTCCAGTCTTCTCATCAGTATCTGGTTCTGGATGTCTATCTGGATCCGAGTTCCTGTCTGGTTCTGGTCCTCCACAGTCCTCTCCATCAGCATCTGTTTCCATCTGTTCAGTTTGTCTTTGATGAAGCTGTGAGGACTGAGCTTCCTCTTCATCATCTTCACTCTTCACATGAGTGAATGAGAACTTGACATCAGCCTCCTCCAGCCCCTGAAGCTGCTCTCCCTCCTGACTGGTCCAGTGTTCCTCTTTAATGTGTGGGGGCTCTGGGTCCTCCTGTTCCTCTTTAATGTGTGGGGGCTCTGGGTCCTCCTGTTCCTCTTTAATGTGTGGGGGCTCTGGGTCCTCCTGTTCCTCTTTAATGTGTGGGGGCCCTGGGTCATCCTGTTCCTCTTTAATGTGTGGGGGCTCTGGGTCCTCCTGTTCCTCTTTAATGTGTGGGGGCTCTGGGTACTCCTGTTCCTCTTTAATGTGTGGGGACTCTGGATCCTCCTGTTCCTCTTTAATGTGTGGGGACTCTGGGTCCTCCTGATCCAGACTGGAGCTCCACTCCTGCTGCTCAGGGACATCTGCAGGAAACCAGTAAACACACAGAGATGTTACAAATAAATATTAGTATTGAGCAAATAGTCTCCTGTAGATACACTTTATTTCCTGCCATCATTCCCTCTCACACTCCCTGTGCACAGTTACCAAACAGACATGCCGACACAAATTGTAAAGACAACGCACCAGCAGCAATGAGGTCATCAATAGTTTACATGGCAAAAAAGTGAGATACTACCAACATTGTTAAAGTATTCAACGAACCTGCATCCTCCATAAAGTGATAGATATGTACTTTATTTATCCACAGGGGGAAATTTGTATCAAAGTGCGGCTGAGATGTGATCATGTGGGCAGTTATAGTTGACTAATGTACGTAAACCTGCCATGGTAGAAACAGTGGATAGAACCTTCAGAAGCAGCCACAACGTAACCGTGGACGTGCATCATCTGTGCGCTCCGTTTCTGAACCAATAGCACTCCACCTTGGTAGTCAGCCATAGAGAACATCCACGTAAAGATGATGGAACTGAAATGTGACAACAACAACAATGACACAATCTGAACTAATAAACTTTGTCTAGAGACTGCTCTCAGGAACCTGGAGGTCAAGGTTGAACCTCCCCACCCTCCTGGTCCCAGGGTGGTCCCTGTTATTATTGATATATTTTAAATAATCCTATCGATGTTAATATTTCTATGATTGTCAATAATTAAATTTTCATACTTGCAAGTAACCAGGTCTGTATGTGTCATGATAACAAGGTCAATTGTAAGAAATTTGAGCAAAAAACTGTAGTTAGTAGATATAATAAAAGTGTTTCATAATTCATAATTAAGAATTCATAATTAGTCATAATCATAAGGGTTTTGGAATGCATAATTAAGATAAACATAAAGTGATATAGGATTAAGTAGCTAAAAGTGCATAGGGGAATTTGGCCAATAGAAATTGAGATAGACGGAAGGGGAGGAGTCGTGAATGAATATGTGGGCGGGTTAGAAGTGTTTTTCTGCCTCTTTTAGCGTGTGGATCTGCAGGACGGCTGTGTCCTGGGACCAGAGGTAGTTTTTTCCAAAGTGGGTTAATATTGTAATATTTCGTAGGAGTATGTACTCCAATGTTTAACTGTAATCATATTTGCATCAGTGGAATTAAATTCCTTATAATTGTAAACCAGTTTTGGTAGCGTTATTATTGCAGCGTGTGATGACGGCACAAAGCAGCGGACACGTGTGCTCCAGCCTTCTCTCTGTGGGGCTAGAGATTTAGCCTCAACAAATTTGGCGACCACGAAGGGACATTCTTACCGGCCTCGCTGTGTGTGCTGAAGGCAGCGCTGGTCAAGCAGACATCCTGGGCCCATAATATCGGTAGGCAGAGCCGTTTCATGAAATCTGTGAGGTAGCTTTTAGGACATTTAGGGGAATTTCTGCTTGGCTAAATGTTGCTAACAGCTAGCTCTGCGTTGCTGGTGAGGACGTTCCATGGGGAAGGCCGCGTTCCACTGAGGTAAGTACGATTTACTGTCTGAAGTATGGTGAACTAAGGGACTAGTCCAGTGTATAAGGATCCTAAGAATAAATTAAAGGCAGACAGCGCTGTAATTAAATCACCACATTGGAATCAAACGGTTATCGACAGGACGAACTGCTTGCTTATGCTGAGAGACCCTTCGGCTCAACATAAGTATTGCCAGGTCTGCAGATAACTAGTTTAAAACAGTTATGTAGCTTGGCGAACTGAAATATCGTGGCTTTGAGGGGCTTAGGGGTGCAATCCTTTGCAGGCTTAGTCCACGAGTTTTGGGCCTTGAGCATAAGCTGTTTAGAGAAGCTAGGCTAGCGGGAGACTATCTCGCTTGTTTTGGCCGTGCATTAAAAATAGCGATCATGTGGGTGATTCGGAAGAAGTAGAATAGTGGGCTTTTGGGGAAACTAGACTGACTGAGGAGAGTGGTTGTGTCGCTGGAAGTGCAGAACTCGTGATCATAACGTAACAATGAACTCAGGTCTGGAGGAGCTAATAGCCTGTTAACCGGAGGATTTAAGGTTTAATAAAACCGGACAATAAGTCCAATAATACGTGTGACCAGTCTGTGTTTTAGCAGCGTGGAAATACGTTTAAAATGATGAATAACATTGCATAATCTGTAGCCGCGCTGTGAGGAGCTAACGCTAGCTACGTGTAGCTCCGGTTTTGCGGTACTCTGTATGTAAAATAAACGTGCTTATAAAATAAAATAACCAGTAGAGTGTGAGAGGAGACAGAGGGCGTACCAGTGGAATTAAAGTGTGGGATTTTGGTGAAACTTGTGTGCGTATGCTTTATTAGAAGCTCCGTTTTTGTCGTTAGCATAGCGGTTAGCATATCCGTTACCAAAACAGCCAGTTTCAGGATAACTTCCGGTCTGTGAGAAAAATAGTAGAATAAATGCAAAACGCCAGAAAACCAACTAGCGGCCAGGAGGAGTAACTGCTAGGAGGAGTAACTGCTAGATAATCGTAAATAAGTGTTTAGAATCTGTGAATTTTTCAGAGATTCATTGTCTAAGAGCTGTGAGCTTATATCCTGACCTTAGTTTTAATTAAGCATTATAACTTTAGTCGTTGACTTTGGTTTTAATTCAGCATTTTAACAAAGATTAATGGTTTCAGTTGTGCTTCTTCAATTCTTGAACTTAATTGTGATTCATTATTTTGCAGACCAGAGTGTAAGTGCAGTTCAACAGTTTGACTTGCATTGGTATTTCTGATTGAATATCTTTGAACACAGTTATTGATTTTTTAAAGTTGAATTTAATATTTAATTGATTAATTATTCATTGTTTTTTAATTTCATTTTACTTCCAATTTTAAACCTTTCGAATTCTGATGTGGAACTGGATTGTGATTTTGATTCTGATTTAGATGTTGAGTTTGATTTCGGAATTCTAACTTCAATTTTGGATTCGAGATTCCTTCACATATCCAGTATTGACTAATTTTGGTACATTTACTATTTTACATCGTTCCTAAGAATCAATTTTGACACGGACGGCGCAAACATATTTGAGAGATCGTTGACCTCTCTTACACTACAGACATATGCTAACATTTACTGCTGAACTTTTGGCAGTTTTGTGGTTGTTTTAGTCAAGGTGCGTGGTTGAGTGGATCCAGATCTGGGAAGTGGAGCAGTGGATCCCAGTTTTGGAGTCAACGGCGGCACACCATACAGCACAGAGGGTGAGTTGACTTTGATTCATGTGATGACAAGCGTGCACATTTAATACACACATTTGAATACTCCTAGGCTGCATAATGTTTACATTAAAGAAGCAGAGGAAGGAAGTAGGAGAACTGGTAAGAAGACTAAAATGTGAAGTAAGAGGAGTAGAACGCATCAGAAAAGATTTGCAACAGCAGATAGAGGAAAGACGAGCAGAAAGTAAAGAAGACGAGGATATAAAGAGAATGCAGCGGCGACTGCTGAAACTGCAAGTAGCAGAGGTCGACAGAGAATTAAATAGAAAAGTTCAGGCCAAGAAACAGATGATAGCAGCAGAAGCCCAGCAGCAACAAAATCCAGCAGTACCAGCCTACACGGTGGTGTACTATCAGCCTCCACCACGATGCAGAAGTGGTGCATCCAACAGAGGGAGAGGTAACGATAAAGGGGGGCAGGGGGGTCGTGTAAGTAAAGGAGTGTGCTACGTATGTGGGAGAGAAGGTCATTGGCAGAGAGATTGCCCACATAAAAGAAGAGGAAGACAGCCCAATGCACCACCACAACATGCTCCGTTCCCACCACAACATCAGCAGTACCTACGACCAGGTCCATCTGGACCTCCTCCCGTGAGACATCAACAGATGCCCATGCTGTCACCAGGACCATGGGGAGGTTCAGTGTATAGCCAAGATACATAGATGGTTGCCATGTGATCCCTTACAGCAGAGATATCGAGGTGAAGGGGGGATATGGTAAGGTGTCAAACATTTTTTGTAGATCCACATTTAGAATAGTTTTCAGTAAAGGTGCTACTCACAATTTTTGAGATTTAATAACGTCATGATAAACCACAACTTTGAATTTAAATACAGCACAATCCAAGTCCTCTAACTCAGTGATAGGTCCTAGCCTAGACTTGCTAACTCTAGAAATTGAGAAATATACGGGAGCTCTAACTAACATGAGCCGAGTTTTGTTTTCTCAGGTGACAAACGCAGAAGCAGCAGCTGACGAAAGGAAGCAGGCTGACGTGTCACCAGGCAGTCTGGTGTGGCTAAGAGTCCACAAGCGCAGGTGGAGTGAACCATGGTGGACAGGTCCATGGGAGGTAGTATTGGCAACCTCACATGCAGAAAAGGTAAAATGGGAGCGACTTGGCACCACCTCACTCACTGTGCAGCAGCGAAGGTAACGAGTGAGACACTCGCAGGGACAGGATTGAACATCAAACAGGCAAAATTTGAAGCTAAAGACACCTCAAAAGAGGGGTTTAGACAGTACTGAAGATGACGTTTCCCCCACAGTTTAAGCGAGGGCGTCCTGTAGGAGACTCTAGGTTCAGTGGGTTATGGAAGTCTGTAATTATTTTCTTCCTGATTTCAGTAGTTTCCCTCTTAGTATGGGGAATTAACCACAGACAGGAACCAGAACACATGCATGACTACATCAAGATTCGACATCTAGCCTCAGTAGCTAATCAAACCGATCTTAGACCACGTAGAGAGGCTTCTCTGATGACACTCTCGTATGAAAATGTAACTCTCACTCTTATGTTCAAAGAAGGTACAACATCAACGGTCCAGTTCGACTTCTGTGAAGTAGTTTCCTGTCCCAAGTATGAACACACCTACGGGTGGATGTCCAAAACCTTGTGCATCATAACTGACCAGTGTGGGCCCGCCACACATAAGTATGGGAAGCTGTTATCATATTATGACTGTGATGTGTACAAAGGGGGTGGGTAGATGTAATCCTTTAAGACTTACCTTAACAGACCCAAAATTGACTGACTGAGGACTTTACGTAGTACAGGGAAAGGCAACTACTGATAGTCCTGCCCCACAAGGGCTCATTAGGATTATTGTTAAGCCTGTCAAAAAGACCAGGTTCGACATACGACTGACGCAGAGAATGAGGTACCGGGGGTTGGAAACTGGAATGGCAGATGGGAATTTATGGTGGGTACAACATACGGCTTCAAGTCAGAAGTACAGATTGTATTGTGTGTTTAGGATCTAGACCCCTAGCAACACCAGTTCCTTCAAGATTCAGACTCCTAAGTCCTGAATTTAGTTGTATTTTAACTCTGTTTACTGATGACACTTTGCCCCTCCATCACACTTGTCAGGGGCTACACTGGGATTACCCACCTGTAGAATATAATACCCCACCTCTGTTCAAGGTTACAGAGGGTCCATTTGATTGTATAGTCTCAGATACAGCTAAGGGGCCCAATGTAGGTAGTATTATTGCAAATTATAGCAAATTGTAGCCACAGTCACAATGCTAGCGACTATCTATATAACAGTGTGTTAAGACAGACAGCACCTAGAGCTGATTTATGGTGGTGGTGTGGAGGAAGAACCATATATCCAATCCTGCCTAAAGATTGGACAGGTAGATGTGCGTTGGTGCAACTTATATGGTCATTCTATATCTTGCCTGTCACTGATGCAACTTATAGAGAACTCATCTCTCCACGCCCACATGCTAACAGAAGATCCAAAAGAGATGCCGGTGGCCCGAAGGGAGCCTTTGATGACCAAGTGTACATAAGATGTCATAAGAGTGCCAAGGGGGGTGTCTAATGACTTTCAAGCCAGAAATCAAATAGCAGCAGATTTAGAATCTGATTTCTCTCAGAGAGTGATGATTAATAAAAATGTCGATTGGATCAACTACATTTACTATAACCAACAGCGTTTTGTAACCTTCACCAGGGACGCCATATCAGGACTGCATGCACAGCTGGCGAAGACTAGTTTAATGACCTTGCAGAACAGAATGGCATTAGATATGATTTAGCAGAGAAAGGTGGCGTGTGCCAGATGTTTGGGTCTGCGTGCTGTACTTTCATTCCAAATAACACAGCTCCTGATGGATCGGTGACCAGGGCTCTGGAGGGACTGACAGCACTCAGCCAAGAGCTAGCGGACAACTCTGGTGTCACGAATCCGTTCACCGACTGGTTGGGAAGTATGTTTGGCAAGTGGAAACATACATTTTTGTCAATCGTAATTACTCTGTGTGCTGTCGTCGTAGGCCTCCTAGTTGTCTGTGGATGGGGGTTCCCTTGCATCCGTGGACCTCTACAGGGGTTTATTGCTTCACCGATGAGCCAGACACCAGTCCAGGGCAACCAGTTATGTGTCGAGGATGAGGGAGAATTGGAGCTTCTGATGGCCACAGTCTAGATGAGGCCACCACCGGTGCCATAGCAGAACTTCACAAGCGGTTCCTGACCATCCTCTCGGAGATCCTGAAGGACCTGATAAGGCCCAGATGGACTTCTAAAACATCCGGCTGTATCATGATCCTGCCAGCCCCAAGTCATGGAAGGCAGTGATTTTCAACGCACTCGATTTTGAAACGAACTGAACAGGAATACTTGAAATGATATCTGTATGCATGAATTGTTTGCCTCTGTTTAGATAGATAGGGAGCCTCTCCCTGGATTGAGTAGGGGGGAGGTCTCCAGGGACATTGAGTAACTAACTACATTTGAGTAACTAACTACATTTGAGTAACTAACTACATTTGAGTAACTAACTACATTTGAATAACTAACTACATTTGAATAACTAACTACATTTGAATAACTAACTACATTTGAATAACTAACTACATTTGAGTAACTAACTACATTTGAGTAACTAACTACATTTGAGTAGCTAACTCACAGTGAACTGTGAGTTAGGGGGGAATTGTAAGAAATTTGAGCAAAAAACTGTAGTTAGTAGATATAATAAAAGTGTTTCATAATTCATAATTAAGAATTCATAATTAGTCATAATCATAAGGGTTTTGGAATGCATAATTAAGATAAACATAAAGTGATATAGGATTAAGTAGCTAAAAGTGCATAGGGGAATTTGGCCAATAGAAATTGAGATAGACGGAAGGGGAGGAGTCGTGAATGAATATGTGGGCGGGTTAGAAGTGTTTTTCTGCCTCTTTTAGCGTGTGGATCTGCAGGACGGCTGTGTCCTGGGACCAGAGGTAGTTTTTTCCAAAGTGGGTTAATATTGTAATATTTCGTAGGAGTATGTACTCCAATGTTTAACTGTAATCGTATTTGCATCAGTGGAATTAAATTCCTTATAATTGTAAACCAGTTTTGGTAGCGTTATTATTGCAGCGTGTGATGACGGCACAAAGCAGCGGACACGTGTGCTCCAGCCTTCTCTCTGTGGGGCTAGAGATTTAGCCTCAACACTATCTATGTTGTATGATTGTTTAATTCAGTGTGGGTTTGTAGCACAAAGGCAGTAAAACTGCCTGTGCAAAAGCACACTGCATATAATCCATCCGGCTTAATCATACTCATAATAATAATCATCTTTATCCAAAAGTTTGGCGCGCTTCTCCTCACACAGTGTTGCCAACAGCGCAATACATCAAACGTGCGGCCTGATCGGGAATCGTGTGCTATCTATTTTTTTAGACAGATTTGCCCAGCGGCTTTCCCAAAAATCGGAGGAAAATTTCCCATTTCACTTGAATGGGGTTTCGGCGTGAAGAGAGCAAAAAAAACAAAACACTTAACTTTGGGCCCATATTGACGAGCCGTACATTAACGTAGAAACATGATTCAAAGTTTAAAACGTAGACAAAACGCTGCACTTTATTGAGCCAAACAGACATTTTGATAGCTATCAGTTTTCATGAAGTCACAGATTAAGTTTCAGGAAAATTTTGGGTCTGTTTCAGATTTTATAATGGGTGTGTATTGCACGGCTCGTTAAGAGCTAGAGTGAGGGCATAACTGTCAGAGTGGAGCAGAGCAGGAACATCTTCTGTGATTCTTCCAAACAAATTGCTCCAGCTCCCATAATGTTTACTCTTTATACATGTTGTGCTGGTCGCAGTCAACTGTCTGTGGAATCCAACGGACTAATGCTGCGTTCACACGGGTCGCGTTGATTTTTTGACGCACGTCGAGATTACATACAAAGTCTATGCACAGACCCGATGAGACTGGCGCGGCGCGATTTTGCGATGTCGCGGCGGACGCGTTATTGCAGTTCGGTGGACGCGTTGGACGCCGCAAAATCGCCAACGCGCGAGTTGAAATTTTTCAACTTCAGCGACATAATCGCGTGACGCTGTGGCGCGATAGCCTATCAGCATTGAGTCGCTCCCCCTGTCATCACTGGCTTCCTGCCGTTGTTGAATCAGGAAATAAATCCTGTAGCCGTCTGTGTTCACCCAGAGCTCTACGATACCTCATATCAACAGAGACCGGACCAAACTATGTGTATGCATGTGTGTGTGTAAACCATACGGTACAAACAATGAATAGACGCTGCCGTATTTACATCTACGTGACGTTATTGAGTGCTGGTGGAGCTGCTACGATGTTAGCATAGCCTAGCACCGATCCATCAGAGCTCCATTGAGAAGACAAGTAGCCTACAAATCGGGATCATTACGTAGTTATTTCGGAGTCCCTTTTTGTCGGAGAAGACAAGTACAAATCGGCATCATTATGTAGTTATTTCGGAGTCCCTTTTTGTCGGTTTATTGCCGTTGAATCACAGCCAAATGAGTTTATTTAGTGTTCCTACAGCTGTAGTAAACAGCGACCGGTGGCTTGCTAGACACAGTGAATACAGCTCGATACAATCCACGGAGCTCCTCTGAACAATATTATGAACCAGACATGACGGCGTTTGGCATTCCGATGTTTGAGGGACTTCCACAACACGTACAAAGCAGCAATTGTCCTTATTCCTTTCACGGTTGACAGCGGAAATAAATGGCGGCCATGTGAACGGCTTCCAGGACGATAAACCACGCCCCCTCTCCGGCACTACGAGATTTTGCGGCGTTTGGTGTGAACACGACCGGCGGCGCGTTGGACGCGATTGAGCAGTGCGTTGGACGCTTTTTTGCAGTGCGTCAAAAAATTAACGCGACCGGTGTGAACGCAGCATTACTCCTCGGTTACTCCTCCTGCAAAAGTCCAGCAACATGAGTCTGTTTTCGCTTGTTACATGCATACTGTCTTTTCAAAATAAACTTCCATCTTCACAGGAAACAACTAAGGTTTATGCTTCATTTACTTGCATAGTGAGTTTGATGTTTTCACTTTATATTTCATCTTAATTCATGGAATAATAATTTATCCATAACTAAAAATAATTAGCTCAAGATCCACCCTCAGGCTCCACCAGCATGTAGCCATTTTGCATCAATTGTGTTTCATTTAGTGCACGTTTGTGTGCATTGTGACCTCATGATCATATAGGCTTGTTGTCAAACTAGGCTACGGCTACTCGTGTTAGCTGTCGATGGGTGAGCTTGGGGGTGTTCATGTTTATAATCACATTTGCTTACCTGTCGTTCTTTGAACTCTCAAATAAACTCTTGTGTGACATGAACATATGAATCAGTTCACAGTTTTTGCTTCGTAAAATATCTTAATTGACTGTCTGTCAGGTATTATTAATTTCCAGCAACCCTCAAGTCAAAGAATAAAGACACTTTACGCACAATTTAGGTGTATTTTGCCTTTAACTCACGAGATGCAGGTAGCATGTTTTATACTTAATGTGAATACAATTAATTTGATCTCATTGCCATTATGCAATATGTATACTTTGTTGGCATCTTATTCTGAAAAATGTTCGTCTGAAGAAACCGGATGCTGTCTCGCGTTAATATTTCAGCTAACTTTCCTTCCTTCGCGCGCTCCCGATCTGTGCAGTTTGAATGAGTTTACCGTGAATTTATTTATTTATTTCTTGGTTTATTTGAACGGGACAGTGCACACTAATAAAAACATTTCTGCAAATGTGCCAGAGTTAGCCAAAAGGCTATTTTTCATCTGTAGTCCCAAGAGGCAGATTTTACACAATAAACCTAAAAACAATGTAAGATTAAAGTTAAAAGGTTCAACAATATTGACACTTAACAATGCGTGGACAAACAATGAAAAAAAGAGAATAACTATGTTAAAACATGGACTAAAAACAGTATTATGCTGTAGTTGTTTAGATGCTAAAAAACATCCACGTAAGAGGCACAAAACATAAAAGCATACAGAGTATGTGAACTACATGAATCACTCAGACACAGCTAAACAACAATAAAAGACATGCATGCAGGTAGAGGACGGTAGACCGGTAATTTCAGAACATAGATCCACTAAAATGTAACGTAACGGTGGCCTGCCTCGGTCGGCGCGAGCTGCTCTTGGCCTGTCTCGAACGATTCCGTCGTCACGCGCTTTCCGGTCATTACGCTGTCATTTTCTTCGGCAATCGCCAACCAAACGTAAGTAATATTAATTCATACATATCAAATAATCTACGTGCCAAATTTCATGAATATATATGGACGTTTATATGTCTAAATACTATAGGAAAGTGACTTTGATGAGAGGAAGCAGAAAAAACGCTCGGGCGACGCTCTTTACTCTGAGAAGTGTCTCTGTATTTTCTTCGTATTGCTAATATGAGTTAGCATACGAGTGTAGTTTGTAGCTAGCTTTACACTACTTTGTCTAGCCAATGAAACTATAGCATTGATGTGTGACATAATCTGTCGTCGAGGGGAGGGAGGCAGAAATGTTGTGTCTGAAAAAAACAGTTGTGGCCGCGGGAAAAACGATCAAAGAATCATAGCGCGAGTTAAAGGTAGGCTGCTGCTTGTTTGGTCTTAGCTCTGAAACATAACAGCAGACATGTAAAATAAAATGCTTTTCTTGTTTATCATAAGCCAGGCTACATCAAGTATAATAATGCACAATGATCTGATCAATTATGCAAATAATGTTGGTGTGTGTGTGTGTGTGTGTGTGTTTGAGAGTGAGCGAGACTGTACATTTATTGAAAGCCAGCAGTGGCTCTTATGATTAGAACTATTTATGTAGATAAGCCTCCAATATAACACAGTGCTGTTATACAGTATATAAGGTTAACCAAAATGTAATGTTTTTGACTTAAATGTCTCTCTTGTGGTTTATGTTCCTGCCTGAAAAGAACAGAGACAGAGAACAGCGACAGAGAGAAGGAAGAGAAGAGAGGCAAAGGGAGACCGCAATAAGCAGAAAAACAGTAGAAAGCAGACTCAAAGAAGCAGAAAAACAGTAGAAAGCAGACTCAAAGAAGCAGAAAAGACCAGAAAGCAGACTCAAAGAAGCAGAAAAGAACAGAAAGCAGACTCAAGGAAGCAGAAAAGACCAGAAAGCAGACTCAAAGAAGCAGAAAAGAACAGAAAGAAGACAGCAATAAGCAGAAAAAGAGTAGAAAAGACAGGAAGAACCTTTAAAGTAACAAAGGTAGGTAATGTGTGTCTGTGTGAGAGTTTTTTTCCTTTACAGGAGGATCAAGAAAATAAGAGATGGATATAGAAATTGTAAAACAAATTTTGTATTTAATTTCTTACTGTAAATGTGTATTTGCAGATGCCAAACATGCGGCAAGTCAGGAAGAGGGAGAGGAAGACGAGGAAGTGGACCCAGGAGGCCATGACACAGGCCCTACTGGAGGTGAAAGCAGGCAGGCTTTCTCTACGGCAGGCAGCCCAGCAGTTTGGGGTCCCTAAGTCCAGCCTGAGTGACCGAGTCAGTGGAAGGGTGTCCTCTGACTGTGTCTATGGTCAGAGGACACTCCTCACCCCTGAAGATGAGGATTCCCTGGTGGAGTACTGTTTGTATTCTGCCAGTCACGGGTTTCCACTGACGAAGCCTCAGGTCCTGGCCCACGCTCTGGCCATCTATAACCTCCGCCACCGGGACGCACAAAGAACCGTGCTTGGCCAGACGTGGTGGATAAACTTCCGGGAGCGGCAACACCATCGCCTTACTGCCCGGACCCCAGACATCATTGACCGTGGGAGGGCATCCTGCGCCAAGAGGGGGCCAATTGAGGAGTATTTCGGGCTCCTCACCACCACCCTGGAGGAGCACGGGTTGAGGGAGAAACCTCGTCAGATATACAACTGCGACGAGACGGGGTTTCAGCTGGACTCTACAAGAAGGAAGGTCATCGTGCCCCGGGGGACTAAACATGCTTACAGGCAGGCCCAGGGAACCAGAGACCACATCACCGTCCTGGCCTGCCTCAACGCGGCTGGGGAGGATGTCCCCCCATTCATCATCTACAAGGGGGGATATCCAGGGGGCCCCTATAACAAGGAAGGGGTTCCCGATGCCCTCTACGGGAAGTCGCCAGCAGGGTACATTGACAGTGAGCTGTTTAGGAAGTGGTTTGTCGGGCATTTCATGAAGTTCGCCGTGCAGGAGCGCCCGCTGCTGCTCATCATGGACGGACATCAATCCCACCTGGATCCAGAGCTGGTCCGGGCGGCACAGAGGGAGGGGGTCATTCTCTTGTGCCTGCCACCACATACGTCTCACATCCTTCAACCTCTGGATGTGAGTTTCTTCTGACCCTTGAAGGCAGATTTCTCTGGTGTTACAGGAGATCTGTCGGCAGTGAGCCACTCCTTCTTGGTTTCTAAGAAGGAGTTTTCAAGGGTCCTAAGAGACTCCTACCAGAGGGTGAAGGATCGGAGACTGGTGGTGGCTGGGTTCAGGAGGTGTGGCCTCTACCCTCTGGACCCAATGGCCATCGACTGGTCACGGGTCATGCCGTCCGGGCCGCGGCGTGGGGCCTCCTCACCACCTCCGCCAACCTCATCGGCATCTTCCTGGGCTGCGCCTGATGTTGCCCTCCCCTCCCAGCATCCCCTTTCTCCAGCCCCTATCCCCAATCCCCAGAACCAACCCCCACCTGCCCCTCCTCCCAATCCCTACATGACCCATCCCCTGGTAACATCAGGCCGGATAACAGCAGACCTGGCCCACCTCCTGGCCGAAATAAACTACAACCGCAACACCGGCAAGGTCAGGAGGAACATCACCAAGGCCAGGTTACTGACAGCTCAGGAGATGTCCGACGTCATCGTGGAGGCAGAGGACCGTGCTGCAAGACGGGAGGCCCAAGCTCTGGCCAGAAGAGACAGAGAGCAGCAGCGGGCCGGAGACACCGGCCCGGCAGCCACTTCCTCTACCCTGTCTGGCGGCTCTCGCCCCAGCCGCAGAAGACCAGTGTCCCTCGGGGCTACTACAGCCACCAGCTCCGGACTTTCCATCGCCGGTCCCTCATCCCGCTCTGCCCCCTCTCGTGCCTCCCACGGTCCCCGGCTGCCTGCCAGCAGCACATCACCACCACTGAGCCTGCCTGCTGAGGAACACCGCCACCTTCCCCCGTCTCCTGGTCAGCGCATCCCTAT
Source organism: Melanostigma gelatinosum (assembly GCF_949748355.1). NCBI lineage: Eukaryota > Metazoa > Chordata > Actinopteri > Perciformes > Zoarcidae > Melanostigma > Melanostigma gelatinosum. Next base: position 24,757,707 of record NC_136644.1, read on the forward strand.
TTTGCATTTGAATTCACGTATAAATCAGAATTTATTAACTATTGTTACGCATAAACATTATTATAAGTATGTATTTTAGAGTTGTAATAATAAAATATGATTATTATTTCAGAGCCTTCAACATCGGCTGCGGGACGTGGCCTCTATGGGTCCCAAACTCCTTCCTCTCCCTTCCACTGTAAATCCTTTAAATAATCTAAAAAAACCCCACAATATTATAACAGGATGGTGACATTAGCCATGATGAAGAGTAAACAAAGCATGGTTATGCTTTTTCTGTTATTTATACAGCCTCCCAACCTGCAGAGACCCGACCTTCATCCAGCTCCTCGTCTGCTGGACCTACGACATCCACCGGTACTTCATGTTAACTTGCATTGTATGCCAACCCATGAAAATCTGATCATTGTCTTTAATTCAAAGTAATTTTTTATTTATTTTAATAGGTCACACTCCTGAAGAGATGGAGCAGACAGTTTGGGAGTGTGGCCGGTGCCAGGAACCTGACCCTCCAGAGAGCTCGGAGGGATTGGTGTCGTGGGTCCAGTGTGACAGCTGCCACACATGGTATCACACCATGTGTGTGGGCTGGGACGAGGAGCTGGATGATGAAGAGGATTATTTCAAATGCCATGTGTGTCCTGATTTTTAATTTAATTTTTGATTGGTTTGTTTTTCAATAAATGTTTGCACAGAACTTTTCAATCATTTGCACAAGTTATTTGTCTTTCACTTTAACAATGTAGCTTTTTAATCATGAATACTCATGTTTTTAGTTGTAATATAACTCTTACTCTGCACTGTGTGTTATGATAATAATTGTTATATACAATATGTGTACATAATTGTTAAATTCCAGACATCAGCTGGTGTTTTGCCAGTGATTGACATGAGAAGAGTTTAACAAAACATCCAGCAGGTGGTGGTATACGCTCAAACGGAAATTAAGGAGCTTTTATTGCATCATTTGGAGTTGTTGAAGCGTGATATCTTATTGTGAAGGACAGAACTACGGTCCCGGATGTGTTGACAGCATTGATGGTCATTTTTGCGACCCTGGAACAAGCGAATATCCCCGAAAAACCAGCAGCAGCCAGTGTTTACAACGAGGATAGAAGTCCGGACGGATTAGGCCACGAGCAGTGCACGGCTAATTCACCGGTGTTAGCATCGTTTTAACGACTCTGGTAAAGGCAAAGCTAACTGTAATAATTACAACAATATTTCGTTTGAAAGGTACGAAGTTTAACTTCAGTTTAACACCATTAAATCAACTGAAAACATTACACGATCATTTTTATCAACATTGTAAGTGAATTGTATTGAAACATTAGCTAAAAACTGTCCGGTTTGGGGTACAATTCCGTTAAGTGTCTGCTGACTTGAACGCAGTCTGATGTGACCATGAACATATTCATCATTTTAGAATTCAACACGCTGCAAAACCCACGTGGTGTTATCAAAGCGAAACTTTACTTTAAGTGTAAATATTTCTGTCATCTAGAAGCTGAGAGAACAGATCAGAAGAAGAAAAAGATTCATTGAATCAACCGAGTCTCACTCCAAACTACATAGAAACGTTATCAGCCGGAGCATGAACAGAATAAATAAAGTGAACCAACCTGCTCTGTGTAGCCGCAGCTGAGGGTTGAAAACAGCGTCCAGCAGTTTACGTTGTCGCTCGTTCTGCTCTTTTGAAGCAGAAACTTCCTCCTCGTACTCTGCTATCGTTCTTTCAAACATATCAAATATCTCTCCATCAGCAGCAGTTAGTCGCTGGTTGAGTAAACATCTCAGCATTTGGACTTCAGACATCTTCACTCAACCACAGACACGTTTGTTCCAGACAAACTCCGGAAGATATACCGAGACGGACTGTTGTGCGTTAATAAAAGGTCCGAGTATCACCAACAAGCTTGTGAACATATAGTTCCACATGGAAATTTAAAAAGTATGTGAATACCGAAACAGTTGTACTTGTATGATACAATTGATCAAATATATACTATTACAACGAAGCATAATGACCATTTAAACATTGACATTCCGTTTGTCTTTTCCATATCTACACCACCTTCTGCTCCAGAGAGTGGATCAGACAACAGACTGACAATATTTCACACAAAACAAAACAAACATAAAAAACATCTCCACACATACCACATTGACCTATATTTTATCCTCCATGTTTTACATTATAGTATGTGGAGTCATAGTACAGTATGTCCAAATAATTGAAATATAAGTCATAATATAGTATGTCGAAGAAAGTCATTGTAGACTACACCTATAAAGTCTAAGACTCAGGACTCCAGACTGTCCTGCTTTCTGCCAACGACGACATTCCTGCTGCACAGTCACTGGATTCTTTACATAGCTTAAGGTGAGTATGTATTCACACAGTTATGTGTTGTGTAGTGAGATTTCCATTCGTGAAGGTTTGTACTTTATTCACTCAATTAAAAACATCTGCTCAGGTGATACAAGCATCCACAAAAGCGCATGTCCTCTTTGGATGTGACCTTAATTTGATTCCAGTCATATTTTACATTTTTAAGTTCACCTGTTTGATTAGGAACTCTTAAGTAAACCATGACTTCCTGTTTCACTGGGGTATAAATATGAGGTGACACAGGCCAAATTCCCTTTGTCATTCATCACCATGGGAAAGACCCGAGAACACAGTGACGATGTGCGACGAAAAGTTGTTGAGCTGCACAAATCAGGAAAAGGATATAAGAAAATCTCTAAACAGTTGAAAAATACCCATTTCCAATATCAGGGCAATAATTAAGAAGTTTAAAGCAACAGGAGATGTGAAGAATCAGCCTGGAAGAGGACGTGTGTGTACATTGACCCCATGCACCGTGAGGAGGATGGTTAGACTGGCAAAAGAATCTCCGAGGATCACAGCTGGAGAATTGCAGAGGTTAGTTGAGTCTTGGGGTCAGAAAGTCTCCTAAACTACGAACAGACGCCACCTACATCACCACAAGTCTCTGCTGTCAATCAACAACAAACTAAAGCGCCTACAGTTTGCCAAACGTTACTGGGACTTTCAATGGGACCGGGTTATATGGTCAGATGAGACCAAAATAAAGCTTTTTGGCAACAAACATCAAAGGTGGTTTGGCGTAGACAGGAAGATAGCCATACAGAGAAGCACCTCATACCCACTGTGAAGTATGGTGCTGGATCTTTGATGTTGTCGGGCTGTTTTTCTTCCAAAGGGCCTGGACATCTTGTTAGGATACATGGTATCGTGGACTCCATCAAATACCAGCAGATATTAAATGAAAACCTAACAGCCTCTGCCAGGAAGCTTAAAATGGGCCGTGGTTGGAGCTTCCAGCAGGACAATGATCCGAAGCACACCTCAAAATCTACACAAAAATGGTTCACCGACCACAGAATAAAGGTTTTGCCACGGCCATCACAGTCCCCCGACCTAAACCCCATAGAACATATGTGGGATGAGCTGAAGAGGAGAGTCCAGCGTCGACCTCGGAATCTGAAGAGATTCTGCATGGAGGAATTGTCTCAGATCCAGTGCCATGTGTTCACCAACCTCATCACGCATTATAGGAGAAGACTCAGAGCTGTTATCTTGGCAAAGGGAGGCGGCACAAAATATTAAATGAACGGGTGCCAATAATTGTGGCACATATATTTTTGAGAAAAATATTTGTTTCAGGATAAGAATTTAATGTTTTTTCAATTGTGTTACTTCAGTTAAAGGTTAGATTTTTGTGAATATTTTGAATGAAAGATCATGAGGATAAACAATAAAGACATTTTTCCACATCTCGTTTTGCTCATTTTTACTAACTGGTGCCAATAATTCTGGAGGGCACTGTACCTTCCATCTTTTCCACATGTAATGGGTGTGGGTTGGACATGGAAAAAAGAAAACTCAATTGAATGTTTTCAAACATTTATTTACTTCTGCAGAAGACAAAATTCAACCCATTAACTGCCTTCTGATCTTTTTCTGCTCCCTCAGCAATAAGTCAAATGACAATGTGTGACTTCATTCTTGTTTTTTTTTTACATTTAGATCCATTATTTTGATATTGCAGTATGTACTAAGCTCAGGATGCACATTACTAGAAAAGGGATATTAAAATTACCAGGAAAACATCGAACCTAAATCATAACACATTTCCTAAAAACCATTAACAACAATATATACAAGAGGAAAAACAGGGACACCTGGTGGGTAAAGTGAAAAGGTGCGTAGGACTGGCTGACTAAACAGACAACAGAAACTATAACATAACACAACACAACGGAAAACACACACTTAGAGAAGTCAATGCATCAACACATTAATTGTCTTCTGGTATTTTTCTATAGTTCTGGATCTAAACATGCAAAATAACTTTATACAAGAAGATATTTACATCAGCAAAACTTTTATTCTAACGGTAAAAACAACACGATGAAGTTGGGTACCGTTAAAATAGTAACAGAAAGCAACGTGTCTTAAATGTTAAACCCTTCCAATAAATCACCTCAACGTGGTTTAGGGCCGTGTGTGTGACCTGTGACCTGTGTTCTCAGACCAAGAATTCACTCAACATCTGAAAAGAGTTGTGGCAGCTGGGCCGGAAAAAGGGAAACCGGGGCCCCTTTCTGGAGCCAGACCTGGGGGTGGCGCTTGCTGGTGAGGGTCTGGTTTCCGGGACGTGAGATATATGGTTCGACCAGGAACAACCCGAAAAATCTACATTGAGCCGCCGCCCTATTGGTCACTGATAACTGCTCGAAGGGATATGCGGAGGGGTGATTGGGTAGAAGAGCTAAAGGGGATTCTTTCCTGTGTGAGTTTTCATGTGTAGCTTTAGATCTGCGTTGCGCATAAATCTTTTATCACAAACTGAGCAGCTGAAAGGTTTCTCTCCTGTGTGGATTCTCATGTGTTTCTTAAAACTTTTGTTATGAATTACAAACTCAGACCAAATGTATGATTGAAGGATTGCCTCTGCACGGCTCGCAACATGGGTGCGACAGTTCACAACAATATTTTCTTCCAGGTGAGCGTGTCCCGGACCACTCTAGAAAACCAACACTAAATAGAAAATAAAAACTCAATAAGTCTACTGGATCAAACTAAAGACAGTACTAAGCTCCCTGCCAACGTGAGGAGGCGTCACCTTAAACAAAGCATGGATCTCTCAGAGCAATCAAGGTTTATTGTGTCACTAATCGCAAGCGGGGGCTAATTGTGTGTGAGGACAAGGTTTTGAGGGAAACAATTGAAAATCTGAACGTGGAATCAATAAGCAACGCTCTCAAATTAAAACATGCTTTTGAATAAAGATAGAAAAAAAGCACCATATTTCTTCTCTTGCATTATGTGCCATGTGGTGTGTCAGATTTACCTTTTGTATACAAACAGAACCACTAAAGCCGGTTCTCTCATGTATGAGTAATTATGTGTGACTTCAGAGCTGACTTGTGCCGATATCTTTTATCACAAACTGAGCAGCTGAAAGGTTTCTCTCCTGTGTGGATTCTCATGTGTATCTGTAAATGTGAACGATCGCTAAAAGATTTCTTACAAACTTTGCAGCTGTAAGGTTTCTCTCCTGTGTGGGTTCTCATGTGTGTCTTTAAATTTGAATGATCGCTAAAAGATTTCTTACAAACTTTGCAGCTGTAAGGTTTCTCTCCTGTGTGGGTTCTCATGTGCGTCTGTACAGTTGAACGATCGCTAAAAGATTTCTTACAAACTGAGCAGCTGAAAGGTTTCTCTCCTGTGTGGGTTCTCGTGTGTCTCTGTAAAAGTGAATCATGGTTAAAAGATTTCTTACAAACTTTGCAGCTGTAAGGTTTCTCTCCTGTGTGGTTTCTCATGTGTATCTTTAAATTTGAACAATTGTTAAACGATTTCTTACAAACTTTACAATTGAAAGGTTTATCTCCTGTGTGGTTTCTCATGTGTCTCTTTAAATTTGAACAATTGTTAAAAGATTTCTTACAAACTTTGCAGCTGAAAGGTTTCTCTCCTGTGTGGATTATCATGTGTTTCTGTAAAGTTGAACGCAGGCTAAAAGATTTCTTACACACCGAGCAGCTGAAAGGTTTCTCTCCTGTGTGGGTTCTCATGTGTGTCTTCAGATCTCCACTTGTGTCAGTTGTTTTCCCACACTCCGAGCATTTAAACAGTTTCTCACCAGCACTACATCTTGAATCCCTGACATGGACTTCATCAGGTTTCAAAGAGTTTAAACCTGACTGAGGTTCTCTGGTCTTCTTCCAATCACCACTGTCATCAGTGTCAGAAGATTCTCCAGTCTTCTCATCAGTATCTGGTTCTGGATGTCTATCTGGATCCGAGTTCCTGTCTGGTTCTGGTCCTCCACAGTCCTCTCCATCAGCATCTGTTTCCATCTGTTCAGTTTGTCTTTGATGAAGCTGTGAGGACTGAGCTTCCTCTTCATCATCTTCACATGAGTGAATGAGAACTTGACATCAGCCTCCTCCAGCCCCTGAAGCTGCTCTCCCTCCTGACTGGTCCAGTGTTCCTCTTTAATGTGTGGGGGCTCTGGGTCCTCCTGTTCCTCTTTAATGTGTGGGGGCTCTGGGTCCTCCTGTTCCTCTTTAATGTGTGGGGGCTCTGGGTCCTCCTGTTCCTCTTTAATGTGTGGGGGCCCTGGGTCATCCTGTTCCTCTTTAATGTGTGGGGGCTCTGGGTCCTCCTGTTCCTCTTTAATGTGTGGGGGCTCTGGGTACTCCTGTTCCTCTTTAATGTGTGGGGACTCTGGATCCTCCTGTTCCTCTTTAATGTGTGGGGGCTCTGGGTCATCCTGTTCCTCTTTAATGTGTGGGGACTCTGGATCCTCCTGTTCCTCTTTAATGTGTGGGGACTCTGGGTCCTCCTGATCCAGACTGGAGCTCCACTCCTGCTGCTCAGGGACATCTGCAGGAAACCAGTAAACACACAGAGATGTTACAAATAAATATTAGTATTGAGCAAATAGTCTCCTGTAGATACACTTTATTTCCTGCCATCATTCCCTCTCACACTCCCTGTGCACAGTTACCAAACAGACATGCCGACACAAATTGTAAAGACAACGCACCAGCAGCAATGAGGTCATCAATAGTTTACATGGCAAAAAAGTGAGATACTACCAACATTGTTAAAGTATTCAACGAACCTGCATCCTCCATAAAGTGATAGATATGTACTTTATTTATCCACAGGGGGAAATTTGTATCAAAGTGCGGCTGAGATGTGATCATGTGGGCAGTTATAGTTGACTAATGTACGTAAACCTGCCATGGTAGAAACAGTGGATAGAACCTTCAGAAGCAGCCACAACGTAACCGTGGACGTGCATCATCTGTGCGCTCCGTTTCTGAACCAATAGCACTCCACCTTGGTAGTCAGCCATAGAGAACATCCACGTAAAGATGATGGAACTGAAATGTGACAACAACAACAATGACACAATCTGAACTAATAAACTTTGTCTAGAGACTGCTCTCAGGAACCTGGAGGTCAAGGTTGAACCTCCCCACCCTCCTGGTCCCAGGGTGGTCCCTGTTATTATTGATATATTTTAAATAATCCTATCGATGTTAATATTTCTATGATTGTCAATAATTAAATTTTCATACTTGCAAGTAACCAGGTCTGTATGTGTCATGATAACAAGGTCAATTGTAAGAAATTTGAGCAAAAAACTGTAGTTAGTAGATATAATAAAAGTGTTTCATAATTCATAATTAAGAATTCATAATTAGTCATAATCATAAGGGTTTTGGAATGCATAATTAAGATAAACATAAAGTGATATAGGATTAAGTAGCTAAAAGTGCATAGGGGAATTTGGCCAATAGAAATTGAGATAGACGGAAGGGGAGGAGTCGTGAATGAATATGTGGGCGGGTTAGAAGTGTTTTTCTGCCTCTTTTAGCGTGTGGATCTGCAGGACGGCTGTGTCCTGGGACCAGAGGTAGTTTTTTCCAAAGTGGGTTAATATTGTAATATTTCGTAGGAGTATGTACTCCAATGTTTAACTGTAATCATATTTGCATCAGTGGAATTAAATTCCTTATAATTGTAAACCAGTTTTGGTAGCGTTATTATTGCAGCGTGTGATGACGGCACAAAGCAGCGGACACGTGTGCTCCAGCCTTCTCTCTGTGGGGCTAGAGATTTAGCCTCAACAAATTTGGCGACCACGAAGGGACATTCTTACCGGCCTCGCTGTGTGTGCTGAAGGCAGCGCTGGTCAAGCAGACATCCTGGGCCCATAATATCGGTAGGCAGAGCCGTTTCATGAAATCTGTGAGGTAGCTTTTAGGACATTTAGGGGAATTTCTGCTTGGCTAAATGTTGCTAACAGCTAGCTCTGCGTTGCTGGTGAGGACGTTCCATGGGGAAGGCCGCGTTCCACTGAGGTAAGTACGATTTACTGTCTGAAGTATGGTGAACTAAGGGACTAGTCCAGTGTATAAGGATCCTAAGAATAAATTAAAGGCAGACAGCGCTGTAATTAAATCACCACATTGGAATCAAACGGTTATCGACAGGACGAACTGCTTGCTTATGCTGAGAGACCCTTCGGCTCAACATAAGTATTGCCAGGTCTGCAGATAACTAGTTTAAAACAGTTATGTAGCTTGGCGAACTGAAATAGCGTGGCTTTGAGGGGCTTAGGGGTGCAATCCTTTGCAGGCTTAGTCCACGAGTTTTGGGCCTTGAGCATAAGCTGTTTAGAGAAGCTAGGCTAGCGGGAGACTATCTCGCTTGTTTTGGCCGTGCATTAAAAATAGCGATCATGTGGGTGATTCGGAAGAAGTAGAATAGTGGGCTTTTGGGGAAACTAGACTGACTGAGGAGAGTGGTTGTGTCGCTGGAAGTGCAGAACTCGTGATCATAACGTAACAATGAACTCAGGTCTGGAGGAGCTAATAGCCTGTTAACCGGAGGATTTAAGGTTTAATAAAACCGGACAATAAGTCCAATAATACGTGTGACCAGTCTGTGTTTTAGCAGCGTGGAAATACGTTTAAAATGATGAATAACATTGCATAATCTGTAGCCGCGCTGTGAGGAGCTAACGCTAGCTACGTGTAGCTCCGGTTTTGCGGTACTCTGTATGTAAAATAAACGTGCTTATAAAATAAAATAACCAGTAGAGTGTGAGAGGAGACAGAGGGCGTACCAGTGGAATTAAAGTGTGGGATTTTGGTGAAACTTGTGTGCGTATGCTTTATTAGAAGCTCCGTTTTTGTCGTTAGCATAGCGGTTAGCATATCCGTTACCAAAACAGCCAGTTTCAGGATAACTTCCGGTCTGTGAGAAAAATAGTAGAATAAATGCAAAACGCCAGAAAACCAACTAGCGGCCAGGAGGAGTAACTGCTAGGAGGAGTAACTGCTAGATAATCGTAAATAAGTGTTTAGAATCTGTGAATTTTTCAGAGATTCATTGTCTAAGAGCTGTGAGCTTATATCCTGACCTTAGTTTTAATTAAGCATTATAACTTTAGTCGTTGACTTTGGTTTTAATTCAGCATTTTAACAAAGATTAATGGTTTCAGTTGTGCTTCTTCAATTCTTGAACTTAATTGTGATTCATTATTTTGCAGACCAGAGTGTAAGTGCAGTTCAACAGTTTGACTTGCATTGGTATTTCTGATTGAATATCTTTGAACACAGTTATTGATTTTTTAAAGTTGAATTTAATATTTAATTGATTAATTATTCATTGTTTTTTAATTTCATTTTACTTCCACTTTTAAACCTTTCGAATTCTGATGTGGAACTGGATTGTGATTTTGATTCTGATTTAGATGTTGAGTTTGATTTCGGAATTCTAACTTCAATTTTGGATTCGAGATTCCTTCACATATCCAGTATTGACTAATTTTGGTACATTTACTATTTTACATCGTTCCTAAGAATCAATTTTGACACGGACGGCGCAAACATATTTGAGAGATCGTTGACCTCTCTTACACTACAGACATATGCTAACATTTACTGCTGAACTTTTGGCAGTTTTGTGGTTGTTTTAGTCAAGGTGCGTGGTTGAGTGGATCCAGATCTGGGAAGTGGAGCAGTGGATCCCAGTTTTGGAGTCAACGGCGGCACACCATACAGCACAGAGGGTGAGTTGACTTTGATTCATGTGATGACAAGCGTGCACATTTAATACACACATTTGAATACTCCTAGGCTGCATAATGTTTACATTAAAGAAGCAGAGGAAGGAAGTAGGAGAACTGGTAAGAAGACTAAAATGTGAAGTAAGAGGAGTAGAACGCATCAGAAAAGATTTGCAACAGCAGATAGAGGAAAGACGAGCAGAAAGTAAAGAAGACGAGGATATAAAGAGAATGCAGCGGCGACTGCTGAAACTGCAAGTAGCAGAGGTCGACAGAGAATTAAATAGAAAAGTTCAGGCCAAGAAACAGATGATAGCAGCAGAAGCCCAGCAGCAACAAAATCCAGCAGTACCAGCCTACACGGTGGTGTACTATCAGCCTCCACCACGATGCAGAAGTGGTGCATCCAACAGAGGGAGAGGTAACGATAAAGGGGGGCAGGGGGGTCGTGTAAGTAAAGGAGTGTGCTACGTATGTGGGAGAGAAGGTCATTGGCAGAGAGATTGCCCACATAAAAGAAGAGGAAGACAGCCCAATGCACCACCACAACATGCTCCGTTCCCACCACAACATCAGCAGTACCTACGACCAGGTCCATCTGGACCTCCTCCCGTGAGACATCAACAGATGCCCATGCTGTCACCAGGACCATGGGGAGGTTCAGTGTATAGCCAAGATACATAGATGGTTGCCATGTGATCCCTTACAGCAGAGATATCGAGGTGAAGGGGGGATATGGTAAGGTGTCAAACATTTTTTGTAGATCCACATTTAGAATAGTTTTCAGTAAAGGTGCTACTCACAATTTTTGAGATTTAATAACGTCATGATAAACCACAACTTTGAATTTAAATACAGCACAATCCAAGTCCTCTAACTCAGTGATAGGTCCTAGCCTAGACTTGCTAACTCTAGAAATTGAGAAATATACGGGAGCTCTAACTAACATGAGCCGAGTTTTGTTTTCTCAGGTGACAAACGCAGAAGCAGCAGCTGACGAAAGGAAGCAGGCTGACGTGTCACCAGGCAGTCTGGTGTGGCTAAGAGTCCACAAGCGCAGGTGGAGTGAACCATGGTGGACAGGTCCATGGGAGGTAGTATTGGCAACCTCACATGCAGAAAAGGTAAAATGGGAGCGACTTGGCACCACCTCACTCACTGTGCAGCAGCGAAGGTAACGAGTGAGACACTCGCAGGGACAGGATTGAACATCAAACAGGCAAAATTTGAAGCTAAAGACACCTCAAAAGAGGGGTTTAGACAGTACTGAAGATGACGTTTCCCCCACAGTTTAAGCGAGGGCGTCCTGTAGGAGACTCTAGGTTCAGTGGGTTATGGAAGTCTGTAATTATTTTCTTCCTGATTTCAGTAGTTTCCCTCTTAGTATGGGGAATTAACCACAGACAGGAACCAGAACACATGCATGACTACATCAAGATTCGACATCTAGCCTCAGTAGCTAATCAAACCGATCTTAGACCACGTAGAGAGGCTTCTCTGACGACACTCTCGTATGAAAATGTAACTCTCACTCTTATGTTCAAAGAAGGTACAACATCAACGGTCCAGTTCGACTTCTGTGAAGTAGTTTCCTGTCCCAAGTATGAACACACCTACGGGTGGATGTCCAAAACCTTGTGCATCATAACTGACCAGTGTGGGCCCGCCACACATAAGTATGGGAAGCTGTTATCATATTATGACTGTGATGTGTACAAAGGGGGTGGGTAGATGTAATCCTTTAAGACTTACCTTAACAGACCCAAAATTGACTGACTGAGGACTTTACGTAGTACAGGGAAAGGCAACTACTGATAGTCCTGCCCCACAAGGGCTCATTAGGATTATTGTTAAGCCTGTCAAAAAGACCAGGTTCGACATACGACTGACGCAGAGAATGAGGTACCGGGGGTTGGAAACTGGAATGGCAGATGGGAATTTATGGTGGGTACAACATACGGCTTCAAGTCAGAAGTACAGATTGTATTGTGTGTTTAGGATCTAGACCCCTAGCAACACCAGTTCCTTCAAGATTCAGACTCCTAAGTCCTGAATTTAGTTGTATTTTAACTCTGTTTACTGATGACACTTTGCCCCTCCATCACACTTGTCAGGGGCTACACTGGGATTACCCACCTGTAGAATATAATACCCCACCTCTGTTCAAGGTTACAGAGGGTCCATTTGATTGTATAGTCTCAGATACAGCTAAGGGGCCCAATGTAGGTAGTATTATTGCAAATTATAGCAAATTGTAGCCACAGTCACAATGCTAGCGACTATCTATATAACAGTGTGTTAAGACAGACAGCACCTAGAGCTGATTTATGGTGGTGGTGTGGAGGAAGAACCATATATCCAATCCTGCCTAAAGATTGGACAGGTAGATGTGCGTTGGTGCAACTTATATGGTCATTCTATATCTTGCCTGTCACTGATGCAACTTATAGAGAACTCATCTCTCCACGCCCACATGCTAACAGAAGATCCAAAAGAGATGCCGGTGGCCCGAAGGGAGCCTTTGATGACCAAGTGTACATAAGATGTCATAAGAGTGCCAAGGGGGGTGTCTAATGACTTTCAAGCCAGAAATCAAATAGCAGCAGATTTAGAATCTGATTTCTCTCAGAGAGTGATGATTAATAAAAATGTCGATTGGATCAACTACATTTACTATAACCAACAGCGTTTTGTAACCTTCACCAGGGACGCCATATCAGGACTGCATGCACAGCTGGCGAAGACTAGTTTAATGACCTTGCAGAACAGAATGGCATTAGATATGATTTAGCAGAGAAAGGTGGCGTGTGCCAGATGTTTGGGTCTGCGTGCTGTACTTTCATTCCAAATAACACAGCTCCTGATGGATCGGTGACCAGGGCTCTGGAGGGACTGACAGCACTCAGCCAAGAGCTAGCGGACAACTCTGGTGTCACGAATCCGTTCACCGACTGGTTGGGAAGTATGTTTGGCAAGTGGAAACATACATTTTTGTCAATCGTAATTACTCTGTGTGCTGTCGTCGTAGGCCTCCTAGTTGTCTGTGGATGGGGGTTCCCTTGCATCCGTGGACCTCTACAGGGGTTTATTGCTTCACCGATGAGCCAGACACCAGTCCAGGGCAACCAGTTATGTGTCGAGGATGAGGGAGAATTGGAGCTTCTGATGGCCACAGTCTAGATGAGGCCACCAGCGGTGCCATAGCAGAACTTCACAAGCGGTTCCTGACCATCCTCTCGGAGATCCTGAAGGACCTGATAAGGCCCAGATGGACTTCTAAAACATCCGGCTGTATCATGATCCTGCCAGCCCCAAGTCATGGAAGGCAGTGATTTTCAACGCACTCGATTTTGAAACGAACTGAACAGGAATACTTGAAATGATATCTGTATGCATGAATTGTTTGCCTCTGTTTAGATAGATAGGGAGCCTCTCCCTGGATTGAGTAGGGGGGAGGTCTCCAGGGACATTGAGTAACTAACTACATTTGAGTAACTAACTACATTTGAGTAACTAACTACATTTGAATAACTAACTACATTTGAGTAACTAACTACATTTGAATAACTAACTACATTTGAATAACTAACTACATTTGAATAACTAACTACATTTGAATAACTAACTACATTTGAGTAACTAACTACATTTGAGTAACTAACTACATTTGAGTAGCTAACTCACAGTGAACTGTGAGTTAGGGGGGAATTGTAAGAAATTTGAGCAAAAAACTGTAGTTAGTAGATATAATAAAAGTGTTTCATAATTCATAATTAAGAATTCATAATTAGTCATAATCATAAGGGTTTTGGAATGCATAATTAAGATAAACATAAAGTGATATAGGATTAAGTAGCTAAAAGTGCATAGGGGAATTTGGCCAATAGAAATTGAGATAGACGGAAGGGGAGGAGTCGTGAATGAATATGTGGGCGGGTTAGAAGTGTTTTTCTGCCTCTTTTAGCGTGTGGATCTGCAGGACGGCTGTGTCCTGGGACCAGAGGTAGTTTTTTCCAAAGTGGGTTAATATTGTAATATTTCGTAGGAGTATGTACTCCAATGTTTAACTGTAATCGTATTTGCATCAGTGGAATTAAATTCCTTATAATTGTAAACCAGTTTTGGTAGCGTTATTATTGCAGCGTGTGATGACGGCACAAAGCAGCGGACACGTGTGCTCCAGCCTTCTCTCTGTGGGGCTAGAGATTTAGCCTCAACACTATCTATGTTGTATGATTGTTTAATTCAGTGTGGGTTTGTAGCACAAAGGCAGTAAAACTGCCTGTGCAAAAGCACACTGCATATAATCCATCCGGCTTAATCATACTCATAATAATAATCATCTTTATCCAAAAGTTTGGCGCGCTTCTCCTCACACAGTGTTGCCAACAGCGCAATACATCAAACGTGCGGCCTGATCGGGAATCGTGTGCTATCTATTTTTTTTAGACAGATTTGCCCAGCGGCTTTCCCAAAAATCGGAGGAAAATTTCCCATTTCACTTGAATGGGGTTTCGGCGTGAAGAGAGCAAAAAAAAACAAAACACTTAACTTCGGGCCCATATTGACGAGCCGTACATTAACGTAGAAACATGATTCAAAGTTTAAAACGTAGACAAAACGCTGCACTTTATTGAGCCAAACGGACATTTTGATAGCTATCAGTTTTCATGAAGTCACAGATTAAGTTTCAGGAAGATTTTGGGTCTGTTTCAGATTTTATAATGGGTGTGTATTGCACAGCTCATTAAGAGCTAGAGTGAGGGCATAACTGTCAGAGTGGAGCAGAGCAGGAACATCTTCTGTGATTCTTCCAAACAAATTGCTCCAGCTCCCATAATGTTTACTCTTTATACAACATTTTTGGCACAAAAGCTTGGAAATGTTGTGCTGGTCGCAGTCAAGTGTCTATGGAATCCAACGGACTTACACATTTGGCTCAAAGAGCCGCAGAGCGAAATGAACTCCAACCAACTGCTCCATTAGACCCCATGTTAAATCTCACCACTAATTTCTCAAAGAAAGCAGACGGTACCAGTTTTGTATATTGCTCTGGAGCTCACATTTTTAACAACCACAAACATAAAAATCACATTACCGCGTTTGGCAGAATCTTATCTTTCTCACGGTATCCATATTTTGGAACTCAGACTCCTGCTAATTTGTTAAAAGGAGGTTTTGTTCAAAATCACTGTAATGTTTCTTAAATCAGTCTGCCTCTAACACCAGGCCTCACCGTGGCAACCAGTTACACACACGCACTCTCCGTCTCTCTACACACACACACACACACACACACATGACTTGGCGATATTCAGTCAAAGGCATTGTTAAACCTCCTGTGTCTGTCTCTCTCTCTATCATACAGTAATTCAGGTATTAGATATTTTTAGAGAACACCCCCCCCCCCCCCCCCATTTCAAAATAAAAGCCCCAGAGAGTGAATTCTAACTGGAATGCTTGTGATGAAGCTCCTCACTTTTCCTGCAAAAGTCCAGCAACATGAGTCTGTTTTCGCTTGTTACATGCATACTGTCTTTTCAAAATAAACTTCCATCTTCACAGGAAACAACTAAGGTTTATGCTTCATTTTCTTGCATAGTGAGTTTGATGTTTTCACTTCATATTTTATCTTAATTCAATAATAATAATTTATCCATAACTAAAAATAATTAGCTCAAGATCCACCCTCAGGCTCCACCAGCATGTAGCCATTTTGCATCAATTGTGTTTCATTTAGTGCACGTTTGTGTGCATTGTGACCTCATGATCATATAGGCTTGTTGTCAAACTAGGCTAAGGCTACTCGTGTTAGCTGTCGATGGGTGAGCTTGGGGGTGTTCATGTTTATAATCACATTTGCTTACCTGTCGTTCTTTGAACTCTCAAATAAACTCTTGTGTGACATGAACATATGAATCAGTTCATAGTTTTTGCTTCGTAAAATATCTTAATTGACTGTCTGTCAGGTATTATTAATTTCCAGCAACCCTCAAGTCAAAGAATAAAGACACTTAACGCACAATTTAGGTGTATTTTGCCTTTAACTCACGAGATGCAGGTAGCATGTTTTATACTTCATGTGAATATAATTAATTTGATCTCATTGCCATTATGCAATATGTATACTTTGTTAGCATCTTATTCTGAAAAATGTTCGTCTGAAGAAACCGGATGCTGTCTCGCGTTAATATTTCAGGTAACTTTCCTTCCTTCGCGCGCTCCCGATCTGTGCAGTTTGAATGAGTTTACCGTGAATTTATTTATTTATTTCTTGGTTTATTTGAACGGGACAGTGCACACTAATAAAAACATTTCTGCAAATGTGCCAGAGTTAGCCAAAAGGCTATTTTTCATCTGTAGTCCCAAGAGGCAGATTTTACACAATAAACCTAAAAACAATGTAAGATTAAAGTTAAAAGGTTAAACAATATTGACACTTAACAATGCGTGGACAAACAATGAAAAAAAGAGAATAACTATGTTAAAACATGGACTAAAAACAGTATTATGCTGTAGTTGTTTAGATGCTAAAAAACATCCACGTAAGAGGCACAAAACATAAAAGCATACAGAGTATGTGAACTACATAAATCACTCAGACACAGCTAAACAACAATAAAAGACATGCATGCAGGTAGAGGACGGTCCACCGGCAATTTCAGCACATAGATCCACTAAAATGTAAGTGTCTGCTGACTTGAACGCAGTCTGATGTGACCATGAACATATTCATCATTTTAGAATTCAACACGCTGCAAAACCCACGTGGTGTTATCAAAGCGAAACTTTACTTTAAGTGTAAATATTTCTGTCATCTAGAAGCTGAGAGAACAGATCAGAAGAAGAAAAAGATTCATTGAATCAACCGAGTCTCACTCCAAACTACATAGAAACGTTATCAGCCGGAGCATGAACAGAATAAATAAAGTGAACCAACCTGCTCTGTGTAGCCGCAGCTGAGGGTTGAAAACAGCGTCCAGCAGTTTACGTTGTCGCTCGTTCTGCTCTTTTAAAGCAGAAAGTTCCTCCTCGTACTCTGCTATCGTTCTTTCAAACAGACCAAATATCTCTCCATCAGCAGCAGTTAGTCGCTGGTTGAGTAAACATCTCAGCATTTGGACTTTAGACATCTTCACTAAACCACAGACACGTTTCTTCCAGACAAACTCCGGAAGATATACCGAGACGGACTGTTGTGCGTTAATAAAAGGTCCGAGTAGCACCAACAAGCTTGTGAACATATAGTTCCACATGGAAATTTAAAAAGTATGTGAATACCGAAACAGTTGTACTTGTATGATACAATTGATCAAATATATACTATTACAACGAAGCATAATGACTATTTAAACATTGACATTCCGTTTGTCTTTTCCATATCTACGCCACCTTCTGCTCCAGAGAGTGGATCAGACAACAGACTGACAAGATTTCACAGGTTTGTACTTTATTCACTCAATTAAAAACATCTGCTCAGGTGATAGAAGCATCCACAAAAGCGCATGTCCTCTTTGGATGTGACCTTAATTTGACCTAAATTAGAAACAAATATCCCGGTGAAGGAGGTGAGCAGCATCCTCCACCTTCTCTTTAACTACCTCCACCTGGACATGGCGCACTGCGGCCTGAAGGGGGCAGTAGATGGCAGTGGTGGAAGAAGGACTCTGGTCTATTTCTTGTATGAAAGAAGTAATGCACCAGTGTGTAGAAATACTCAAAATCCTTCTTACAAAAAAAGTACAACTGTATCAGCAATAAAATGTACTTAACGTACCAAAAGTAAAAGTACGCATTATGCAGAATGGCCCAAATCAGAATATGAGTAAAACTATTATGAGTAAAACTATTACATTCACATAATATTCAAATGCACTTACCAAATCAACTTCATATTTTTCTTTCCTTTTCAACCTCTAACAAATACCAGTCTATGTCAGGCCACACAAGCGTCCATGGAGCCACCACCGGGTAACCTGCTGAGGTGCTTATCTGTAATTTGCCACCAGTTGCTTTCTCCTTAAATCCAGCGGTGTGTCTCCCATTTCTACCTGCAGGGCAGGTTATGCTGCAACTTGGTGGGTAACCTACAAAATAAAAGCCTCTATAAATTATTCCCATCTTCAGTTACAATGCCCTCCAGAATCATTGACACCCTTCGTGAATATGAGCAAAACAGGCTGTGAAAACAATTCTTTGCTGTTTATCCTCTTGGTCTTTCACTCAAAATATTCACAAAAATCTTTTCATTGAAGTAAAATTATTGAAAGAAAAAATAAATAAATAAATATTTTTCTCCAAAACATGTGTGCCACAATTATTGGCACCCCTAGAAAATCTCATGATTAAACTCTAACTGAAGTATAATTCCAGTCATATTTTACATTTTTAAGTTCACCTGTTTGATTAGGAACTCTTAAGTCAACCATGACTTCCTGTTTCACTGGGGTATAAATATGAGGTGACACAGGCCAAATTCCCTTTGTCATTCATCACCATGGGAAAGACCCGAGAACACAGTGACGATGTGCGACGAAAAGTTGTTGAGCTGCACAAATCAGGAAAAGGATATAAGAAAATCTCTAAACAGTTGAAAAATACCCATTTCCAATATCAGGGCAATAATTAAGAAGTTTAAAGCAACAGGAGATGTGAAGAATCAGCCTGGAAGAGGACGTGTGTGTACATTGACCCCACGCACCGTGAGGAGGATGGTTCGACTGGCAAAAGAATCTCCAAGGATCACAGCTGGAGAATTGCAGAGGTTAGTTGAGTCTTGGGGTCAGAAAGTCTCCTAAACTACGAACAGACGCCACCTACATCACCACAAGTCTCTGCTGTCAATCAACAACAAACTAAAGCGCCTACAGTTTGCCAAACGTGACTGGGACTTTCAATGGGGCCGCGTTATATGGTCAGATGAGACCAAAATAAAGCTTTTTGGCAACAAACATCAAAGGTGGTTTGGCGTAGACAGGAAGATAGCCATACAGAGAAGCACCTCATACCCACTGTGAAGTATGGTGCTGGATCTTTGATGTTGTCGGGCTGTTTTTCTTCCAAAGGCCCTGGACATCTTGTTAGGATACATGGTATCATGGACTCCATCAAATACCAGCAGATATTAAATGAAAACCTAACAGCCTCTGCCAGGAAGCTTAAAATGGGCCGTGGTTGGAGCTTCCAGCAGGACAATGATCCGAAGCACACCTCAAAATCTACACAAAAATGGTTCACCGACCACAGAATAAAGGTTTTGCCACGGCCATCGCAGTCCCCCGACCTGAACCCCATAGAACATATGTGGGATGAGCTGAAGAGGAGAGTCCAGCGTCGACCTCGGAATCTGAAGAGATTCTGCATGGAGGAATGGACTCAGATCCAGTGCCATGTGTTCACCAACCTCACCACGCATTATAGGAGAAGACTCAGAGCTGTTATCTTGGCAAAGGGAGGCGGCACAAAATATTAAATGAACGGGTGCCAATAATTGTGGCACATATATTTTTGAGAAAAATATTTGTTTCAAGGTAAGAATTTAATGTTTCTTTCAATTATGTTACTTCAGTTAAAGGTTCGATTTTTGTGAATATTTTGAATGAAAGATCATGAGGATAAACAATAAAGACATTTTTCCACATCTCGTTTTGCTCATTTAATAACGGGTGCCAATAATTCTGGAGGGCACTGTACCTTCCATCTTTTCCACATGTAATGGGTGTGGGTTGGACATGGAAAAAAGACAACTCAATTGATTGTTTTCAAACATTTATTTACTTCTGCAGAAGACAAAATTCAACCCATTAACTGCCTTCTGATCTTTTTCTGCTCCCTCAGCAATAAGTCAAATGACAATGTGTGACTTCATTCTTGTTTTTTTTGTACATTTAGATACATTCTTTTGATATTACAGTATGTACTAAGCTCAGGATGCACATTACTAGAAAAGGGATATTAAAATTACCAGGAAAACATCGAACCTAAATCATAACACATTTCCTAAAAACCATTAACAACAATATATACAAGAGGAAAAACAGGGACACCTGGTGGGTAAAGTGAAAAGGTGCGTAGGACTGGCTGACTAAACAGACAACAGAAACTATAACATAACACAACACAACGGAAAACACACACTTAGAGAAGTCAATGCATCAACACATTAATTGTCTTCTGGTATTTTTCTATAGTTCTGGATCTAAACATGCAAAATAACTTTATACAAGAAGATATTTACATCAGCAAAACTTTTATTCGAATGGTAAAAACAACACTATGAAGTTGGGTACCGTTAAAATAGTAACAGAA
Organism: Melanostigma gelatinosum; assembly: GCF_949748355.1. NCBI lineage: Eukaryota > Metazoa > Chordata > Actinopteri > Perciformes > Zoarcidae > Melanostigma > Melanostigma gelatinosum. The sequence continues at coordinate 24,778,142 of NC_136644.1, forward strand.
AGCAACGTGTCTTAAATGTTAAACCCTTCCAATAAATCACCTTAACGTGGTTTAGGGCCGTGTGTGTGACCTGTGACCTGTGTTCTCAGGCCAAGAATTCACTCAACATCTGAAAAGAGTTGTGGCAGCTGGGCCGGAAAAAGGGAAACCGGGGCCCCTTTCTGGAGCCAGACCTGGGGGTGGAGCTTGCTGGTGAGGGTCTGGTTTCCGGGACGTGAGACATATGGTTCGACCAGAACAACCCGAAAAATCTACATTGAGCCGCCGCCCTATTGGTCACTGATAACCGCTCGAAGGGATATGTGGAGGGGTGATTGGGTAGAAGAGCTAAAGGGGATTCTTTCCTGTGTGAGTTTTCATGTGTAGCTTTAGATCTGCGTTGCGCATAAATCTTTTATCACAAACTGACCAGCTGAAAGGTTTCTCTCCTGTGTGGATTCTCATGTGTTTCTTAAAACTTTTGTTATGTTCTGAATCACAAACTCAGACCAAATGTATGATTGAAGGATTGCCTCTGCACGGCTCGCAACATGGGTGCGACAGTTCACAACAATATTTTCTTCCAGGTGAGCGTGTCCCGGACCCCTCTAGAAAACCAACACTAAATAGAAAATAAAAACTCAATCAGTCTACTGGATCAAACTAAAGACAGTACTAAGCTCCCTGCCAACGTGAGGAGGCGTCACCTTAAAACAAAGCATGGATCTCTCAGAGCAATCAAGGTTTATTGTGTCACTAATCGTAAGCGGGGGCTAATTGTGTGTGAGGACATGGTTTTGAGGGAAACAATTGAAAATCTGAACGTGGAATCAATAAGCAACGCTCTCAAATTAAAACATGCTTTTGAATAAAGATAGAAAAAAAGCACCATATTTCTTCTCTTGCATTATGTGCCATGTGGTGTGTCAGATTTACCTTTTGTATACAAACAGAACCACTAAAGCCGGTTCTCTCATGTATGAGTAATTATGTGTGACTTCAGAGCTGACTTGTGCCGATATCTTTTATCACAAACTGAGCAGCTGAAAGGTTTCTCTCCTGTGTGGATTCTCATGTGTATCTGTAAATGTGAACGATCGCTAAAAGATTTCTTACAAACTTTGCAGCTGTAAGGTTTCTCTCCTGTGTGGGTTCTCATGTGTGTCTTTAAATTTGAACGATCGCTAAAAGATTTCTTACAAACTTTGCAGCTGTAAGGTTTCTCTCCTGTGTGGGTTCTCATGTGTATCTTTAAATTTGAACAATTGTGAAACGATTTCTTACAAACTTTACAATTGAAAGGTTTATCTCCTGTGTGGTTTCTCATGTGTCTCTTTAAATTTGAACAATTGTTAAAAGAATTCTTACAAACTGAGCAGCTGTAAGATTTCTCTCCTGTGTGGATTATCATGTGTCTCTTTAAATGTGAATCCCGGTTAAAAGATTTCTTACAAACTGAGCAGCTGTAAGGTTTCTCTCCTGTGTGGGTTCTCATGTGTCTCTTCAGATCTCCACTCTTGCCAAATGTTTTCCCACACTCAGAGCATGTAAACAGTTTCTCACCAGCACTACATCTTGAATCACTGACATGGACTTCATCAGGTTTCAAAGAGTTTAAACCTGACTGAGGTTCTCTGGTCTTCTTCCAATCACCACTGTCATCAGTGTCAGAAGATTCTCCAGTCTTCTCATCAGTATCTGGTTCTGGATGTATATCCGGATCTGAGTTCCTGTCTGGTTCTGGTCCTCCACAGTCCTCTCCATCAGCATCTGTTTCCATCTGTTCAGTTTGTCTTTGATGAAGCTGTGAGGACTGAGCTTCCTCTTCATCATCTTCACTCTTCACAGGAGTGAATGACAACTTGACATCAGCCTCCTCCAGACCTTGAAGCTGCTCTCCCTCCTGACTGGTCCAGTGTTCCTCCTGTTCCTCTTTAATGTGTGGGGGCTCTGGGTCCTCCTGTTCCACTTTAATGTGTGGGGGTTCTGGGTCCTCCTGTTCCTCTTTCATGTTTGGGGGCTCTGGGTCCTCCTGTTCCACTTTAATGTGTGGGAGCTCTGGGTCCTCCTGTTCATCTTTAATGTGTGGGGGCTCTGGGTCCTCCTGTTCCATGTGTGGGGGCTCTGGGTTCTCCTGGTCCAGACTGGAGCTCCCCTCCTGCTGCTCAGGGGGAACCTCTTCTTTAACCACCAACAGCTGCTGGACGTCTGCAGGAAAACAGTAAACACACACAGAGACGTGACAAATAAATATTCGTATTGAGCAAATAGTCTCCTGTAGATACACTTTATTTCCTGCCATCATTCCCTCTTACACTCCCTGTGCACAGTTACCAAACAGACATGCCGACACAAAATGTAAAGACACAACGCACCAGCAACATTGTTAAGAAGCCAACGAACCTGCATCCTCCATAAAGTGATAGATAGATATGTACTTTATTTATCCACAGGGGGAAATTTGTATCAAAGTGCAGCTGAGATGTGATCATGTGGGCAGTTATAGTTGACTAATGTACGTAAACCTGCCACCGTAGAAACAGTGGCTAGAACCTTCAGAAGCAGCCACAACGTAACTGTGGACGTGAATCATCTGTGCGCTCCGTTTCTGAACCAATAGCACTCCACCATGGTAGTCAGCCGTAGACAACATCCACGTAAAGATGAAACTGAAATGTGACAATAACAACAATGACCCAATCTGTACAAATAAACTTTGTCTAGAGACTGCTCTCAGGAACCTGGAGGTCAAGGTTGAACCTCCCCACCCTCCTGGTCCCAGGGTGGTCCCTGTTATTATTGCTATATTTTAAATCATCCTATCGATGTTCATATTTCTATGATTATCAATAATTTAATTTCATACTTGCAAGTAACCAGGTCTGTATGTGTCATGATAACAAGGTATATCTATGTTGTATGATTGTTTAATTCAGTGTGGGTTTGTAGCACAAAGGCAGTAAAACTGCCTGTGCCAAAGCACACTGCATATAATCCATCGGGCTTAATCATACTCATAATAATAATCATCTTTATCCAAAAGTTTGGCGCGCTTCTCCTCACACAGTGTTGCCAACAGCGGCAATACATCAAGCGTACAGCCTGATCGGGAATCGTGTGCTATCTATTTTTTTAGACAGATTTGCACAGCGGCTTTCCCAAAAATCGGAGCAAAATTTCCCATTTCACTTGAATGGGGTTTCGGCGTGAAGAGAGCAAAAAAAAACAAAACACTTAACTTTGGGCCCATATTGACGAGCCGTACATTAACGTAGAAACATGATTCAAAGTTTAAAACGTAGACAAAACGCTGCACTTTATTGAGCCAAACGGACATTTTGATAGCTATCAGTTTTCATGAAGTCACAGATTAAGTTTCAGGAAGATTTTGGGTCTGTTTCAGATTTTATAATGGGTGTGTATTGCACAGCTCATTAAGAGCTAGAGTGAGGGCATAACTGTCAGAGTGGAGCAGAGCAGGAACATCTTCTGTGATTCTTCCAAACAAATTGCTCCAGCTCCCATAATGTTTACTCTTTATACAACATTTTTGGCACAAAAGCTTGGAAATGTTGTGCTGGTCGCAGTCAAGTGTCTATGGAATCCAACGGACTTACACATTTGGCTCAAAGAGCCGCAGAGCGAAATGAACTCCAACCAACTGCTCCATTAGACCCCATGTTAAATCTCACCACTAATTTCTCAAAGAAAGCAGACGGTACCAGTTTTGTATATTGCTCTGGAGCTCACATTTTTAACAACCACAAACATAAAAATCACATTACCGCGTTTGGCAGAGTCTTATCTTTCTCACGGTATCCATATTATGGAACTCAGACTCCTGCTAATTTGTTAAAAGGAGGTTTTGTTCAAAATCACTGTAATGTTTCTTAAATCAGTCTGCCTCTAACACCAGGCCTCACTGTGGCAACCAGTTACACACACGCACTCTCCGTCTCTCTACACGCACACACACACACACACATGACTTGGAGATATTCAGTCAAAGGCATTGTTAAACCTACTGTGTCTGTCTCTCTCTCTATCATACAGTAATTCAGGTATTAGATATTTTTAGAGAACACCCCCCCCCCCCCCCCCCATTTCAAAATAAAAGCCCCAGAGAGTGAATTCTAACTGGAATGCTTGTGATGAAGCTCCTCACTTTTCCTGCAAAAGTCCAGCAACATGAGTCTGTTTTCGCTTGTTACATGCATACTGTCTTTTCAAAATAAACTTCCATCTTCACAGGAAACAACTAAGGTTTATGCTTCATTTACTTGCATAGTGAGTTTGATGTTTTCACTTCATATTTTATCTTAATTCATGGAATAATTATTTATCCATAACTAAAAATAATTAGCTCAAGATCCACCCTCAGGCTCCACCAGCATGTAGCCATTTTGCATCAATTGTGTTTCATTTAGTGCACGTTTGTGTGCATTGTGACCTCATGATCATATAGGCTTGTTGTCAAACTAGGCTAAGGCTACTCGTGTTAGCTGTCGATGGGTGAGCTTGGGGGTGTTCATGTTTATAATCACATTTGCTTACCTGTCGTTCTTTGAACTCTCAAATAAACTCTTGTGTGACATGAACATATGAATCAGTTCACAGTTTTTGCTTCGTAAAATATCTTAATTGACTGTCTGTCAGGTATTATTAATTTCCAGCAACCCTCAAGTCAAAGAATAAAGACACTTTACGCACAATTTAGGTGTATTTTGCCTTTAACTCACGAGATGCAGGTAGCATGTTTTATACTTAATGTGAATACAATTAATTTTATCTCATTGCCATTATGCAATATGTATACTTTGTTGGCATCTTATTCTGAAAAATGTTCGTCTGAAGAAACCGGATGCTGTCTCGCGTTAATATTTCAGCTAACTTTCCTTCCTTCGCGCGCTCCCGATCTGTGCAGTTTGAATGAGTTTACCGTGAATTTATTTATTTATTTCTTGGTTTATTTGAACGGGACAGTGCACACTAATAAAAACATTTCTGCAAATGTGCCAGAGTTAGCCAAAAGGCTATTTTTCATCTGTAGTCCCAAGAGGCAGATTTTACACAATAAACCTAAAAACAATGTAAGATTAAAGTTAAAAGGTTAAACAATATTGACACTTAACAATGCGTGGACAAACAATGAAAAAAAGAGAATAACTATGTTAAAACATGGACTAAAAACAGTATTATGCTGTAGTTGTTTAGATGCTAAAAAACATCCACGTAAGAGGCACAAAACATAAAAGCATACAGAGTATGTGAACTACATGAATCACTCAGACACAGCTAAACAACAATAAAAGACATGCATGCAGGTAGAGGACGGTAGACCGGTAATTTCAGAACATAGATCCACTAAAATGTAAGTGTCTGCTGACTTGAACGCAGTCTGATGTGACCATGAACATATTCATCATTTTAGAATTCAACACGCTGCAAAACCCACGTGGTGTTATCAAAGCGAAACTTTACTTTAAGTGTAAATATTTCTGTCATCTAGAAGCTGAGAGAACAGATCAGAAGAAGAAAAAGATTCATTGAATCAACCGAGTCTCACTCCAAACTACATAGAAACGTTATCAGCCGGAGCATGAACAGAATAAATAAAGTGAACCAACCTGCTCTGTGTAACCGCAGCTGAGGGTTGAAAACAGCGTCCAGCAGTTTACGTTGTCGCTCGTTCTGCTCTTTTAAAGCAGAAACTTCCTCCTCGTACTCTGCTATCGTTCTTTCAAACATATCAAATATCTCTCCATCAGCAGCAGTTAGTCGCTGGTTGAGTAAACATCTCAGCATTTGGACTTTAGACATTTTCACTAAACCACAGACACGTTTCTTCCAGACAAACTCCGGAAGATATACCGAGACGGACTGTTGTGCGTTAATAAAAGGTCCGAGTATCACCAACAAGCTTGTGAACATATAGTTCCACATGGAAATTTAAAAAGTATGTGAATACCGAAACAGTTGTACTTGTATGATACAATTGATCAAATATATACTATTACAACGAAGCATAATGACTATTTAAACATTGACATTCCGTTTGTCTTTTCCATATCTACGCCACCTTCTGCTCCAGAGAGTGGATCAGACAACAGACTGACAATATTTCACACAAAACAAAACAAACATAAAAAACATCTCCACACATACCACATTGACCTATATTTTATCCTCCATGTTTTACATTATAGTATGTGGAGTCATAGTACAGTATGTCCAAATAATTGAAATATAAGTCATAATATAGTATGTCGAAGAAAGTCATTTTAGACTACACCTATAAAGTCTAAGACTCAGTGCTCCAGACTGTCCTGCTTTCTGCCAACGACGACATTCCTGCTGCACAGTCACTGGATTCTTTACATAGCTTAAGGTGAGTATGTATTCACACAGTTATGTGTTGTGTAGTGAGATTTCCATTCGTGAAGGTTTGTACTTTATTCACTCAATTAAAAACATCTGCTCAGGTGATACAAGCATCCACAAAAGCGCATGTCCTCTTTGGATGTGACCTTAATTTGATTCCAGTCATATTTTACATTTTTAAGTTCACCTGTTTGATTAGGAACTCTTAAGTAAACCATGACTTCCTGTTTCACTGGGGTATAAATATGAGGTGACACAGGCCAAATTCCCTTTGTCATTCATCACCATGGGAAAGACCCGAGAACACAGTGACGATGTGCGACGAAAAGTTGTTGAGCTGCACAAATCAGGAAAAGGATATAAGAAAATCTCTAAACAGTTGAAAAATACCCATTTCCAATATCAGGGCAATAATTAAGAAGTTTAAAGCAACAGGAGATGTGAAGAATCAGCCTGGAAGAGGACGTGTGTGTACATTGACCCCACGCACCGTGAGGAGGATGGTTCGACTGGCAAAAGAATCTCCAAGGATCACAGCTGGAAAATTGCAGAGGTTAGTTGAGTCTTGGGGTCAGAAAGTCTCCTAAACTACGAACAGACGCCACCTACATCACCACAAGTCTCTGCTGTCAATCAACAACAAACTAAAGCGCCTACAGTTTGCCAAACGTTACTGGGACTTTCAATGGGACCGGGTTATATGGTCAGATGAGACCAAAATAAAGCTTTTTGGCAACAAACATCAAAGGTGGTTTGGCATAGACAGGAAGATAGCCATACAGAGAAGCACCTCATACCCACTGTGAAGTATGGTGCTGGATCTTTGATGTTGTCGGGCTGTTTTTCTTCCAAAGGCCCTGGACATCTTGTTAGCATACATGGTATCGTGGACTCCATCAAATACCAGCAGATATTAAATGAAAACCTAACAGCCTCTGCCAGGAAGCTTAAAATGGGCCGTGGTTGGAGCTTCCAGCAGGACAATGATCCGAAGCACACCTCAAAATCTACACAAAAATGGTTCACCGACCACAGAATAAAGGTTTTGCCACGGCCATCGCAGTCCCCCGACCTAAACCCCATAGAACATATGTGGGATGAGCTGAAGAGGAGAGTCCAGCGTCGACCTCGGAATCTGAAGAGATTCTGCATGGAGGAATGGACTCATATCCAGTGCCATGTGTTCACCAACCTCACCACGCATTATAGGAGAAGACTCAGAGCTGTTATCTTGGCAAAGGGAGGCGGCACAAAATATTAAATGAACGGGTGCCAATAATTGTGGCACATATATTTTTGAGAAAAATATTTGTTTCAGGATAAGAATTTAATGCTTTTTCAATTGTGTTACTTCAGTTAAAGGTTCGATTTTTGTGAATATTTTGAATGAAAGATCATGAGGATAAACAATAAAGACATTTTTCCACATCTCGTTTTGCTCATTTTCACTAACGGGTGCCAATAATTCTGGAGGGCACTGTACCTTCCATCTTTTCCACATGTAATGGGTGTGGGTTGGACATGGAAAAAAGAAAACTCAATTGAATGTTTTCAAACATTTATTTACTTCTGCAGAAGACAAAATTCAACCCATTAACTGCCTTCTGATCTTTTTCTGCTCCCTCAGCAATAAGTCAAATGACAATGTGTGACTTCATTCTTGTTTTTTTTGTACATTTAGATACATTATTTTGATATTACAGTATGTACTAAGCTCAGGATGCACATTACTAGAAAAGGGATATTAAAATTACCAGGAAAACATCGAACCTAAATCATAACACATTTCCTAAAAACCATTAACAACAATATATACAAGAGGAAAAACAGGGACACCTGGTGGGTAAAGTGAAAAGGTGCGTAGGACTGGCTGACTAAACAGACAACAGAAACTATAACATAACACAACACAACGGAAAACACACACTTAGAGAAGTCAATGCATCAACACATTAATTGTCTTCTGGTATTTTTCTATAGTTCTGGATCTAAACATGCAAAATAACTTTATACAAGAAGATATTTACATCAGCAAAACTTTTATTCGAATGGTAAAAACAACACTATGAAGTTGGGTACCGTTAAAATATTAACAGAAAGCAACGTGTCTTAAATGTTAAACCCTTCCAATAAATCACCTTAACGTGGTTTAGGGCCGTGTGTGTGACCTGTGTTCTCAGACCAAGAATTCACTCAACATCTGAAAAGAGTTGTGGCAGCTGGGCCGAAAAAAGGGAAACCGGGGCCCCTTTCTGGAGCCAGACCTGGGGGTGGAGCTTGCTGGTGAGGGTCTGGTTTCCGGGACGTGAGATATATGGTTCGACCAGGAACAACCCGAAAAATCTACATTGAGCCGCCGCCCTATTGGTCACTGATAACCGCTCGAAGGGATATGCGGAGGGGTGATTGGGTAGAAGAGCTAAAGGGGATTCTTTCCTGTGTGAGTTTCATGTGTAGCTTTAGATCTGCGTTGCGCATAAATCTTTTATCACAAACTGACCAGCTGAAAGGTTTCTCTCCTGTGTGGATTCTCATGTGTTTCTTAAAACTTTTGTTATGTTCTGAATCACAAACTCAGACCAAATGTATGATTGAAGGATTGCCTCTGCACGGCTCGCAACATGGGTGCGACAGTTCACAACAATATTTTCTTCCAGGTGAGCGTGTCCCGGACCACTCTAGAAAACCAACACTAAATAGAAAATAAAAACTCAATTAGTCTACTGGATCAAACTAAAGACAGTACTAAGCTCCCTGCCAACGTGAGGAGGCGTCACCTTAAACAAAGCATGGATCTCTCAGAGCAATCAAGGTTTATTGTGTCACTAATCGCAAGCGGGGGCTAATTGTGTGTGAGGACATGGTTTTGAGGGAAACAATTGAAAATCTGAACGTGGAATCAATAAGCAACGCTCTCAAATTAAAACATGCTTTTGAATAAAGATAGAAAAAAAGCACCATATTTCTTCTCTTGCATCATGTGCCATGTGGTGTGTCAGATTTACCTTTTGTATACAAACAGAACCACTAAAGCCGGTTCTCTCATGTATGAGTAATTATGTGTGACTTCAGAGCTGACTTGTGCCGATATCTTTTATCACAAACTGAGCAGCTGAAAGGTTTCTCTCCTGTGTGGATTCTCATGTGTATCTGTAAATGTGAACGACTGTCAAACCATTTCTTACAGACAGAGCAGCGGAGAGGGTTCTCTTCTGTGTGGGTTCTCATGTGTGTGTTTAAATTTGAACGATCGCTAAAAGATTTCTTACAAACTTTGCAGCTGTAAGGTTTATCTCCTGTGTGGTTTCTCATGTGTCTCTTTAAATTTGAACAATTGTTAAAAGATTTCTTACAAACTTTGCAGCTGAAAGGTTTCTCTCCTGTGTGGATTATCATGTGTCTCTTTAAATGTGAACCATCGCTAAAAGATTTCTTACAAACTTTGCAGCTGTAAGGTTTCTCTCCTGTGTGGGTTCTCATGTGTATCTTTAAATTTGAACAATTGTGAAACGATTTCTTACAAACTTTACAATTGAAAGGTTTATCTCCTGTGTGGTTTCTCATGTGTCTCTTTAAATTTGAACAATTGTTAAAAGAATTCTTACAAACTGAGCAGCTGTAAGATTTCTCTCCTGTGTGGATTATCATGTGTCTCTTTAAATGTGAATCCCGGTTAAAAGATTTCTTACAAACTGAGCAGCTGTAAGGTTTCTCTCCTGTGTGGGTTCTCATGTGTCTCTTCAGATCTCCACTCTTGCCAAATGTTTTCCCACACTCAGAGCATGTAAACAGTTTCTCACCAGCACTACATCTTGAATCACTGACATGGACTTCATCAGGTTTCAAAGAGTTTAAACCTGACTGAGGTTCTCTGGTCTTCTTCCAATCACCACTGTCATCAGTGTCAGAAGATTCTCCAGTCTTCTCATCAGTATCTGGTTCTGGATGTATATCCGGATCTGAGTTCCTGTCTGGTTCTGGTCCTCCACAGTCCTCTCCATCAGCATCTGTTTCCATCTGTTCAGTTTGTCTTTGATGAAGCTGTGAGGACTGAGCTTCCTCTTCATCATCTTCACTCTTCACAGGAGTGAATGACAACTTGACATCAGCCTCCTCCAGACCTTGAAGCTGCTCTCCCTCCTGACTGGTCCAGTGTTCCTCCTGTTCCACTTTAATGTGTGGGGGTTCTGGGTCCTCCTGTTCCTCTTTCATGTTTGGGGGCTCTGGGTCCTCCTGTTCCACTTTAATGTGTGGGGGTTCTGGGTCCTCCTGTTCCTCTTTCATGTTTGGGGGCTCTGGGTCCTCCTGTTCCTCTTTAATGTGTGGGAGCTCTGGGTCCTCCTGTTCATCTTTAATGTGTGGGGGTTCTGGGTCCTCCTGTTCCATGTGTGGGGGCTCTGGGTTCTCCTGGTCCAGACTGGAGCTCCCCTCCTGCTGCTCAGGGGGAACCTCTTCTTTAACCACCAACAGCTGCTGGACGTCTGCAGGAAAACAGTAAACACACACAGAGACGTGACAAATAAATATTCGTATTGAGCAAATAGTCTCCTGTAGATACACTTTATTTCCTGCCATCATTCCCTCTTACACGCCCTGTGCACAGTTACCAAACAGACATGCTGACACAAAATGTAAAGACACAACGCACCAGCAACATTGTTAAGAAGCCAACGAACCTGCATCCTCCATAAAGTGATAGATAGATATGTACTTTATTTATCCACAGGGGGAAATTTGTATCAAAGTGCGGCTGAGATGTGATCATGTGGGCAGTTATAGTTGACTAATGTACGTAAACCTGCCACCGTAGAAACAGTGGATAGAACCTTCAGAAGCAGCCAGAACGTAACTGTGGACGTGCATCATCGGTGCGCTCCGTTTCTGAACCAATAGCACTCCACCATGGTAGTCAGCCGTAGAGAACATCCACGTAAAGATGATGGAACTGAAATGTGACAACAACAATGACACAATCTGAACTAATAAACTAATAAACTAATAAACAGCGGCAATACATCAAGCGTACAGCCTGATCGGGAATCGTGTGCCATCTATTTTTTTAGACAGATTTGCCCAGCGGCTTTCCCAAAAATCGGAGCAAAATTTCCCATTTCACTTGAATGGGGTTTCGGCGTGAAGAGAGCAAAAAAAACAAAACACTTAACTTCGGGCCCATATTGACGAGCCGTACATTAACGTAGAAACATGATTCAAAGTTTAAAACGTAGACAAAACGCTGCACTTTATTGAGCCAAACGGACATTTTGATAGCTATCAGTTTTCATGAAGTCACAGATTAAGTTTCAGGAAAATTTTGGGTCTGTTTCAGATTTTATAATGGTGTATATTGCACAGCTCATTAAGAGCTAGAGTGAGAGCATAACTGTCAGAGTGGAGCAGAGCAGGAACATCTTCTGTGATTCTTCCAAACAAATTGCTCCAGCTCCCACAATGTTTACTCTTTATACAACATTTTTGGCACAAAAGCTTGGAAATGTTGTGCTGGTCGCAGTCAAGTGTCTATGGAATCCAACGGACTTACACATTTGGCTCAAAGAGCCGCAGAGAGACGAACTCCAACCAACTGCTCCATTAGACCCCATGTTAAATCTCACCACTAATTTCTCAAAGAAAGCAGACGGTACCAGTTTTGTATATTGCTCTGGAGCTCACATTTTTAACAACCACAAACATAAAAATCACATTACCGCGTTTGGCAGAGTCTTATCTTTCTCACGGTATCCATATTATGGAACTCAGACTCCTGCTAATTTGTTAAAATTAGGTTTTGTTCAAAATCACTGTAATGTGTCTTAAATCAGTCTGCCTCTAACACCAGGCCTCACCATGGCAACCAGTTACACACACACACTCTCCGTCTCTCTACACGCACACACACACACACACACATGACTTGGAGATATTCAGTCAAAGGCATTGTTAAACCTCCTGTGTCTGTCTCTCTCTCTATCATACAGTAATTCAGGTATTAGATATTTTTAGAGAACACCCCCCCCCCCCCATTTCAAAATAAAAGCCCCAGAGAGTGAATTCTAACTGGAATGCTTGTGATGAAGCTCCTCACTTTTCCTGCAAAAGTCCAGCAACATGAGTCTGTTTTCGCTTGTTACATGCATACTGTCTTTTCAAAATAAACTTCCATCTTCACAGGAAACAACTAAGGTTTATGCTTCATTTACTTGCATAGTGAGTTTGATGTTTTCACTTCATATTTTATCTTAATTCATGGAATAATAATTTATCCATAACTAAAAATAATTAGCTCAAGATCCACCCTCAGGCTCCACCAGCATGTAGCCATTTTGCATCAATTGTGTTTCATTTAGTGCACGTTTGTGTGCATTGTGACCTCATGATCATATAGGCTTGTTGTCAAACTAGGCTAAGGCTACTCGTGTTAGCTGTCGATGGGTGAGCTTGGGGGTGTTCATGTTTATAGTCACATTTGCTTACCTGTCGTTCTTTGAACTCTCAAATAAACTCTTGTGTGACATGAACATATGAATCAGTTCACAGTTTTTGCTTCATAAAACATCTTAATTGACTGTCTGTCAGGTATTATTAATTTCCAGCAACCCTCAAGTCAAAGAACAAAAACACTTTACGCACAATTTAGGTGTATTTTGCCTTTAACTCACGAGATGCAGGTAGCATGTTTTATACTTCATGTGAATACAATTAATTTTTATCTCATTGCCATTATGCAATATGTATACTTTGTTGGCATCTTATTCTGAAAAATGTTCGTCTGAAGAAACCGGATGCTGTCTCGCGTTAATATTTCAGCTAACTTTCCTTCCTTCGCGCGCTCCCGATCTGTGCAGTTTGAATGAGTTTACCGTGAATTTATTTATGTATTTCTTGGTTTATTTGAACGGGACAGTGCACACTAATAAAAACATTTCTGCAAATGTGCCAGAGTTAGCCAAAAGGCTATTTTTCATCTGTAGTCCCAAGAGGCAGATTTTACACAATAAACCTAAAAACAATGTAAGATTAAAGTTAAAAGGTTCAACAATATTGACACTTAACAATGCGTGGACAAACAATGAAAAAAAGAGAATAACTATGTTAAAACATGGACTAAAAACAGTATTATGCTGTAGTTGTTTAGATGCTAAAAAACATCCACATGAGAGGCACAAAACATAAAAGCATACAGAGTATGTGAACTACATGAATCACTCAGACACAGCTAAACAACAATAAAAGACATGCATGCAGGTAGAGGACGGTCCACCGGCAATTTCAGCACATAGATCCACTAAAATGTAAGTGTCTGCTGACTTGAACGCAGTCTGATGTGACCATGAACATATTCATCATTTTAGAATTCAACACGCTGCAAAACCCACGTGGTGTTATCAAAGCGAAACTTTACTTTAAGTGTAAATATTTCTGTCATCTAGAAGCTGAGAGAACAGATCAGAAGAAGAAAAAGATTCATTGAATCAACCGAGTCTCACTCCAAACTACATAGAAACGTTATCAGCCGGAGCATGAACAGAAGAAATAAAGTGAACAAACCTGCTCTGTGTAACCGCAGCTGAGGGTTGAAAACAGCGTCCAGCAGTTTACGTTGTCGCTCGTTCTGCTCTTTTAAAGCAGAAAGTTCCTCCTCGTACTCTGCTATCGTTCTTTCAAACAGACCAAATATCTCTCCATCAGCAGCAGTTAGTCGCTGGTTGAGTAAACATCTCAGCATTTGGACTTTAGACATTTTCACTAAACCACAGACACGTTTCTTCCAGACAAACTCCGGAAGATATACCGAGACGGACTGTTGTGCGTTAATAAAAGGTCCGAGTAGCACCAACAAGCTTGTGATCTTTTTGTTCCACATGGAAATTTAAAAAGTATGTGAATACCGAAACAGTTGTACTTGTATGATACAATTGATCAAATATATACTATTACAACGAAGCATAATGACTATTTAAACATTGACATTCCGTTTGTCTTTTCCATATCTACACCACCTTCTGCTCCAGAGAGTGGATCAGACAACAGACTGACAATATTTCACAGGTTTGTACTTTATTCACTCAATTAAAAACATCTGCTCAGGTGATACAAGCATCCACAAAAGCGCATGTCCTCTTTGGATGTGACCTTAATTTGACCTAAATTAGAAACAAATATCCCGGTGAAGGAGGTGAGCAGCATCCTCCACCTTCTCTTTAACTACCTCCACCTGGACATGGCGCACTGCGGCCTGAAGGGGGCAGTAGATGGCAGTGGTGGAAGAAGGACTCTGGTCTATTTCTTGTATGAAAGAAGTAATGCACCAGTGTGTAGAAATACTCAAAATCCTTCTTACAAAAAAAGTTCAACTGTATCAGCAATAAAATGTACTGAACGTACCAAAAGTAAAAGTACGCATTATGCAGAATGGCCCATATCAGAATATGAGTAAAACTATTATGAGTAAAACTATTACATTCACATAATATTCAAATGCACTTACCAAATCAACTTCATATTTTTCTTTCCTTTTCAACCTCTAACAAATACCAGTCTATGTCAGGCCACACAAGCGTCCATGGAGCCACCACCGGGTAACCTGCTGAGGTGCTTATCTGTAATTTGCCACCAGTTGCTTTCTCCTTAAATCCAGCGGTGTGTCTCCCATTTCTACCTGCAGGCCAGGTTCTGCTGCAACTTGGTGGGTAACCTACAAAATAAAAGCCTCTATAAATTATTCCCATCTGAAGTTACAATGCCCTCCAGAATCATTGACACCCTTCGTGAATATGAGCAAAACAGGCTGTGAAAACAATTCTTTGCTGTTTATCCTCTTGGTCTTTCACTCAAAATATTCACAAAAATCTTTTCATTGAAGTAAAATTATTGAAAGAAAAAATAAATAAATAAATATTTTTCTCCAAAACATGTGTGCCACAATTATTGGCACCCCTAGAAAATCTCATGATTAAACTCTAACTGAAGTATAATTCCAGTCATATTTTACATTTTTAAGTTCACCTGTTTGATTAGGAACTCTTAAGTCAACCATGACTTCCTGTTTCACTGGGGTATAAATATGAGGTGACACAGGCCAAATTCCCTTTGTCATTCATCACCATGGGAAAGACCCGAGAACACAGTGATGATGTGCGACGAAAAGTTGTTGAGCTGCACAAATCAGGAAAAGGATATAAGAAACTCTATAAACAGTTGAAAAATACCCATTTCCAATATCAGGGCAATAATTAAGAAGTTTAAAGCAACAGGAGATGTGAAGAATCAGCCTGGAAGAGGACGTGTGTGTACATTGACCCCATGCACCGTGAGGAGGATGGTTCGACTGGCAAAAGAATCTCCAAGGATCACAGCTGGAAAATTGCAGAGGTTAGTTGAGTCTTGGGGTCAGAAAGTCTCCTAAACTACGAACAGACGCCACCTACATCACCACAAGTCTCTGCTGTCAATCAACAACAAACTAAAGCGCCTGCAGTTTGCCAAACGTTACTGGGACTTTCAATGGGACCGGGTTATATGGTCAGATGAGACCAAAATAAAGCTTTTTGGCAACAAACATCAAAGGTGGTTTGGCGTAGACAGGAAGATAGCCATACAGAGAAGCACCTCATACCCACTGTGAAGTATGGTGCTGGATCTTTGATGTTGTCGGGCTGTTTTTCTTCCAAAGGCCCTGGACATCTTGTTAGGATACATGGTATCATGGACTCCATCAAATACCAGCAGATATTAAATGAAAACCTAACAGCCTCTGCCAGGAAGCTTAAAATGGGCCGTGGTTGGAGCTTCCAGCAGGACAATGATCCGAAGCACACCTCAAAATCTACACAAAAATGGTTCACCGACCACAGAATAAAGGTTTTGCCACGGCCATCACAGTCCCCCGACCTAAACCCCATAGAACATATGTGGGATGAGCTGAAGAGGAGAGTCCAGCGTCGACCTCGGAATCTGAAGAGATTCTGCATGGAGGAATGGACTCATATCCAGTGCCATGTGTTCACCAACCTCATCACGCATTATAGGAGAAGACTCAGAGCTGTTATCTTGGCAAAGGGAGGCGGCACAAAATATTAAATGAAGGGGTGCCAATAATTGTGGCACATATATTTTTGAGAAAAATATTTGTTTCAGGATAAGAATTTAATGTCTTTTCAATTGTGTTACTTCAGTTAAAGGTTCGATTTTTGTGAATATTTTGAATGAAAGATCATGAGGATAAACAATAAAGACATTTTTCCACATCTCGTTTTGCTCATTTTTACTAACGGGTGCCAATAATTCTGGAGGGCACTGTACCTTCCATCTTTTCCATATGTAATGGGTGCGGGTTGGACATGGAAAAAAGAAAACTCAATTGAATGTTTTCAAACATTTATTTACTTCTGCAGAAGACAAAATTCAACCCATTAACTGCATTCTGATCCTTTTCTGCTCCCTCAGCAATAAGTAAAATGACATTCTTGTTTTTTTTGTACATTTAGATCCATTATTTTGATATTGCAGTATGTACTAAGCTCAGGATGCACATTACTAGAAAAGGGATATTAAAATTACCAGGAAAACATCGAACCTAAATCATAACACATTTCCTAAAAACCATTAACAACAATATATACAAGAGGAAAAACAGGGACACCTGGTGGGTAAAGTGAAAAGGTGCGTAGGACTGGCTGACTAAACAGACAACAGAAACTATAACATAACACAACACAACGGAAAACACACACTTAGAGAAGTCAATGCATCAACACATTAATTGTCTTCTGGTATTTTTCTATAGTTCTGGATCTAAACATGCAAAATAACTTTATACAAGAAGATATTTCCATCAGCAAAAGTTTTATTCGAACGGTAAAAACAACACGATGAAGTTGGGTACCGTTAAAATATTAACAGAAAGCAACGTGTCTTAAATGTTAAACCCTTCCAATAAATCACCTCAACGTGGTTTAGGGCCGTGTGTGTGACCTGTGACCTGTGTTCTCAGACCAAGAATTCACTCAACATCTGAAAAGAGTTGTGGCAGCTGGGCCGAAAAAAGGGAAACCGGGGCCCCTTTCTGGAGCCAGACCTGGGGGTGGAGCTTGCTGGTGAGGGTCTGGTTTCCGGGACGTGAGATATATGGTTCGACCAGGAACAACCCGAAAAATCTACATTGAGCCGCCGCCCTATTGGTCACTGATAACCGCTCGAAGGGATATGCGGAGGGGTGATTGGGTAGAAGAGCTAAAGGGGATTCTTTCCTGTGTGAGTTTTCATGTGTAGCTTTAGATCTGCGTTGCGCATAAATCTTTTATCACAAACTGAGCAGCTGAAAGGTTTCTCTCCTGTGTGGATTCTCATGTGTTTCTTAAAACTTTTGTTATGAATTACAAACTCAGACCAAATGTATGATTGAAGGATTGCCTCTGCACGGCTCGCAACATGGGTGCGACAGTTCACAACAATATTTTCTTCCAGGTGAGCGTGTCACGGACCCCTCTAGAAAACCAACACTAAATAGAAAATAAAAACTCAATAAGTCTACTGGATCAAACTAAAGACAGTACTAAGCTCCCTGCCAACGTGAGGAGGCGTCACCTTAAACAAAGCATGGATCTCTCAGAGCAATCAAGGTTTATTGTGTCACTAATCGTAAGCGGGGGCTAATTGTGTGTGAGGACAAGGTTTTGAGGGAAACAATTGAAAATCTGAACGTGGAATCAATAAGCAACGCTCTCAAATTAAAAAAAAGCTTTTGAATAAAGATCGGAAAAAAGCACCATATTTCTTCTCTTGCATTATGTGCCATGCGGTGTGTCAGATTTACCTTTTGTATACAAACAGAACCACTAAAGCCGGTTCTCTCATGTATGAGTAATTATGTGTGACTTCAGAGCTGACTTGTGCCGATATCTTTTATCACAAACTGAGCAGCTGAAAGGTTTCTCTCCTGTGTGGGTTCTCATGTGTGTCTTTAAATTTGAACGCATGCTAAAAGATTTCTTACAAACCGAGCAGCTGAAAGGTTTCTCTCCTGTGTGGATTATCATGTGTTTCTGTAAATTTGAACACTGGTTAAAATATTTCTTACAAACCGAGCAGCTGAAAGGTTTCTCTCCTGTGTGGGTTCTCATGTGTTTCTTCAGATCTGCCTTTCTGCTCGTTGTTTTCCCACACTCAGAGCATGTAAACAGTTTCTCACCAGCACTACATCTTGAATCCCTGACATGGACTTCATCAGGTTTCAAAGAGTTTAAACCTGACTGAGGTTCTCTGGTCTTCTTCCAATCACCACAGTCATCAGTGTCAGAAGAGTCTCCAGTCTTCTCATCAGTATCTGGTTCTGGATGTATATCTGGATCCGAGTTCCTGTCTGGTTCTGGTCCTCCACAGTCCTCTCCATCAGCATCTGTTTCCATCTGTTCAGTTTGTCTTTGATGAAGCTGTGAGGACTGAGCTTCCTCTTCTTCATCTTCACTCGTCACAGGAGTGAATGAGAACTTGACATCAGCCTCCTCCAGACCTTGAAGCTGCTCTCCCTCCTGACTGGTCCAGTGTTCCTCCTGTTCCACTTTAATGTGTGGGGGTTCTGGGTCCTCCTGTTCCACTTTAATGTGTGGGGGCTCTGGGTCCTCCTGTTCCTCTTTAATGTGTGGGGGTTCTGGGTCCTCCTGTTCCTCTTTCATGTGTGGGGGTTCTGGGTCCTCCTGTTCCTCTTTCATGTGTGGGGGCTCTGGGTCCTCCTGTTCATCTTTAATGTGTGGGGGTTCTGGGTCCTCCTGTTCCATGTGTGGGGGCTCTGGGTTCTCCTGGTCCAGACTGGAGCTCCCCTCCTGCTGCTCAGGGGGAACCTCTTCTTTAACCACCAACAGCTGCTGGACGTCTGCAGGAAAACAGTAAACACACAGAGATGTTACAAATAAATATTAGTATTGAGCAAATAGTCTCCTGTAGATACACTATATTTCCTGCCATCATTCCCTCTTACACTCCCTGTGCACAGTTACCAAACAGACATGCCGACACAAAATGTAAAGACAACGCACCAGCAGCAATGAGGTCATCAATAGTTTACATGGGAAAAAAGTGAGATACTACCAACATTGTTAAGAAGCCAACGAATCTGCATCCTCCATAAAGTGATAGATAGATATGTACTTTATTTATCCACAGGGGGAAATTTGTATCAAAGTGCGGCTGAGATGTGATCATGTGGGCAGTTATAGTCGACTAGTGTACGTAAACCTGCCACCGTAGAAACAGTGGCTAGAACCTTCAGAAGCAGCCACAACGTAACTGTGGACGTGCATCATCTGTGCGCTCCGTTTCTGAACCAATAGCACTCCACCGTGGTAGTCAGCCATAGAGAACATCCACGTAAAGATGATGGAACTGAAATGTGACAATAACAACAATGACCCAATCGGTACAAATAAACTTTGTCTAGAGACTGCTCTCAGGAACCTGGAGGTCAAGGTTGAACCTCCCCACCCTCCTGGTCCCAGGGTGGTCCCTGTTATTATTGCTATATTTTAAATCATCCTATCGATGTTCATATTTCTATGATTATCAATAATTTAATTTCATACTTGCAAGTAACCAGGTCTGTATGTGTCATGATAACAAGGTCTATCTATGTTGTATGATTGTTTAATTCAGTGTGGGTTTGTAGCACAAAGGCAGTAAAACTGCTTGTGCCAAAGCACACTGCATATAATCCATCGGGCTTAATCATACTCATAATAATAATCATCTTTATCCAAAAGTTTGGCGCGCTTCTCGTCACACAGTGTTGCCAACAGCGGCAATACATCAAGCGTACAGCCTGATCGGGAATCGTGTGCTATCTATTTTTTTAGACAGATTTGCCCAGCGGCTTTCCCAAAAATCGGAGCAAAATTTCCCATTTCACTTGAATGGGGTTTCGGCGTGAAGAGAGCAAAAAAAACAAAACACTTAACTTCGGGCCCATATTGACGAGCCGTACATTAACGTAGAAACATGATTCAAAGTTTAAAACGTAGACAAAACTCTGCACTTTATTGAGCCAAACGGACATTTTGATAGCTATCAGTTTTCATGAAGTCACAGATTAAGTTTCAGGAAAATTTTGGGTCTGTTTCAGATTTTATAATGGGTGTGTATTGCACGGCTCGTTAAGAGCTAGAGTGAGGGCATAACTGTCAGAGTGGAGCAGAGCAGGAACATCTTCTGTGATTCTTCCAAACAAATTGCTCCAGCTCCCATAATGTTTACTCTTTATACAACATTTTTGGCACAAAAGCTTGGAAATGTTGTGCTGGTCGCAGTCAACTGTCTGTGGAATCCAACGGACTAATGCTGCGTTCACACCGTTCGCGTTGATTTTTTGACGCGCGTCGAGATTACATACAAAGTCTATGCACAGACCCGATGAGACTGGCGCGCCGCGATTTTGCGATGGCGCGGCGCGTTGGACGCACTATTGCAGTGCGGTGGACGCGGCAAAATCGCCAACGCGCGAGTTGAAATTTTTCAACTTCAGCGACATAATCACTGGCTTTCTGCCGTTGTTGAATCAGGAAATAAATCCTGTAGCCGTCTGTGTTCACCCAGAGCTCTACGATACCTCGTATCAACAGAGACCGGACCAAACTATGTGTATGCATGTGTGTGTGTAAACCATACGGTACAAACAATGAATAGACGCTGCCGTATTTACGTCTACGTGACGTTATTGAGTGCTGGTGGAGCTGCTACGATGTTAGCATAGCCTAGCACCGATCCATCAGAGCTCCATTGAGAAGACAAGTAACCTACAAATCGGGATCATTACGTAGTTATTTCGGAGTCCCTTTTTGTCGGAGAAGACAAGTACAAATCGGCATCATTATGTAGTTATTTCGGAGTCCCTTTTTGTCGGTTTATTGCCGTTGAATCACAGCCAAATCAGTTTATTTAGTGTTCCTACAGCTGTAGTAAACAGCGACCGGTGGCTTGCTAGACAGTGAATACAGCTCGATACAATCCACGGAGCTCCTCTGAACAATATTATGAACCAGACATGACGGCGTTTGGCATTCCGATGTTTGAGGGACTTCAACAACACGTACAAAGCAGCAATTGTCCTTATTCCTTTCACGGTTGACAGCGGAAATAAATGGCGGCCATGTGAACGGCTTCCAGGACGATAAACCACGCCCCCTCTCCGGCACTATGAGATTTTGCGGCGTTTGGTGTGAACACGACCGGCGGCGCGTTGGACACGATTGTGCAGTGCGTTGGACGCTTTTTTGCAGTGCGTCAAAAAATCAACAAGACCGGTGTGAACGCAGCATTACTCCTCGGTTACTCCTCCTGCAAAAGTCCAGCAACATGAGTCTGTTTTCGCTTGTTACATGCATACTGTCTTTTCAAAATAAACTTCCATCTTCACAGGAAACAACTAAGGTTTATGCTTCATTTACTTGCATAGTGAGTTTGATGTTTTCACTTTATATTTCATCTTAATTCATGGATTAATTATTTATCCATAACTAAAAATAATTAGCTCAAGATCCACCCTCAGGCTCCACCAGCATGTAGCCATTTTGCATCAATTGTGTTTCATTTAGTGCACGTTTGTGTGCATTGTGACCTCATGATCATATAGTCTTGTTGTCAAACTAGGCTACGGCTACTCGTGTTAGCTGTCGATGGGTGAGCTTGGGGGTGTTCATGTTTATAATCACATTTGCTTACCTGTCGTTCTTTGAACTCTCAAATAAACTCTTGTGTGACATGAACATATGAATCAGTTCACAGTTTTTGCTTCGTAAAATATCTTAATTGACTGTCTGTCAGGTATTATTAATTTCCAGCAACCCTCAAGTCAAAGAATAAAGACACTTTACGCACAATTTAGGTGTATTTTGCCTTTAACTCACGAGATGCAGGTAGCATGTTTTATACTTCATGTGAATACAATTAATTTTATCTCATTGCCATTATGCAATATGTATACTTTGTTGGCATCTTATTCTGAAAAATGTTCGTCTGAAGAAACCGGATGCTGTCTCGCGTTAATATTTCAGCTAACTTTCCTTCCTTCGCGCGCTCCCGATCTGTGCAGTTTGAATGAGTTTACCGTGAATTTATTTATTTATTTCTTGGTTTATTTGAACGGGACAGTGCACACTAATAAAAACATTTCTGCAAATGTGCCAGAGTTAGCCAAAAGGCTATTTTTCATCTGTAGTCCCAAGAGGCAGATTTTACACAATAAACCTAAAAACAATGTAAGATTAAAGTTAAAAGGTTAAACAATATTGACACTTAACAATGCGTGTACAAACAATGAAAAAAAGAGAATAACTATGTTAAAAGATGGACTAAAAACAGTATTATGCTGTAGTTGTTTAGATGCTAAAAAACATCCACGTAAGAGGCACAAAACATAAAAGCATACAGAGTATGTGAACTACATGAATCACTCAGACACAGCTAAACAACAATAAAAGACATGCATGCAGGTAGAGGACGGTCCACCGGCAATTTCAGCACATAGATCCACTAAAATGTAAGTGTCTGCTGACTTGAACGCAGTCTGATGTGACCATGAACATATTAATCATTTTAGAATTCAACACGCTGCAAAACCCACGTGGTGTTATCAAAGCGAAACTTTACTTTAAGTGTAAATATTTTCTGTCATCTAGAAGCTGAGAGAACAGATCAGAAGAAGAAAAAGATTCATTGAATCAACAGTCTCACTCCAAACTACATAGAAACGTTATCAGCCGGAGCATGAACAGAATAAATAAAGTGAACCAACCTGCTCTGTGTAGCCGCAGCTGAGGGTTGAAAACAGCGTCCAGCAGTTTACGTTGTCGCTCGTTCTGCTCTTTTAAAGCAGAAACTTCCTCCTCGTACTCTGCTATCGTTCTTTCAAACATATCAAATATCTCTTCATCAGCAGCAGTTAGTCGCTGGTTGAGTAAACATCTCAGCATTTGGACTTCAGACATCTTCACTAAACCACAAACACGTTTCTTCCAGACAAACTCCGGAAGATATACCGAGACGGACTGTTGTGCGTTAATAAAAGGTCCGAGTATCACCAACAAGCTTGTGAACATAAAGTTCCACATGGAAATTTAAAAAGTATGTGAATACCGAAACAGTTGTACTTGTATGATACAATTGATAAAATATATACTATTACAACGAAGCATAATGACTATTTAAACATTGACATTCCGTTTGTCTTTTCCATATCTACACCACCTTCTGCTCCAGAGAGTGGATCAGACAACAGACTGACAATATTTCACACAAAACAAAACAAACATAAAAAACATCTCCACACATACCACATTGACCTATATTTTATCCTCCATGTTTTACATTATAGTATGTGGAGTCATAGTACAGTATGTCCAAAAAATTGAAATATAAGTCATAATATAGTATGTCGAAGAAAGTCATTGTAGACTACACCTATAAAGTCTAAGACTCAGGACTCCAGACTGTCCTGCTTTCTGCCAACGACGACATTCCTGCTGCACAGTCACTGGATTCTTTACATAGCTTAAGGTGAGTATGTATTCACACAGTTATGTGTTGTGTAGTGAGATTTCCATTCGTGAAGGTTTGTACTTTATTCACTCAATTAAAAACATCTGCTCAGGTGATACAAGCATCCGCAAAAGCGCATGTCCTCTTTGGATGTGACCTTAATTTGACCTAAATTAGAAACAAATATCCCGGTGAAGGAGGTGAGCAGCATCCTCCACCTTCTCTTTAACTACCTCCACCTGGACATGGCGCACTGCGGCCTGAAGGGGGCAGTAGATGGCAGTGGTGGAAGAAGGACTCTGGTCTATTTCTTGTATGAAAGAAGTAATGCACCAGTGTGTAGAAATACTCAAAATCCTTCTTACAAAAAAAGTACAACTGTATCAGCAATAAAATGTACTGAACGTACCAAAAGTAAAAGTACGCATTATGCAGAATGGCCCAAATCAGAATATGAGTAAAACTATTATGAGTAAAACTATTACATTCACATAATATTCAAATGCACTTACCAAATCAACTTCATATTTTTCTTTCCTTTTCAACCTCTAACAAATACCAGTCTATGTCAGGCCACACAAGCGTCCATGGAGCCACCACCGGGTAACCTGCTGAGGTGCTTATCCGTAATTTGCCATCAGTTGCTTTCTCCTTAAATCCAGCGGTGTGTCTCCCATTTCTACATGCAGGCCAGGTTATGCTGCAAGTTGGTGGGTAACCTACAAAATAAAAGCCTCTATAAATTATTCCCATCTTCAGTTACAATGCCCTCCAGAATCATTGACACCCTTCGTGAATATGAGCAAAACAGGCTGTGAAAACAATTATATCTCATGATTAAACTCTAACTGAAGTATAATTCCAGTCATATTTTACATTTTTAAGTTCACCTGTTTGATTAGGAACTCTTAAGTCAACCATGACTTCCTGTTTCACTGGGGTATAAATATGAGGTGACACAGGCCAAATTCCATTAAATGTTGACACAGGCCAACATTTAATGTTTCTTTCAATTATGTTACTTCAGTTAAAGGTTAGATTTTGTGAATATTTTGAATGAAAGATCATGAGGATAAACAATAAAGACATTTTTCCACATCTCGTTTTGCCCATTTTTACTAAAGGGTGCCAATAATTCTGGAGGGCACTGTACCTTCCATCTTTTCCTTATGTAATGGGTGTGGGTTGGACATGGAAAAAAGAAAACTCAATTGAATGTTTTCAAACATTTATTTACTTCTGCAGAAGACAAAATTCAACCCATTAACTGCCTTCTGATCTTTTTCTGCTCCCTCAGCAATAAGTCAAATGACAATGTGTGACTTCATTCTTGTTTTTTTTTTTACATTTAGATCCATTATTTTGATATTGCAGTATGTACTAAGCTCAGGATGCACATTACTAGAAAAGGGATATTAAAATTACCAGGAAAACATCGAACCTAAATCATTACACATTTCCTAAAAACCATTAACAACAATATATACAAGAGGAAAAACAGGGACACCTGGTGGGTAAAGTGAAAAGGTGCGTAGGACTGGGTGACTAAACAGACAACAGAAACTATAACATTACACAACACAACGGAAAACACACACTTAGAGAAGTCAATGCATCAACACATTAATTGTCTTCTGGTATTTTTCTATAGTTCTGGATCTAAACATGCAAAATAACTTTATACAAGAAGATATTTACATCAGCAAAACTGGGCTGAAAAAAGGGAAACCGGGGCCCCTTTCTGGAGCCAGACCTGGGGGTGGAGCTTGCTGGTGAGGGTCTGGTTTCCGGGACGTGAGATATATGGTTCGACCAGGAACAACCCGAAAAATCTACATTGAGCCGCCGCCCTATTGGTCACTGATAACCGCTCGAAGGGATATGCGGAGGGGTGATTGGGTAGAAGAGCTAAAGGGGATTCTTTCCTGTGTGAGTTTTCATGTGTAGCTTTAGATCTGCGTTGCGCATAAATCTTTTATCACAAACTGAGCAGCTGAAAGGTTTCTCTCCTGTGTGGATTCTCATGTGTTTCTTAAAACTTTTGTTATGAATTACAAACTCAGACCAAATGTATGATTGAAGGATTGCCTCTGCACGGCTCGCAACATGGGTGCGACAGTTCACAACAATATTTTCTTCCAGGTGAGTCTGTCCCGGACCCCTCTAGAAAACCAACACTAAATAGAAAATAAAAACTCAATAAGTCTACTGGATCAAACTAAAGACAGTACTAAGCTCCCTGCCAACGTGAGGAGGCGTCACCTTAAACAAAGCATGGATCTCTCAGAGCAATCAAGGCTTATTGTGTCACTAATCGCAAGCGGGGGCTAATTGTGTGTGAGGACAAGGTTTTGAGGGAAACAATTGAAAATCTGAACGTGGAATCAATAAGCAACGCTCTCAAATTAAAACATGCTTTTGAATAAAGATAGAAAAAAAGCACCATATTTCTTCTCTTGCATTATGTGCCATGTGGTGTGTCAGATTTACCTTTTGTATACAAACAGAACCACTAAAGCCGGTTCTCTCATGTATGAGTAATTATGTGTGACTTCAGAGCTGACTTGTGCCGATATCTTTTATCACAAACTGAGCAGCTGAAAGGTTTCTCTCCTGTGTGGATTCTCATGTGTATCTGTAAATGTGAACGATCGCTAAAAGATTTCTTACAAACGTTGCAGCTGTAAGGTTTCTCTCCTGTGTGGGTTCTCATGTGTGTCTTTAAATTTGAACGATCGCTAAAAGATTTCTTACAAACTTTGCAGCTGTAAGGTTTCTCTCCTGTGTGGGTTCTCATGTGCGTCTGTACAGTTGAACAATCGTAAAAAGATTTCTTACAAACTGAGCAGCTGAACGGTTTATCTCCTGTGTGGTTTCTCATGTGTATCTTTAAATTTGAACAATTGTTAAACGATTTCTTACAAACTTTACAATTGAAAGGTTTATCTCCTGTGTGGATTCTCATGTGTCTCTTTAAATTTGAACAATTGTTAAAAGATTTCTTACAAACTTTGCAGCTGAAAGGTTTCTCTCCTGTGTGGATTATCATGTGTATCTGTAAAGTTGAACGCAGGCTAAAAGATTTCTTACAAACCGAGCAGCTGAAAGGTTTCTCTCCTGTGTGGGTTCTCATGTGTGTCTTCAGATCTCCACTTGTGTCAGTTGTTTTCCCACACGCCGAGCATGTAAACAGTTTCTCACCAGCACTACATCTTGAATCCCTGACATGGACTTCATCAGGTTTCAAAGAGTTTAAACCTGACTGAGGTTCTCTGGTCTTCTTCCAATCACCACTGTCATCAGTGTCAGAAGATTCTCCAGTCTTCTCATCAGTATCTGGTTCTGGATGTCTATCTGGATCCGAGTTCCTGTCTGGTTCTGGTCCTCCACAGTCCTCTCCATCAGCATCTGTTTCCATCTGTTCAGTTTGTCTTTGATGAAGCTGTGAGGACTGAGCTTCCTCTTCATCATCTTCACTCTTCACATGAGTGAATGAGAACTTGACATCAGCCTCCTCCAGCCCCTGAAGCTGCTCTCCCTCCTGACTGGTCCAGTGTTCCTCTTTAATGTGTGGGGGCTCTGGGTCCTCCTGTTCCTCTTTAATGTGTGGGGGCCCTGGGTCATCCTGTTCCTCTTTAATGTGTGGGGGCTCTGGGTCCTCCTGTTCCTCTTTAATGTGTGGGGGATCTGGGTCCTCCTGTTCCTCTTTAATGTGTGGGGGCTCTGGGTCATCCTGTTCCTCTTTAATGTGTGGGGGCTCTGGGTCATCCTGTTCCTCTTTAATGTGTGGGGGCTCTGGGTCATCCTGTTCCTCTTTAATGTGTGGGGGCTCTGGGTCCTCCTGTTCCTCTTTAATGTGTGGGGGCTCTGGGTACTCCTGTTCCTCTTTACTGTGTGGGGACTCTGGGTCCTCCTGTTCCTCTTTCATGTGTGGGGGCTCTCGGTCCTCCTGTTCCTCTTTCATGTGTGGGGACTCTGGGTCCTCCTGATCCAGACTGGAGCTCCACTCCTGCTGCTCAGGGACATCTGCAGGAAACCAGTAAACACACAGAGATGTTACAAATAAATATTAGTATTGAGCAAATAGTCTCCTGTAGATACACTTTATTTCCTGCCATCATTCCCTCTTACACTCCCTGAGCAGTTACCAAACAAACATGCCGACACAAATTGTAAAGGCAATGCACCAGCAGCAATGAGGTCATCAATAGTTTACATGGCAAAAAAGTGAGATACTACCAACATTGTTAAAGTATTCAATGAACCTGCATCCTCCATAAAGTGATAGATAGATATGTACTTTATTTATCCACAGGGGGAAATTTGTATCAAAGTGCGGCTGAGATGTGATCATGTGGGCAGTTATAGTTGACTAATGTACGTAAACCTGCCACCGTAGAAACAGTGGATAGAACCTTCAGAAGCAGCCACAACGTAACCGTGGACGTGCATCATCTGTGCGCTCCGTTTCTGAACCAATAGCACTCCACCGTGGTAGTCAGCCATAGAGAACATCCACGTAAAGATGATGGAACTGAAATGTGACAATAACAACAATGACACAATCTGTACAAATAAACTTTGTCTAGAGACTGCTCTCAGGAACCTGGAGGTCAAGGTTGAACCTCCCCACCCTCCTGGTCCCAGGGTGGTCCCTGTTATTATTGCTATATTTTAAATCATCCTATCGATGTTCATATTTCTATGATTATCAATAATTTAATTTTCATACTTGCAAGTAACCAGGTCTGTATGTGTCATGATAACAAGGTCTATCTATGTTGTATGATTGTTTAATTCAGTGTGGGTTTGTAGCACAAAGGCAGTAAAACTGCCTGTGCGAAAGCACACTGTATATAATCCATCGGGCTTAATCATACTAATAATAATAATAATCATCTTAATCCAAAAGTTTGGCGCGCTTCTCCTCACACAGCATTGCCAACAGCGGCAATACATCAAACGTGCGGCCTGATCGGGAATCGTGTGCTATCTATTTTTTTAGACAGATTTGCCCAGCGGCTTTCCCAAAAATCGGAGCAAAATTTCCCATTTCACTTGAATGGGGTTTCGGCGTGAAGAGAGCAAAAAAAACAAAACACTTAACTTCGGGCCCATATTGACGAGCCGTACATTAACGTAGAAACATGATTCAAAGTTTAAAACGTAGACAAAACGCTGCACTTTATTGAGCCAAACGGACATTTTGATAGCTATCAGTTTTCATGAAGTCACAGATTAAGTTTCAGGAAAATTTTGGGTCTGTTTCAGATTTTATAATGGGTGTGTATTGCACGGCTCGTTAAGAGCTAGAGTGAGGGCATAACTGTCAGAGTGGAGCAGAGCAGGAAAATCTTCTGTGATTCTTCCAAACAAATTGCTCCAGCTCCCATAATGTTTACTCTTTATACAACATTTTTGGCACAAAAGCTTGGAAATGTTGTGCTGGTCGCAGTCAAGTGTCTATGGAATCCAACGGACTTACACATTTGGCTCAAAGAGCCGCAGAGAGACATGAACTCCAACCAACTGCTCCATTAGACCCCATGTTAAATCTCACCACTAATTTCTCAAAGAAAGCAGACGGTACCAGTTTTGTATATTGCTCTGGAGCTCACATTTTTAACACCACAAACATAAAAATCACATTACCGAGTTTGGCAGAATCTTATCTTTCTCACGGTATACATATTTTGGAACTCAGACTCCTGCTAATTTGTTAAAAGGAGGTTTTGTTCAAAATCACTGTAATGTGTCTTAAATCAGTCTGCCTTTAACACCAGGCCTCACCATGGCAACCAGTTACACACACGCACTCTCCGTCTCTCTACACGCACACACACACACACACATGACTTGGAGATATTCAGTCAAAGGCATTGTTAAACCTCCTGTGTCTGTCTCTCTCTCTATCATACAGTAATTCAGGTATTAGATATTTTTAGAGAACACCCCCCCCCCCCCCCCCATTTCAAAATAAAAGCCCCAGAGAGTGAATTCTAACTGGAATGCTTGTGATGAAGCTCCTCACTTTTCCTGCAAAAGTCCAGCAACATGAGTCTGTTTTCGCTTGTTACATGCATACTGTATTTTCAAAATAAACTTCCATCTTCACAGGAAACAACTAAGGTTTATGCTTCATTTACTTGCATAGTGAGTTTGATGTTTTCACTTCATATTTTATCTTAATTCATGGAATAATAATTTATCCATAACTAAAAATAATTAGCTCAAGATCCACCCTCAGGCATGTAGCCATTTTGCATCAATTGTGTTTCATTTAGTGCACGTTTGTGTGCATTGTGACCTCATGATCATATAGGCTTGTTGTCAAACTAGGCTAAGGCTACTCGTGTTAGCTGTCGATGGGTGAGCTTGGGGGTGTTCATGTTTATAATCACATTTGCTTACCTGTCGTTCTTTGAACTCTCAAATAAACTCTTGTGTGACATGAACATATGAATCAGTTCATAGTTTTTGCTTCGTAAAATATCTTAATTGACTGTCTGTCAGGTATTATTAATTTCCAGCAACCCTCAAGTCAAAGAATAAAGACACTTTACGCACAATTTAGGTGTATTTTGCCTTTAACTCACGAGATGCAGGTAGCATGTTTTATACTTCATGTGAATACAATTAATTTTTATCTCATTGCCATTATGCAATATGTATACTTTGTTAGCATCTTATTCTGAAAAATGTTCGTCTGAAGAAACCGGATGCTGTCTCGCGTTAATATTTCAGCTAACTTTCCTTCCTTCGCGCGCTCCCGATCTGTGCAGTTTGAATGAGTTTACCGTGAATTTATTTATTTATTTCTTGGTTTATTTGAACGGGACAGTGCACACTAATAAAAACATTTCTGCAAATGTGCCAGAGTTAGCCAAAAGGCTATTTTTCATCTGTAGTCCCAAGAGGCAGATTTTACACAATAAACCTAAAAACAATGTAAGATTAAAGTTAAAAGGTTAAACAATATTGACACTTAACAATGCGTGGACAAACAATGAAAAAAAGAGAATAACTATGTTAAAACATGGACTAAAAACAGTATTATGCTGTAGTTGTTTAGATGCTAAAAAACATCCACGTAAGAGGCACAAAACATAAAAGCATACAGAGTATGTGAACTACATAAATCACTCAGACACAGCTAAACAACAATAAAAGACATGCATGCAGGTAGAGGACGGTCCACCGGCAATTTCAGCACATAGATCCACTAAAATGTAAGTGTCTGCTGACTTGAACGCAGTCTGATGTGACCATGAACATAGTAATCATTTTAGAATTCAACACGCTGCAAAACCCACGTGGTGTTATCAAAGCGAAACTTTACTTTAAGTGTAAATATTTCTGTCATCTAGAAGCTGAGAGAACAGATCAGAAGAAGAAAAAGATTCATTGAATCAACCGAGTCTCACTCCAAACTACATAGAAACGTTATCAGCCGGAGCATGAACAGAAGAAATAAAGTGAACCAACCTGCTCTGTGTAGCCGCAGCTGAGGGTTGAAAACAGCGTCCAGCAGTTTACGTTGTCGCTCGTTCTGCTCTTTTAAAGCAGAAACTTCATCCTCGTACTCTGCTATCGTTCTTTCAAACATATCAAATATCTCTCCATCAGCAGCAGTTAGTCGCTGGTTGAGTAAACATCTCAGCATTTGGACTTTAGACATCTTCACTAAACCACAGACACGTTTCTTCCAGACAAACTCCGGAAGATATACCGAGACGGACTGTTGTGCGTTAATAAAAGGTCCGAGTAGCACCAACAAGCTTGTGAACATATAGTTCCACATGGAAATTTAAAAAGTATGTGAATACCGAAACAGTTGTACTTGTATGATACAATTGATCAAATATATACTATTACAACGAAGCATAATGACTATTTAAACATTGACATTCCGTTTGTCTTTTCCATATCTACACCACCTTCTGCTCCAGAGAGTGGATCAGACAACAGACTGACAATATTTCACAGGTTTGTACTTTATTCACTCAATTAAAAACATCTGCTCAGGTGATAGAAGCATCCACAAAAGCGCATGTCCTCTTTGGATGTGACCTTAATTTGACCTAAATTAGAAACAAATATCCCGGTGAAGGAGGTGAGCAGCATCCTCCACCTTCTCTTTAACTACCTCCACCTGGACATGGCGCACTGCGGCCTGAAGGGGGCAGTAGATGGCAGTGGTGGAAGAAGGACTCTGGTCTATTTCTTGTATGAAAGAAGTAATGCACCAGTGTGTAGAAATACTCAAAATCGTTCTTACAAAAAAAGTACAACTGTATCTGCAATAAAATGTACTTAACGTACCAAAAGTAAAAGTACGCATTATGCAGAATGGCCCAAATCAGAATATGAGTAAAACTATTATGAGTAAAACTATTACATTCACATAATATTCAAATGCACTTACCAAATCAACTTCATATTTTTCTTTCCTTTTCAACCTCTAACAAATACCAGTCTATGTCAGGCCACACAAGCGTCCATGGAGCCACCACCGGGTAACCTGCTGAGGTGCTTATCTGTAATTTGCCACCAGTTGCTTTCTCCTTAAATCCAGCGGTGTGTCTCCCATTTCTACCTGCAGGCCAGGTTATGCTGCAACTTGGTGGGTAACCTACAAAATAAAAGCCTCTATAAATTATTCCCATCTTCAGTTACAATGTCCTCCAGAATCATTGACACCCTTCGTGAATATGAGCAAAACAGGCTGTGAAAACAATTCTTTGCTGTTTATCCTCTTGGTCTTTCACTCAAAATATTCACAAAAATCTTTTCATTGAAGTAAAATTATTGAAAGAAAAAATAAATAAATAAATATTTTTCTCCAAAACATGTGTGCCACAATTATTGGCACCCCTAGAAAATCTCATGATTAAACTCTAACTGAAGTATAATTCCAGTCATATTTTACATTTTTAAGTTCACCTGTTTGATTAGGAACTCTTAAGTCAACCATGACTTCCTGTTTCACTGGGGTATAAATATGAGGTGACACAGGCCAAATTCCCTTTGTCATTCATCACCATGGGAAAGACCCGAGAACACAGTGATGATGTGCGACGAAAAGTTGTTGAGCTGCACAAATCAGGAAAAGGATATAAGAAACTCTATAAACAGTTGAAAAATACCCATTTCCAATATCAGGGCAATAATTAAGAAGTTTAAAGCAACAGGAGATGTGAAGAATCAGCCTGGAAGAGGACGTGTGTGTACATTGACCCCATGCACCGTGAGGAGGATGGTTCGACTGGCAAAAGAATCTCCAAGGATCACAGCTGGAAAATTGCAGAGGTTAGTTGAGTCTTGGGGTCAGAAAGTCTCCTAAACTACGAACAGACGCCACCTACATCACCACAAGTCTCTGCTGTCAATCAACAACAAACTAAAGCGCCTACAGTTTGCCAAACGTTACTGGGACTTTCAATGGGACCGGGTTATATGGTCAGATGAGACCAAAATAAAGCTTTTTGGCAACAAACATCAAAGGTGGTTTGGCGTAGACAGGAAGATAGCCATACAGAGAAGCACCTCATACCCACTGTGAAGTATGGTGCTGGATCTTTGATGTTGTCGGGCTGTTTTTCTTCCAAAGGCCCTGGACATCTTGTTAGGATACATGGTATCATGGACTCCATCAAATACCAGCAGATATTAAATGAAAACCTAACAGCCTCTGCCAGGAAGCTTAAAATGGGCCGTGGTTGGAGCTTCCAGCAGGACAATGATCCGAAGCACACCTCAAAATCTACACAAAAATGGTTCACCGACCACAGAATAAAGGTTTTGCCACGGCCATCACAGTCCCCCGACCTAAACCCCATAGAACATATGTGGGATGAGCTGAAGAGGAGAGTCCAGCGTCGACCTCGGAATCTGAAGAGATTCTGCATGGAGGAATGGACTCATATCCAGTGCCATGTGTTCACCAACCTCATCACGCATTATAGGAGAAGACTCAGAGCTGTTATCTTGGCAAAGGGAGGCGGCACAAAATATTAAATGAAGGGGTGCCAATAATTGTGGCACATATATTTTTGAGAAAAATATTTGTTTCAGGATAAGAATTTAATGTCTTTTCAATTGTGTTACTTCAGTTAAAGGTTCGATTTTTGTGAATATTTTGAATGAAAGATCATGAGGATAAACAATAAAGACATTTTTCCACATCTCGTTTTGCTCATTTTTACTAACGGGTGCCAATAATTCTGGAGGGCACTGTACCTTCCATCTTTTCCTTATGTAATGGGTGCGGGTTGGACATGGAAAAAAGAAAACTCAATTGAATGTTTTCAAACATTTATTTACTTCTGCAGAAGACAAAATTCAACCCATTAACTGCATTCTGATCCTTTTCTGCTCCCTCAGCAATAAGTAAAATGACATTCTTGTTTTTTTTGTACATTTAGATCCATTATTTTGATATTGCAGTATGTACTAAGCTCAGGATGCACATTACTAGAAAAGGGATATTAAAATTACCAGGAAAACATCGAACCTAAATCATAACACATTTCCTAAAAACCATTAACAACAATATATACAAGAGGAAAAACAGGGACACCTGGTGGGTAAAGTGAAAAGGTGCGTAGGACTGGCTGACTAAACAGACAACAGAAACTATAACATAACACAACACAACGGAAAACACACACTTAGAGAAGTCAATGCATCAACACATTAATTGTCTTCTGGTATTTTTCTATAGTTCTGGATCTAAACATGCAAAATAACTTTATACAAGAAGATATTTCCATCAGCAAAAGTTTTATTCGAACGGTAAAAACAACACGATGAAGTTGGGTACCGTTAAAATATTAACAGAAAGCAACGTGTCTTAAATGTTAAACCCTTCCAATAAATCACCTCAACGTGGTTTAGGGCCGTGTGTGTGACCTGTGACCTGTGTTCTCAGACCAAGAATTCACTCAACATCTGAAAAGAGTTGTGGCAGCTGGGCCGAAAAAAGGGAAACCGGGGCCCCTTTCTGGAGCCAGACCTGGGGGTGGAGCTTGCTGGTGAGGGTCTGGTTTCCGGGACGTGAGATATATGGTTCGACCAGGAACCCGAAAAATCTACATTGAGCCGCCGCCCTATTGGTCACTGATAACCGCTCGAAGGGATATGCGGAGGGGTGATTGGGTAGAAGAGCTAAAGGGGATTCTTTCCTGTGTGAGTTTTCATGTGTAGCTTTAGATCTGCGTTGCGCATAAATCTTTTATCACAAACTGAGCAGCTGAAAGGTTTCTCTCCTGTGTGGATTCTCATGTGTTTCTTAAAACTTTTGTTATGAATTACAAACTCAGACCAAATGTATGATTGAAGGATTGCCTCTGCACGGCTCGCAACATGGGTGCGACAGTTCACAACAATATTTTCTTCCAGGTGAGCGTGTCACGGACCCCTCTAGAAAACCAACACTAAATAGAAAATAAAAACTCAATAAGTCTACTGGATCAAACTAAAGACAGTACTAAGCTCCCTGCCAACGTGAGGAGGCGTCACCTTAAACAAAGCATGGATCTCTCAGAGCAATCAAGGTTTATTGTGTCACTAATCGTAAGCGGGGGCTAATTGTGTGTGAGGACAAGGTTTTGAGGGAAACAATTGAAAATCTGAACGTGGAATCAATAAGCAACGCTCTCAAATTAAAAAAAAGCTTTTGAATAAAGATCGGAAAAAAGCACCATATTTCTTCTCTTGCATTATGTGCCATGCGGTGTGTCAGATTTACCTTTTGTATACAAACAGAACCACTAAAGCCGGTTCTCTCATGTATGAGTAATTATGTGTGACTTCAGAGCTGACTTGTGCCGATATCTTTTATCACAAACTGAGCAGCTGAAAGGTTTCTCTCCTGTGTGGGTTCTCATGTGTGTCTTTAAATTTGAACGCATGCTAAAAGATTTCTTACAAACCGAGCAGCTGAAAGGTTTCTCTCCTGTGTGGATTATCATGTGTTTCTGTAAATTTGAACACTGGTTAAAATATTTCTTACAAACCGAGCAGCTGAAAGGTTTCTCTCCTGTGTGGGTTCTCATGTGTTTCTTCAGATCTGCCTTTCTGCTCGTTGTTTTCCCACACTCAGAGCATGTAAACAGTTTCTCACCAGCACTACATCTTGAATCCCTGACATGGACTTCATCAGGTTTCAAAGAGTTTAAACCTGACTGAGGTTCTCTGGTCTTCTTCCAATCACCACAGTCATCAGTGTCAGAAGAGTCTCCAGTCTTCTCATCAGTATCTGGTTCTGGATGTATATCTGGATCCGAGTTCCTGTCTGGTTCTGGTCCTCCACAGTCCTCTCCATCAGCATCTGTTTCCATCTGTTCAGTTTGTCTTTGATGAAGCTGTGAGGACTGAGCTTCCTCTTCTTCATCTTCACTCGTCACAGGAGTGAATGAGAACTTGACATCAGCCTCCTCCAGACCTTGAAGCTGCTCTCCCTCCTGACTGGTCCAGTGTTCCTCCTGTTCCACTTTAATGTGTGGGGGTTCTGGGTCCTCCTGTTCCACTTTAATGTGTGGGGGCTCTGGGTCCTCCTGTTCCTCTTTAATGTGTGGGGGTTCTGGGTCCTCCTGTTCCTCTTTCATGTGTGGGGGTTCTGGGTCCTCCTGTTCCTCTTTCATGTGTGGGGGCTCTGGGTCCTCCTGTTCATCTTTAATGTGTGGGGGTTCTGGGTCCTCCTGTTCCATGTGTGGGGGCTCTGGGTTCTCCTGGTCCAGACTGGAGCTCCCCTCCTGCTGCTCAGGGGGAACCTCTTCTTTAACCACCAACAGCTGCTGGACGTCTGCAGGAAAACAGTAAACACACAGAGATGTTACAAATAAATATTAGTATTGAGCAAATAGTCTCCTGTAGATACACTATATTTCCTGCCATCATTCCCTCTTACACTCCCTGTGCACAGTTACCAAACAGACATGCCGACACAAAATGTAAAGACAACGCACCAGCAGCAATGAGGTCATCAATAGTTTACATGGGAAAAAAGTGAGATACTACCAACATTGTTAAGAAGCCAACGAACCTGCATCCTCCATAAAGTGATAGATAGATATGTACTTTATTTATCCACAGGGGGAAATTTGTATCAAAGTGCGGCTGAGATGTGATCATGTGGGCAGTTATAGTCGACTAGTGTACGTAAACCTGCCACCGTAGAAACAGTGGCTAGAACCTTCAGAAGCAGCCACAACGTAACTGTGGACGTGCATCATCTGTGCGCTCCGTTTCTGAACCAATAGCACTCCACCGTGGTAGTCAGCCATAGAGAACATCCACGTAAAGATGATGGAACTGAAATGTGACAATAACAACAATGACCCAATCGGTACAAATAAACTTTGTCTAGAGACTGCTCTCAGGAACCTGGAGGTCAAGGTTGAACCTCCCCACCCTCCTGGTCCCAGGGTGGTCCCTGTTATTATTGATATATTTTAAATCATCCTATCGATGTTCATATTTCTATGATTATCAATAATTTAATTTCATACTTGCAAGTAACCAGGTCTGTATGTGTCATGATAACAAGGTCTATCTATGTTGTATGATTGTTTAATTCAGTGTGGGTTTGTAGCACAAAGGCAGTAAAACTGCTTGTGCCAAAGCACACTGCATATAATCCATCGGGCTTAATCATACTCATAATAATAATCATCTTTATCCAAAAGTTTGGCGCGCTTCTCGTCACACAGTGTTGCCAACAGCGGCAATACATCAAGCGTACAGCCTGATCGGGAATCGTGTGCTATCTATTTTTTTAGACAGATTTGCCCAGCGGCTTTCCCAAAAATCGGAGCAAAATTTCCCATTTCACTTGAATGGGGTTTCGGCGTGAAGAGAGCAAAAAAAACAAAACACTTAACTTCGGGCCCATATTGACGAGCCGTACATTAACGTAGAAACATGATTCAAAGTTTAAAACGTAGACAAAACTCTGCACTTTATTGAGCCAAACGGACATTTTGATAGCTATCAGTTTTCATGAAGTCACAGATTAAGTTTCAGGAAAATTTTGGGTCTGTTTCAGATTTTATAATGGGTGTGTATTGCACGGCTCGTTAAGAGCTAGAGTGAGGGCATAACTGTCAGAGTGGAGCAGAGCAGGAACATCTTCTGTGATTCTTCCAAACAAATTGCTCCAGCTCCCATAATGTTTACTCTTTATACAACATTTTTGGCACAAAAGCTTGGAAATGTTGTGCTGGTCGCAGTCAACTGTCTGTGGAATCCAACGGACTAATGCTGCGTTCACACCGTTCGCGTTGATTTTTTGACGCGCGTCGAGATTACATACAAAGTCTATGCACAGACCCGATGAGACTGGCGCGCCGCGATTTTGCGATGGCGCGGCGCGTTGGACGCACTATTGCAGTGCGGTGGACGCGGCAAAATCGCCAACGCGCGAGTTGAAATTTTTCAACTTCAGCGACATAATCACTGGCTTTCTGCCGTTGTTGAATCAGGAAATAAATCCTGTAGCCGTCTGTGTTCACCCAGAGCTCTACGATACCTCGTATCAACAGAGACCGGACCAAACTATGTGTATGCATGTGTGTGTGTAAACCATACGGTACAAACAATGAATAGACGCTGCCGTATTTACGTCTACGTGACGTTATTGAGTGCTGGTGGAGCTGCTACGATGTTAGCATAGCCTAGCACCGATCCATCAGAGCTCCATTGAGAAGACAAGTAACCTACAAATCGGGATCATTACGTAGTTATTTCGGAGTCCCTTTTTGTCGGAGAAGACAAGTACAAATCGGCATCATTATGTAGTTATTTCGGAGTCCCTTTTTGTCGGTTTATTGCCGTTGAATCACAGCCAAATCAGTTTATTTAGTGTTCCTACAGCTGTAGTAAACAGCGACCGGTGGCTTGCTAGACAGTGAATACAGCTCGATACAATCCACGGAGCTCCTCTGAACAATATTATGAACCAGACATGACGGCGTTTGGCATTCCGATGTTTGAGGGACTTCAACAACACGTACAAAGCAGCAATTGTCCTTATTCCTTTCACGGTTGACAGCGGAAATAAATGGCGGCCATGTGAACGGCTTCCAGGACGATAAACCACGCCCCCTCTCCGGCACTATGAGATTTTGCGGCGTTTGGTGTGAACACGACCGGCGGCGCGTTGGACACGATTGTGCAGTGCGTTGGACGCTTTTTTGCAGTGCGTCAAAAAATCAACAAGACCGGTGTGAACGCAGCATTACTCCTCGGTTACTCCTCCTGCAAAAGTCCAGCAACATGAGTCTGTTTTCGCTTGTTACATGCATACTGTCTTTTCAAAATAAACTTCCATCTTCACAGGAAACAACTAAGGTTTATGCTTCATTTACTTGCATAGTGAGTTTGATGTTTTCACTTTATATTTCATCTTAATTCATGGATTAATTATTTATCCATAACTAAAAATAATTAGCTCAAGATCCACCCTCAGGCTCCACCAGCATGTAGCCATTTTGCATCAATTGTGTTTCATTTAGTGCACGTTTGTGTGCATTGTGACCTCATGATCATATAGTCTTGTTGTCAAACTAGGCTACGGCTACTCGTGTTAGCTGTCGATGGGTGAGCTTGGGGGTGTTCATGTTTATAATCACATTTGCTTACCTGTCGTTCTTTGAACTCTCAAATAAACTCTTGTGTGACATGAACA
Organism: Melanostigma gelatinosum; assembly: GCF_949748355.1. Classification (NCBI taxonomy): domain Eukaryota; kingdom Metazoa; phylum Chordata; class Actinopteri; order Perciformes; family Zoarcidae; genus Melanostigma; species Melanostigma gelatinosum. The sequence goes on from NC_136644.1 coordinate 24,817,713, forward strand.
TATGAATCAGTTCACAGTTTTTGCTTCGTAAAATATCTTAATTGACTGTCTGTCAGGTATTATTAATTTCCAGCAACCCTCAAGTCAAAGAATAAAGACACTTTACGCACAATTTAGGTGTATTTTGCCTTTAACTCACGAGATGCAGGTAGCATGTTTTATACTTCATGTGAATACAATTAATTTTATCTCATTGCCATTATGCAATATGTATACTTTGTTGGCATCTTATTCTGAAAAATGTTCGTCTGAAGAAACCGGATGCTGTCTCGCGTTAATATTTCAGCTAACTTTCCTTCCTTCGCGCGCTCCCGATCTGTGCAGTTTGAATGAGTTTACCGTGAATTTATTTATTTATTTCTTGGTTTATTTGAACGGGACAGTGCACACTAATAAAAACATTTCTGCAAATGTGCCAGAGTTAGCCAAAAGGCTATTTTTCATCTGTAGTCCCAAGAGGCAGATTTTACACAATAAACCTAAAAACAATGTAAGATTAAAGTTAAAAGGTTAAACAATATTGACACTTAACAATGCGTGTACAAACAATGAAAAAAAGAGAATAACTATGTTAAAAGATGGACTAAAAACAGTATTATGCTGTAGTTGTTTAGATGCTAAAAAACATCCACGTAAGAGGCACAAAACATAAAAGCATACAGAGTATGTGAACTACATGAATCACTCAGACACAGCTAAACAACAATAAAAGACATGCATGCAGGTAGAGGACGGTCCACCGGCAATTTCAGCACATAGATCCACTAAAATGTAAGTGTCTGCTGACTTGAACGCAGTCTGATGTGACCATGAACATAGTAATCATTTTAGAATTCAACACGCTGCAAAACCCACGTGGTGTTATCAAAGCGAAACTTTACTTTAAGTGTAAATATTTTCTGTCATCTAGAAGCTGAGAGAACAGATCAGAAGAAGAAAAAGATTCATTGAATCAACAGTCTCACTCCAAACTACATAGAAACGTTATCAGCCGGAGCATGAACAGAATAAACAAAGTGAACCAACCTGCTCCGTGTAGCCGCAGCTGAGGGTTGAAAACAGCGTCCAGCAGTTTACGTTGTCGCTCGTTCTGCTCTTTTAAAGCAGAAACTTCCTCCTCGTACTCTGCTATCGTTCTTTCAAACATATCAAATATCTCTTCATCAGCAGCAGTTAGTCGCTGGTTGAGTAAACATCTCAGCATTTGGACTTCAGACATCTTCACTAAACCACAGACACGTTTCTTCCAGACAAACTCCGGAAGATATACCGAGACGGACTGTTGTGCGTTAATAAAAGGTCCGAGTATCACCAACAAGCTTGTGAACATAAAGTTCCACATGGAAATTTAAAAAGTATGTGAATACCGAAACAGTTGTACTTGTATGATACAATTGATAAAATATATACTATTACAACGAAGCATAATGACTATTTAAACATTGACATTCCGTTTGTCTTTTCCATATCTACACCACCTTCTGCTCCAGAGAGTGGATCAGACAACAGACTGACAATATTTCACACAAAACAAAACAAACATAAAAAACATCTCCACACATACCACATTGACCTATATTTTATCCTCCATGTTTTACATTATAGTATGTGGAGTCATAGTACAGTATGTCCAAAAAATTGAAATATAAGTCATAATATAGTATGTCGAAGAAAGTCATTGTAGACTACACCTATAAAGTCTAAGACTCAGGACTCCAGACTGTCCTGCTTTCTGCCAACGACGACATTCCTGCTGCACAGTCACTGGATTCTTTACATAGCTTAAGGTGAGTATGTATTCACACAGTTATGTGTTGTGTAGTGAGATTTCCATTCGTGAAGGTTTGTACTTTATTCACTCAATTAAAAACATCTGCTCAGGTGATACAAGCATCCGCAAAAGCGCATGTCCTCTTTGGATGTGACCTTAATTTGACCTAAATTAGAAACAAATATCCCGGTGAAGGAGGTGAGCAGCATCCTCCACCTTCTCTTTAACTACCTCCACCTGGACATGGCGCACTGCGGCCTGAAGGGGGCAGTAGATGGCAGTGGTGGAAGAAGGACTCTGGTCTATTTCTTGTATGAAAGAAGTAATGCACCAGTGTGTAGAAATACTCAAAATCCTTCTTACAAAAAAAGTACAACTGTATCAGCAATAAAATGTACTGAACGTACCAAAAGTAAAAGTACGCATTATGCAGAATGGCCCAAATCAGAATATGAGTAAAACTATTATGAGTAAAACTATTACATTCACATAATATTCAAATGCACTTACCAAATCAACTTCATATTTTTCTTTCCTTTTCAACCTCTAACAAATACCAGTCTATGTCAGGCCACACAAGCGTCCATGGAGCCACCACCGGGTAACCTGCTGAGGTGCTTATCCGTAATTTGCCATCAGTTGCTTTCTCCTTAAATCCAGCGGTGTGTCTCCCATTTCTACCTGCAGGCCAGGTTATGCTGCAAGTTGGTGGGTAACCTACAAAATAAAAGCCTCTATAAATTATTCCCATCTTCAGTTACAATGCCCTCCAGAATCATTGACACCCTTCGTGAATATGAGCAAAACAGGCTGTGAAAACAATTATATCTCATGATTAAACTCTAACTGAAGTATAATTCCAGTCATATTTTACATTTTTAAGTTCACCTGTTTGATTAGGAACTCTTAAGTCAACCATGACTTCCTGTTTCACTGGGGTATAAATATGAGGTGACACAGGCCAAATTCCATTAAATGTTGACACAGGCCAACATTTAATGTTTCTTTCAATTATGTTACTTCAGTTAAAGGTTAGATTTTGTGAATATTTTGAATGAAAGATCATGAGGATAAACAATAAAGACATTTTTCCACATCTCGTTTTGCCCATTTTTACTAAAGGGTGCCAATAATTCTGGAGGGCACTGTACCTTCCATCTTTTCCTTATGTAATGGGTGTGGGTTGGACATGGAAAAAAGAAAACTCAATTGAATGTTTTCAAACATTTATTTACTTCTGCAGAAGACAAAATTCAACCCATTAACTGCCTTCTGATCTTTTTCTGCTCCCTCAGCAATAAGTCAAATGACAATGTGTGACTTCATTCTTGTTTTTTTTTTTACATTTAGATCCATTATTTTGATATTGCAGTATGTACTAAGCTCAGGATGCACATTACTAGAAAAGGGATATTAAAATTACCAGGAAAACATCGAACCTAAATCATTACACATTTCCTAAAAACCATTAACAACAATATATACAAGAGGAAAAACAGGGACACCTGGTGGGTAAAGTGAAAAGGTGCGTAGGACTGGGTGACTAAACAGACAACAGAAACTATAACATTACACAACACAACGGAAAACACACACTTAGAGAAGTCAATGCATCAACACATTAATTGTCTTCTGGTATTTTTCTATAGTTCTGGATCTAAACATGCAAAATAACTTTATACAAGAAGATATTTACATCAGCAAAACTGGGCTGAAAAAAGGGAAACCGGGGCCCCTTTCTGGAGCCAGACCTGGGGGTGGAGCTTGCTGGTGAGGGTCTGGTTTCCGGGACGTGAGATATATGGTTCGACCAGGAACAACCCGAAAAATCTACATTGAGCCGCCGCCCTATTGGTCACTGATAACCGCTCGAAGGGATATGCGGAGGGGTGATTGGGTAGAAGAGCTAAAGGGGATTCTTTCCTGTGTGAGTTTTCATGTGTAGCTTTAGATCTGCGTTGCGCATAAATCTTTTATCACAAACTGAGCAGCTGAAAGGTTTCTCTCCTGTGTGGATTCTCATGTGTTTCTTAAAACTTTTGTTATGAATTACAAACTCAGACCAAATGTATGATTGAAGGATTGCCTCTGCACGGCTCGCAACATGGGTGCGACAGTTCACAACAATATTTTCTTCCAGGTGAGTCTGTCCCGGACCCCTCTAGAAAACCAACACTAAATAGAAAATAAAAACTCAATAAGTCTACTGGATCAAACTAAAGACAGTACTAAGCTCCCTGCCAACGTGAGGAGGCGTCACCTTAAACAAAGCATGGATCTCTCAGAGCAATCAAGGCTTATTGTGTCACTAATCGCAAGCGGGGGCTAATTGTGTGTGAGGACAAGGTTTTGAGGGAAACAATTGAAAATCTGAACGTGGAATCAATAAGCAACGCTCTCAAATTAAAACATGCTTTTGAATAAAGATAGAAAAAAAGCACCATATTTCTTCTCTTGCATTATGTGCCATGTGGTGTGTCAGATTTACCTTTTGTATACAAACAGAACCACTAAAGCCGGTTCTCTCATGTATGAGTAATTATGTGTGACTTCAGAGCTGACTTGTGCCGATATCTTTTATCACAAACTGAGCAGCTGAAAGGTTTCTCTCCTGTGTGGATTCTCATGTGTATCTGTAAATGTGAACGATCGCTAAAAGATTTCTTACAAACGTTGCAGCTGTAAGGTTTCTCTCCTGTGTGGGTTCTCATGTGTGTCTTTAAATTTGAACGATCGCTAAAAGATTTCTTACAAACTTTGCAGCTGTAAGGTTTCTCTCCTGTGTGGGTTCTCATGTGCGTCTGTACAGTTGAACAATCGTAAAAAGATTTCTTACAAACTGAGCAGCTGAACGGTTTATCTCCTGTGTGGTTTCTCATGTGTATCTTTAAATTTGAACAATTGTTAAACGATTTCTTACAAACTTTACAATTGAAAGGTTTATCTCCTGTGTGGATTCTCATGTGTCTCTTTAAATTTGAACAATTGTTAAAAGATTTCTTACAAACTTTGCAGCTGAAAGGTTTCTCTCCTGTGTGGATTATCATGTGTATCTGTAAAGTTGAACGCAGGCTAAAAGATTTCTTACAAACCGAGCAGCTGAAAGGTTTCTCTCCTGTGTGGGTTCTCATGTGTGTCTTCAGATCTCCACTTGTGTCAGTTGTTTTCCCACACGCCGAGCATGTAAACAGTTTCTCACCAGCACTACATCTTGAATCCCTGACATGGACTTCATCAGGTTTCAAAGAGTTTAAACCTGACTGAGGTTCTCTGGTCTTCTTCCAATCACCACTGTCATCAGTGTCAGAAGATTCTCCAGTCTTCTCATCAGTATCTGGTTCTGGATGTCTATCTGGATCCGAGTTCCTGTCTGGTTCTGGTCCTCCACAGTCCTCTCCATCAGCATCTGTTTCCATCTGTTCAGTTTGTCTTTGATGAAGCTGTGAGGACTGAGCTTCCTCTTCATCATCTTCACTCTTCACATGAGTGAATGAGAACTTGACATCAGCCTCCTCCAGCCCCTGAAGCTGCTCTCCCTCCTGACTGGTCCAGTGTTCCTCTTTAATGTGTGGGGGCTCTGGGTCCTCCTGTTCCTCTTTAATGTGTGGGGGCCCTGGGTCATCCTGTTCCTCTTTAATGTGTGGGGGCTCTGGGTCCTCCTGTTCCTCTTTAATGTGTGGGGGATCTGGGTCCTCCTGTTCCTCTTTAATGTGTGGGGGCTCTGGGTCATCCTGTTCCTCTTTAATGTGTGGGGGCTCTGGGTCATCCTGTTCCTCTTTAATGTGTGGGGGCTCTGGGTCATCCTGTTCCTCTTTAATGTGTGGGGGCTCTGGGTCCTCCTGTTCCTCTTTAATGTGTGGGGGCTCTGGGTACTCCTGTTCCTCTTTAATGTGTGGGGACTCTGGGTCCTCCTGTTCCTCTTTCATGTGTGGGGGCTCTCGGTCCTCCTGTTCCTCTTTCATGTGTGGGGACTCTGGGTCCTCCTGATCCAGACTGGAGCTCCACTCCTGCTGCTCAGGGACATCTGCAGGAAACCAGTAAACACACAGAGATGTTACAAATAAATATTAGTATTGAGCAAATAGTCTCCTGTAGATACACTTTATTTCCTGCCATCATTCCCTCTTACACTCCCTGAGCAGTTACCAAACAAACATGCCGACACAAATTGTAAAGGCAATGCACCAGCAGCAATGAGGTCATCAATAGTTTACATGGCAAAAAAGTGAGATACTACCAACATTGTTAAAGTATTCAATGAACCTGCATCCTCCATAAAGTGATAGATAGATATGTACTTTATTTATCCACAGGGGGAAATTTGTATCAAAGTGCGGCTGAGATGTGATCATGTGGGCAGTTATAGTTGACTAATGTACGTAAACCTGCCACCGTAGAAACAGTGGATAGAACCTTCAGAAGCAGCCACAACGTAACCGTGGACGTGCATCATCTGTGCGCTCCGTTTCTGAACCAATAGCACTCCACCGTGGTAGTCAGCCATAGAGAACATCCACGTAAAGATGATGGAACTGAAATGTGACAATAACAACAATGACACAATCTGTACAAATAAACTTTGTCTAGAGACTGCTCTCAGGAACCTGGAGGTCAAGGTTGAACCTCCCCACCCTCCTGGTCCCAGGGTGGTCCCTGTTATTATTGCTATATTTTAAATCATCCTATCGATGTTCATATTTCTATGATTATCAATAATTTAATTTTCATACTTGCAAGTAACCAGGTCTGTATGTGTCATGATAACAAGGTCTATCTATGTTGTATGATTGTTTAATTCAGTGTGGGTTTGTAGCACAAAGGCAGTAAAACTGCCTGTGCCAAAGCACACTGTATATAATCCATCGGGCTTAATCATACTAATAATAATAATAATCATCTTAATCCAAAAGTTTGGCACGCTTCTCCTCACACAGCATTGCCAACAGCGGCAATACATCAAACGTGCGGCCTGATCGGGAATCGTGTGCTATCTATTTTTTTAGACAGATTTGCCCAGCGGCTTTCCCAAAAATCGGAGCAAAATTTCCCATTTCACTTGAATGGGGTTTCGGCGTGAAGAGAGCAAAAAAAACAAAACACTTAACTTCGGGCCCATATTGACGAGCCGTACATTAACGTAGAAACATGATTCAAAGTTTAAAACGTAGACAAAACGCTGCACTTTATTGAGCCAAACGGACATTTTGATAGCTATCAGTTTTCATGAAGTCACAGATTAAGTTTCAGGAAAATTTTGGGTCTGTTTCAGATTTTATAATGGGTGTGTATTGCACGGCTCGTTAAGAGCTAGAGTGAGGGCATAACTGTCAGAGTGGAGCAGAGCAGGAAAATCTTCTGTGATTCTTCCAAACAAATTGCTCCAGCTCCCATAATGTTTACTCTTTATACAACATTTTTGGCACAAAAGCTTGGAAATGTTGTGCTGGTCGCAGTCAAGTGTCTATGGAATCCAACGGACTTACACATTTGGCTCAAAGAGCCGCAGAGAGACATGAACTCCAACCAACTGCTCCATTAGACCCCATGTTAAATCTCACCACTAATTTCTCAAAGAAAGCAGACGGTACCAGTTTTGTATATTGCTCTGGAGCTCACATTTTTAACACCACAAACATAAAAATCACATTACCGAGTTTGGCAGAATCTTATCTTTCTCACGGTATACATATTTTGGAACTCAGACTCCTGCTAATTTGTTAAAAGGAGGTTTTGTTCAAAATCACTGTAATGTGTCTTAAATCAGTCTGCCTTTAACACCAGGCCTCACCATGGCAACCAGTTACACACACGCACTCTCCGTCTCTCTACACGCACACACACACACACACATGACTTGGAGATATTCAGTCAAAGGCATTGTTAAACCTCCTGTGTCTGTCTCTCTCTCTATCATACAGTAATTCAGGTATTAGATATTTTTAGAGAACACCCCCCCCCCCCCCCATTTCAAAATAAAAGCCCCAGAGAGTGAATTCTAACTGGAATGCTTGTGATGAAGCTCCTCACTTTTCCTGCAAAAGTCCAGCAACATGAGTCTGTTTTCGCTTGTTACATGCATACTGTATTTTCAAAATAAACTTCCATCTTCACAGGAAACAACTAAGGTTTATGCTTCATTTACTTGCATAGTGAGTTTGATGTTTTCACTTCATATTTTATCTTAATTCATGGAATAATAATTTATCCATAACTAAAAATAATTAGCTCAAGATCCACCCTCAGGCATGTAGCCATTTTGCATCAATTGTGTTTCATTTAGTGCACGTTTGTGTGCATTGTGACCTCATGATCATATAGGCTTGTTGTCAAACTAGGCTAAGGCTACTCGTGTTAGCTGTCGATGGGTGAGCTTGGGGGTGTTCATGTTTATAATCACATTTGCTTACCTGTCGTTCTTTGAACTCTCAAATAAACTCTTGTGTGACATGAACATATGAATCAGTTCATAGTTTTTGCTTCGTAAAATATCTTAATTGACTGTCTGTCAGGTATTATTAATTTCCAGCAACCCTCAAGTCAAAGAATAAAGACACTTTACGCACAATTTAGGTGTATTTTGCCTTTAACTCACGAGATGCAGGTAGCATGTTTTATACTTAATGTGAATGTAATTAATTTGATCTCATTGCCATTATGCAATATGTATACTTTGTTGGCATCTTATTCTGAAAAATGTTCGTCTGAAGAAACCGGATGCTGTCTCGCGTTAATATTTCAGCTAACTTTCCTTCCTTCGCGCGCTCCCGATCTGTGCAGTTTGAATGAGTTTACCGTGAATTTATTTATTTATTTCTTGGTTTATTTGAACGGGACAGTGCACACTAATAAAAACATTTCTGCAAATGTGCCAGAGTTAGCCAAAAGGCTATTTTTCATCTGTAGTCCCAAGAGGCAGATTTTACACAATAAACCTAAAAACAATGTAAGATTAAAGTTAAAAGGTTCAACAATATTGACACTTAACAATGCGTGGACAAACAATGAAAAAAAGAGAATAACTATGTTAAAACATGGACTAAAAACAGTATTATGCTGTAGTTGTTTAGATGCTAAAAAACATCCACGTAAGAGGCACAAAACATAAAAGCATACAGAGTATGTGAACTACATGAATCACTCAGACACAGCTAAACAACAATAAAAGACATGCATGCAGGTAGAGGACGGTCCACCGGCAATTTCAGCACATAGATCCACTAAAATGTAAGTGTCTGCTGACTTGAACGCAGTCTGATGTGACCATGAACATAGTCATCATTTTAGAATTCAACACGCTGCAAAACCCACGTGGTGTTATCAAAGCGAAACTTTACTTTAAGTGTAAATATTTCTGTCATCTAGAAGCTGAGAGAACAGATCAGAAGAAGAAAAAGATTCATTGAATCAACCGAGTCTCACTCCAAACTACATAGAAACGTTATCAGCCGGAGCATGAACAGAATAAATAAAGTGAACCAACCTGCTCTGTGTAGCCGCAGCTGAGGGTTGAAAACAGCGTCCAGGAGTTTACGTTGTCGCTCGTTCTGCTCTTTTAAAGCAGAAACTTCCTCCTCGTACTCTGCTATCGTTCTTTCAAACATATCAAATATCTCTTCATCTGCAGCAGTTAGTCGCTGGTTGAGTAAACATCTCAGCATTTGGACTTCAGACATCTTCACTCAACCACAGACACGTTTCTTCCAGACAAACTCCGGAAGATATACCGAGACGGACTGTTGTGCGTTAATAAAAGGTCCGAGTAGCACCAACAAGCTTGTGAACATATAGTTCCACATGGAAATTTAAAAAGTATGTGAATACCGAAACAGTTGTGCTTGTATGATACAATTGATCAAATATATACTATTACAACGAAGCATAATGACCATTTAAACATTGACATTCCGTTTGTCTTTTCCATATCTACACCACCTTCTGCTCCAGAGAGTGGATCAGACAACAGACTGACAATATTTCACAGGTTTGTACTTTATTCACTCAATTAAAAACATCTGCTCAGGTGATACAAGCATCCGCAAAAGCGCATGTCCTCTTTGGATGTGACCTTAATTTGACCTAAATTAGAAACAAATATCCCGGTGAAGGAGGTGAGCAGCATCCTCCACCTTCTCTTTAACTACCTCCACCTGGACATAGCGCACTGCGGCCTGAAGGGGGCAGTAGATGGCAGTGGTGGAAGAAGGACTCTGGTCTATTTCTTGTATGAAAGAAGTAATGCACCAGTGTGTAGAAATACTCAAAATCCTTCTTACAAAAAAAGTACAACTGTATCAGCAATAAAATGTACTGAACGTACCAAAAGTAAAAGTACGCATTATGCAGAATGGCCCATATCAGAATATGAGTAAAACTATTATGAGTAAAACTATTACATTCACATAATATTCAAATGCACTTACCAAATCAACTTCATATTTTTCTTTCCTTTTCAACCTCTAACAAATACCAGTCTATGTCAGGCCACACAAGCGTCCATGGAGCCACCACCGGGTAACCTGCTGAGGTGCTTATCCGTAATTTGCCATCAGTTGCTTTCTCCTTAAATCCAGCGGTGTGTCTCCCATTTCTACCTGCAGGCCAGGTTATGCTGCAACTTGGTGGGTAACCTACAAAATAAAAGCCTCTATAAATTATTCCCATCTTCAGTTACAATGCCCTCCAGAATCATTGACACCCTTCGTGAATATGAGCAAAACAGGCTGTGAAAACAATTATATCTCATGATTAAACTCTAACTGAAGTATTATTCCAGTCATATTTTACATTTTTAAGTTCACCTGTTTGATTAGGAACTCTTAAGTCAACCATGACTTCCTGTTTCACTGGGGTATGAATATGAGGTGACACAGGCCAAATTCCCTTTGTCATTCATCACCATGGGAAAGACCCGAGAACACAGTGACGATGTGCGACGAAAAGTTGTTGAGCTGCACAAATCAGGAAAAGGATATAAGAAACTCTATAAACAGTTGAAAAATACCCATTTCCAATATCAGGGCAATAATTAAGAAGTTTAAAGCAACAGGAGATGTGAAGAATCAGCCTGGAAGAGGACGTGTGTGTACATTGACCCCACGCACCGTGAGGAGGATGGTTCGACTGGCAAAAGAATCTCCAAGGATCACAGCTGGAGAATTGCAGAGGTTAGTTGAGTCTTGGGGTCAGAAAGTCTCCTAAACTACGAACAGACGCCACCTACATCACCACAAGTCTCTGCTGTCAATCAACAACAAACTAAAGCGCCTACAGTTTGCTAAACGTGACTGGGACTTTCAATGGGACCGGGTTATATGGTCAGATGAGACCAAAATAAAGCTTTTTGGCAACAAACATCAAAGGTGGTTTGGCATAGACAGGAAGATAACCATACAGAGAAGCACCTCATACCCACTGTGAAGTATGGTGCTGGATCTTTGATGTTGTCGGGCTGTTTTTCTTCCAAAGGCCCTGGACATCTTGTTAGGATACATGGTATCATGGACTCCATCAAATACCAGCAGATATTAAATGAAAACCTAACAGCCTCTGCCAGGAAGCTTAAAATGGGCCGTGGTTGGAGCTTCCAGCAGGACAATGATCCGAAGCACACCTCAAAATTTTCACAAAAATGGTTCACCGACCACAGAATAAAGGTTTTGCCACGGCCATCACAGTCCCCCGACCTAAACCCCATAGAACATAAGTGGGATGAGCTGAAGAGGAGAGTCCAGCGTCGACCTCGGAATCTGAAGAGATTCTGCATGGAGGAATGGACTCAGATCCAGTGCCATGTGTTCACCAACCTCATCACGCATTATAGGAGAAGACTCAGAGCTGTTATCTTGGCAAAGGGAGGCGGCACAAAATATTAAATGAACGGGTGCCAATAATTGTGGCACATATATTTTTGAGAAAAATATTTGTTTCAGGATAAGAATTTAATGTTTCTTTCAATTATGTTACTTCAGTTAAAGGTTCGATTTTTGTGAATATTTTGAATGAAAGATCATGAGGATAAACAATAAAGACATTTTTCCACATCTCGTTTTGCTCATTTTTACTAAAGGGTGCCAATAATTCTGGAGGGCACTGTACCGTCCATCTTTTCCACATGTAATGGGTGTGGGTTGGACATGGAAAAAAGAAAACTCAATTGAATGTTTTCAAACATTTATTTACTTCTGCAGAAGACAAAATTCAACCCATTAACTGCCTTCTGATCTTTTTCTGCTCCCTCAGCAATAAGTCAAATGACAATGTGTGACTTCATTCTTGTTTTTTTTTTACATTTAGATCCATTCTTTTGATATTACAGTATGTACTAAGCTCAGGATGCACATTACTAGAAAAGGGATATTAAAATTACCAGGAAAACATCGAACCTAAATCATAACACATTTCCTAAAAACCATTAACAACAATATATACAAGAGGAAAAACAGGGACACCTGGTGGGTAAAGTGAAAAGGTGCGTAGGACTGGCTGACTAAACAGACAACAGAAACTATAACATTACACAACACAACGGAAAACACACACTTAGAGAAGTCAATGCATCAACACATTAATTGTCTTCTGGTATTTTTCTATAGTTCTGGATCTAAACATGCAAAATAACTTTATACAAGAAGATATTTACATCAGCAAAACTTTTATTCGAACGGTAAAAACAACACCATGAAGTTGGGTACCGTTAAAATAGTAACAGAAAGCAACGTGTCTTAAATGTTAAACCCTTCCAATAAATCACCTTAACGTGGTTTAGGGCCGTGTGTGTGACCTGTGACCTGTGTTCTCAGACCAAGAATTCACTCAACATCTGAAAAGAGTTGTGGCAGCTGGGCCGAAAAAAGGGAAACCGGGGCCCCTTTCTGGAGCCAGACCTGGGGGTGGAGCTTGCTGGTGAGGGTCTGGTTTCCGGGACGTGAGATATATGGTTCGACCAGGAACCCGAAAAATCTACATTGAGCCGCCGCCCTATTGGTCACTGATAACCGCTCGAAGGGATATGCGGAGGGGTGATTGGGTAGAAGAGCTAAAGGGGATTCTTTCCTGTGTGAGTTTTCATGTGTAGCTTTAGATCTGCGTTGCGCATAAATCTTTTATCACAAACTGACCAGCTGAAAGGTTTCTCTCCTGTGTGGATTCTCATGTGTTTCTTAAAACTTTTGTTATGAATTACAAACTCAGACCAAATGTATGATTGAAGGATTGCCTCTGCACGGCTCGCAACATGGGTGCGACAGTTCACAACAACATTTTCTTCCAGGTGAGCGTGTCCCGGACCCCTCTAGAAAACCAACACTAAATAGAAAATAAAAACTCAATCAGTCTACTGGATCAAACTAAAGACAGTACTAAGCTCCCTGCCAACGTGAGGAGGCGTCACCTTAAACAAAGCATGGATCTCTCAGAGCAATCAAGGTTTATTGTGTCACTAATCGCAAGCGGGGGCTAATTGTGTGTGAGGACAAGGTTTTGAGGGAAACAATTGAAAATCTGAACGTGGAATCAATAAGCAACGCTCTCAAATTAAAACATGCTTTTGAATAAAGATCGGAAAAAAGCACCATATTTCTTCCCCTGCGTTATGTGCCATGTGGTGTGTCAGATTTACCTTTTGTATACAAACAGAACCACTAAAGCCGGTTGTCTACGAGTAATTATGTGTAACTTCAGAGCCGACCTGTGCTGAAAGGTTTCTCTCCTGTGTGGATTCTCATGTGTCTCATTAAAATTGAACCCTGGTTAAAAGATTTCTTACAGACCGAGCAGCTGAAAGGTTTCTCTCCTGTGTGGATTCTCATGTGTCTCTTTAAATGTGAACCCCGGTTAAAAGATTTCTTACAAACCGAGCAGCTGTAAGGTTTCTCTCCTGTGTGGGTTCTCATGTGTGTCTGTAAAGTTGAACGCATGCTAAAAGATTTCTTACAAACCGAGCAGCTGAAAGGTTTCTCTCCTGTGTGGATTCTCATGTGTCTCTTTAAATGTGAACCCCGGTTAAAAGATTTCTTACAAACCGAGCAGCTGTAAGGTTTCTCTCCTGTGTGGATTCTCATGTGTTTCTTCAGATCTGCCTTTCTGCCAGTTGTTTTCCCACACTCAGAGCATGTAAACAGTTTCTCACCAGCACTACATCTTGAGTCACTGACATGGACTTCATCAGGTTTCAAAGAGTTTAAACCTGACTGAGGTTCTCTGGTCTTCTTCCAATCACCACAGTCATCAGTGTCAGAAGAGTCTCCAGTCTTCTCATCAGTATCTGGTTCTGGATCCGAGTTCCTATCTGGTTCTGGTCCTCCACAGTCCTCTCCATCAGCATCTGTTTCCATCTGTTCAGTTTGTCTTTGATGAAGCTGTGAGGACTGAGCTTCCTCTTCTTCATCTTCACTCTTCACAGGAGTGAATGAGAACTTGACATCAGCCTCCTCCAGCCCCTGAAGCTGCTCTCCCAGTGGACTGGTCCAGTGTTCCTCTTTAATGTGTGGGGGCTCTGGGTCCTCCTGTTCCTCTTTAATGTGTGGGGGCTCTGGGTCCTCCTGTTCCTCTTTAATGTGTGGGGGCTCTGGGTCCTCCTGTTCCTCTTTAATGTGTGGGGGCTCTGGGTACTCCTGTTCCTCTTTCATGTGTGGGGACTCTGGATCCTCCTGTTCCTCTTTAATGTGTGGGGGCTCTGGGTCATCCTGTTCCTCTTTAATGTGTGGGGGCTCTGGATCCTCCTGTTCCTCTTTCATGTGTGGGGGCTCTGGGTCCTCCTGTTCCTCTTTCATGTGTGGGGGCTCTGGGTCCTCCTGTTCCATGTGTGGGGGCTCTGGGTTCTCCTGGTCCAGACTGGAGCTCCCCTCCTGCTGTTCAGGGGGAACCTCTTCTTTAACCACCAACAGCTGCTGGACGTCTGCAGAAAAACAGTAAACACACACAGAGAGACTTGACAAAGAAATATTCGTATTGAGCAAATAGTCTCCTGTAGATACACTTTATTTCCTGCCATCATTCCCTCTTACACTCCCAACATTGTTAAGAAGCCAACGAACCTGCATCCTCCATAAAGTGATAGATAGATATGTACTTTATTTATCCACAGGGGGAAATTTGTATCAAAGTGCGGCTGAGATGTGATCATGTGGGCAGTTCTAGTTGACTAATGTACGTAAACCTGCCATCGTAGAAACAGTGGCTAGAACCTTCAGAAGCAGCCACAACGTAACCGTGGACGTGAATCATCTGTGCGCTCCGTTTCTGAACCAATAGCACTCCACCTTGGTAGTCAGCCGTAGAGAACATCCACGTAAAGATGATGGAACTGAAATGTGACAATAACAACAATGACACAATCTGTACAAATAAACTTTGTCTAGAGACTGCTCTCAGGAACCTGGAGGTCAAGGTTGAACCTCCCCACCCTCCTGGTCCCAGGGTGGTCCCTGTTATTGTTGATATATTTTAAATAATCCTATCGATGTTCATATTTCTATGATTGTCAATAATTAAATTTTCATACTTGCAAGTAACCAGGTCTGTATGTGTCATGATAACAAGGTCTATCTATGTTGTATGATTGTTTAATTCAGTGTGGGTTTGTAGCACAAAGGCAGTAAAACTGCCTGTGCCAAAGCACACTGTATATAATCCATCGGGCGTAATCATACTAATAATAATAATAATCATCTTTATCCAAAAGTTTGGCGCGCTTCTCCTCACACAGCATTGCCAACAGCGGCAATACATCAAACGTGCGGCCTGATCGGGAATCGTGTGCTATCTATTTTTTTAGACAGATTTGCCCGGCGGCTTTCCCAAAAATCAGAGCAAAATTTCCCATTTCACTTGAATGGGGTTTTGGCGTGAAGAGAGCAAAAAAAACAAAACACTTAACTTCGGGCCCATATTGACGAGCCGTACATTAACGTAGAAACATGATTCAAAGTTTAAAACGTAGACAAAACGCTGCACTTTATTGAGCCAAACTGACATTTTGATAGCTATCAGTTTTCATGAAGTCACAGATTAAGTTTCAGGAAAATTTTGGGTCTGTTTCAGATTTTATAATGGTGTGTATTGCACGGCTCGTTAAGAGCTAGAGTGAGGGCATAACTGTCAGAGTGGAGCAGAGCAGGAAAATCTTCTGTGATTCTTCCAAACAAATTGCTCCAGCTCCCATAATGTTTACTCTTTATACAACATTTTTGGCACAAAAGCTTGGAAATGTTGTGCTGGTCGCAGTCAAGTGTCTATGGAATCCAACGGACTTACACATTTGGCTCAAAGAGCCGCAGAGAGACATGAACTCCAACCAACTGCTCCATTAGACCCCATGTTAAATCTCACCACTAATTTCTCAAAGAAAGCAGACGGTACCAGTTTTGTATATTGCTCTGGAGCTCACATTTTTAACACCACAAACATAAAAATCACATTACCGCGTTTGGCAGAGTCTTATCTTTCTAACGGTATCCATATTATGGAACTCAGACTCCTGCTAATTTGTTAAAAGGAGGTTTTGTTCAAAATCACTGTAATGTTTCTTAAATCAGTCTGCCTCTAACACCAGGCCTCACCGTGGCAACCAGTTACACACACGCACTCTCCGTCTCTCTACACGCACACACACACACACATGACTTGGAGATATTCAGTCAAAGGCATTGTTAAACCTCCTGTGTCTGTCTCTCTCTCTATCATACAGTAATTCAGGTATTAGATATTTTTAGAGAACACCCCCCCCCCATTTCAAAATAAAAGCCCCAGAGAGTGAATTCTAACTGGAATGCTTGTGATGAAGCTCCTCACTTTTCCTGCAAAAGTCCAGCAACATGAGTCTGTTTTCGCTTGTTACATGCATACTGTCTTTTCAAAATAAACTTCCATCTTCACAGGAAACAACTAAGGTTTATGCTTCATTTACTTGCATAGTGAGTTTGATGTTTTCACTTTATATTTCATCTTAATTCATGGAATAATTATTTATCCATAACTAAAAATAATTAGCTCAAGATCCACCCTCAGGCTCCACCAGCATGTAGCCATTTTGCATCAATTGTGTTTCATTTAGTGCACGTTTGTGTGCATTGTGACCTCATGATCATATAGGCTTGTTGTCAAACTAGGCTACGGCTACTCGTGTTAGCTGTCGATGGGTGAGCTTGGGGGTGTTCATGTTTATAATCACATTTGCTTACCTGTCGTTCTTTGAACTCTCAAATAAACTCGTGTGTGACATGAACATATGAATCAGTTCATAGTTTTTGCTTCGTAAAATATCTTAATTGACTGTCTGTCAGGTATTATTAATTTCCAGCAACCCTCAAGTCAAAGAACAAAGACACTTTACGCACAATTTAGGTGTATTTTGCCTTTAACTCACGAGATGCAGGTAGCATGTTTTATACTTAATGTGAATGTAATTAATTTTATCTCATTTCCATTATGCAATATGTATACTTTGTTGGCATCTTATTCTGAAAAATGTTCGTCTGAAGAAACCGGATGCTGTCTCGCGTTAATATTTCAGCTAACTTTCCTTCCTTCGCGCGCTCCCGATCTGTGCAGTTTGAATGAGTTTACCGTGAATTTATTTATTTATTTCTTGGTTTATTTGAACGGGACAGTGCACACTAATAAAAACATTTCTGCAAATGTGCCAGAGTTAGCCAAAAGGCTATTTTTCATCTGTAGTCCCAAGAGGCAGATTTTACACAATAAACCTAAAAACAATGTAAGATTAAAGTTAAAAGGTTAAACAATATTGACACTTAACAATGCGTGGACAAACAATGAAAAAAAGAGAACAACTATGTTAAAACATGGACTAAAAACAGTATTATGCTGTAGTTGTTTAGATGCTAAAAAAACATCCACGTAAGAGGCACAAAACATAAAAGCATACAGAGTATGTGAACTACATGAATCACTCAGACACAGCTAAACAACAATAAAAGACATGCATGCAGGTAGAGGACGGTCCACCGGCAATTTCAGCACATAGATCCACTAAAATGTAAGTGTCTGCTGACTTGAACGCAGTCTGATGTGACCATGAACATATTCATCATTTTAGAATTCAACACGCTGCAAAACCCACGTGGTGTTATCAAAGCGAAACTTTACTTTAAGTGTAAATATTTCTGTCATCTAGAAGCTGAGAGAACAGATCAGAAGAAGAAAAAGATTCATTGAATCAACCGAGTCTCACTCCAAACTACATAGAAACGTTATCAGCCGGAGCATGAACAGAAGAAATAAAGTGAACAAACCTGCTCTGTGTAGCCGCAGCTGAGGGTTGAAAACAGCGTCCAGCAGTTTACGTTGTCGCTCGTTCTGCTCTTTTAAAGCAGAAACTTCCTCCTCGTACTCTGCTATCGTTCTTTCAAACATATCAAATATCTCTTCATCAGCAGCAGTTAGTCGCTGGTTGAGTAAACATCTCAGCATTTGGACTTTAGACATCTTCACTCAACCACAGACACGTTTCTTCCAGACAAACTCCGGAAGATATACCGAGACGGACTGTTGTGCGTTAATAAAAGGTCCGAGTAGCACCAACAAGCTTGTGAACATATAGTTCCACATGGAAATTTAAAAAGTATGTGAATACCGAAACAGTTGTACTTGTATGATACAATTGATCAAATATATACTATTACAACGAAGCATAATGACTATTTAAACATTGACATTCCGTTTGTCTTTTCCATATCTACACCACCTTCTGCTCCAGAGAGTGGATCAGACAACAGACTGACAATATTTCACAGGTTTGTACTTTATTCACTCAATTAAAAACATCTGCTCAGGTGATACAAGCATCCACAAAAGCGCATGTCCTCTTTGGATGTGACCTTAATTTGACCTAAATTAGAAACAAATATCCCGGTGAAGGAGGTGAGCAGCATCCTCCACCTTCTCTTTAACTACCTCCACCTGGACATGGCGCACTGCGGCCTGAAGGGGGCAGTAGATGGCAGTGGTGGAAGAAGGACGCTGGTCTATTTCTTGTATGAAAGAAGTAATGCACCAGTGTGTAGAAATACTCAAAATCGTTCTTACAAAAAAAGTACAACTGTATCAGCAATAAAATGTACTTAACGTACCAAAAGTAAAAGTACGCATTATGCAGAATGGCCCAAATCAGAATATGAGTAAAACTATTATGAGTAAAACTATTACATTCACATAATATTCAAATGCACTTACCAAATCAACTTCATATTTTTCTTTCCTTTTCAACCTCTAACAAATACCAGTCTATGTCAGGCCACACAAGCGTCCATGGAGCCACCACCGGGTAACCTGCTGAGGTGCTTATCCGTAATTTGCCATCAGTTGCTTTCTCCTTAAATCCAGCGGTGTGTCTCCCATTTCTACCTGCAGGCCAGGTTATGCTGCAACTTGGTGGGTAACCTACAAAATAAAAGCCTCTATAAATTATTCCCATCTGAAGTTACAATGCCCTCCAGAATCATTGACACCCTTCGTGAATATGAGCAAAACAGGCTGTGAAAACAATTCTTTGCTGTTTATCCTCTTGGTCTTTCACTCAAAATATTCACAAAAATCTTTTCATTGAAGTAAAATTATTGAAAGAAAAAATAAATAAATCTCATGATTAAACTCTAACTGAAGTATAATTCCAGTCATATTTTACATTTTTAAGTTCACCTGTTTGATTAGGAACTCTTAAGTCAACCATGACTTCCTGTTTCACTGGGGTATAAATATGAGGTGACACAGGCCAAATTCTATTAAATGTTGACACAGGCCAACATTTAATGTTTCTTTCAATTATGTTACTTCAGTTAAAGGTTCGATTTTGTGAATATTTTGAATGAAAGCTCATGAGGATAAACAATAAAGACATTTTTCCACATCTTGTTTTGCTCATTTTTACTAACGGGTGCCAATAATTCTGGAGGGCACTGTACCTTCCATCTTTTCCACATGTAATGGGTGTGGGTTGGACATGGAAAAATAAAACTCAATTGAATGTTTTCAAACATTTATTTACTTCTGCAGAAGACAAAATTCAACCCATTAACTGCCTTCTGATCTTTTTCTGCTCCCTCAGCAATAAGTCAAATGACAATGTGTGACTTCATTCTTGTTTTTTTTTTTACATTTAGATACATTCTTTTGATATTACAGTATGTACTAAGCTCAGGATGCACATTACTAGAAAAGGGATATTAAAATTACCAGGAAAACATCGAACCTAAATCATAACACATTTCCTAAAAACCATTAACAATATATACAAGAGGAAAAACAGGGACACCTGGTGGGTAAAGTGAAAAGGTGCGTAGGACTGGCTGACTAAACAGACAACAGAAACTATAACATTACACAACACAACGGAAAACACACACTTAGAGAAGTCAATGCATCAACACATTAATTGTCTTCTGGTATTTTTCTATAGTTCTGGATCTAAACATGCAAAATAACTTTATACAAGAAGATATTTACATCAGCAAAACTTTTATTCGAATGGTAAAAACAACACTATGAAGTTGGGTACCGTTAAAATATTAACAGAAAGCAACGTGTCTTGAATGTTAAACCCTTCCAATAAATCACCTTAACGTGGTTTAGGGCCGTGTGTGTGACCTGTGTTCTCAGACCAAGAATTCACTCAACATCTGAAAAGAGTTGTGGCAGCTGGGCCGAAAAAAGGGAAACCGGGGCCCCTTTCTGGAGCCAGACCTGGGAGTGGAGCTTGCTGGTGAGGGTCTGGTTTCCGGGACGTGAGATATATGGTTCGACCAGGAACAACCCGAAAAATCTACATTGAGCCGCCGCCCTATTGGTCTCTGATAACCGCTCGAAGGGATATGCGGAGGGGTGATTGGGTAGAAGAGCTAAAGGGGATTCTTTCCTGTGTGAGTTTTCATGTGTAGCTTTAGATCTGCAATGCGCATAAATCTTTTATCACAAACTGAGCAGCTGAGAGGTTTCTCTCCTGTGTGGATTCTCATGTGTTTCTTAAAACTTTTGTTATGTTCTGAATCACAAACTCAGACCAAATGTATGATTGAAGGATTGCCTCTGCACGGCTCGCAACATGGGTGCGACAGTTCACAACAATATTTTCTTCCAGGTGAGCGTGTCCCGGACCACTCTAGAAAACCAACACTAAATAGAAAATAAAAACTCAATAAGTCTACTGGATCAAACTAAAGACAGTACTAAGCTCCCTGCCAACGTGAGGAGGCGTCACCTTAAACAAAGCATGGATCTCTCAGAGCAATCAAGGTTTATTGTGTCACTAATCGTAAGCGGGGGCTAATTGTGTGTGAGGACAAGGTTTTGAGGGAAACAATTGAAAATCTGAACGTGGAATCAATAAGCAACGCTCTCAAATTAAAACATGCTTTTGAATAAAGATAGAAAAAAAGCACCATATTTCTTCTCTTGCATTATGTGCCATGTGGTGTGTCAGATTTACCTTTTGTATACAAACAGAACTACTAAAGCCGGTTCTCTCATGTATGAGTAATTATGTGTGACTTCAGAGCTGACTTGTGCCGATATCTTTTATCACAAACTGAGCAGCTGAAAGGTTTCTCTCCTGTGTGGATTCTCATGTGTATCTGTAAATGTGAACGATCGCTAAAAGATTTCTTACAAACTTTGCAGCTGTAAGGTTTCTCTCCTGTGTGGGTTCTCATGTGTGTCTTTAAATTTGAATGATCGCTAAAAGATTTCTTACAAACTTTGCAGCTGTAAGGTTTCTCTCCTGTGTGGGTTCTCATGTGCGTCTGTACAGTTGAACGATCGCTAAAAGATTTCTTACAAACTGAGCAGCTGAAAGGTTTCTCTCCTGTGTGGGTTCTCGTGTGTCTCTGTAAAAGTGAATCATGGTTAAAAGATTTCTTACAAACTTTGCAGCTGTAAGGTTTCTCTCCTGTGTGGTTTCTCATGTGTATCTTTAAATTTGAACAATTGTTAAACGATTTCTTACAAACTTTACAATTGAAAGGTTTATCTCCTGTGTGGTTTCTCATGTGTCTCTTTAAATTTGAACAATTGTTAAAAGATTTCTTACAAACTTTGCAGCTGAAAGGTTTCTCTCCTGTGTGGATTATCATGTGTTTCTGTAAAGTTGAACGCAGGCTAAAAGATTTCTTACACACCGAGCAGCTGAAAGGTTTCTCTCCTGTGTGGGTTCTCATGTGTGTCTTCAGATCTCCACTTGTGTCAGTTGTTTTCCCACACTCCGAGCATTTAAACAGTTTCTCACCAGCACTACATCTTGAATCCCTGACATGGACTTCATCAGGTTTCAAAGAGTTTAAACCTGACTGAGGTTCTCTGGTCTTCTTCCAATCACCACTGTCATCAGTGTCAGAAGATTCTCCAGTCTTCTCATCAGTATCTGGTTCTGGATGTCTATCTGGATCCGAGTTCCTGTCTGGTTCTGGTCCTCCACAGTCCTCTCCATCAGCATCTGTTTCCATCTGTTCAGTTTGTCTTTGATGAAGCTGTGAGGACTGAGCTTCCTCTTCATCATCTTCACTCTTCACATGAGTGAATGAGAACTTGACATCAGCCTCCTCCAGCCCCTGAAGCTGCTCTCCCTCCTGACTGGTCCAGTGTTCCTCTTTAATGTGTGGGGGCTCTGGGTCCTCCTGTTCCTCTTTAATGTGTGGGGGCTCTGGGTCCTCCTGTTCCTCTTTAATGTGTGGGGGCTCTGGGTCCTCCTGTTCCTCTTTAATGTGTGGGGGCCCTGGGTCATCCTGTTCCTCTTTAATGTGTGGGGGCTCTGGGTCCTCCTGTTCCTCTTTAATGTGTGGGGGCTCTGGGTACTCCTGTTCCTCTTTAATGTGTGGGGACTCTGGATCCTCCTGTTCCTCTTTAATGTGTGGGGGCTCTGGGTCATCCTGTTCCTCTTTAATGTGTGGGGACTCTGGATCCTCCTGTTCCTCTTTAATGTGTGGGGACTCTGGGTCCTCCTGATCCAGACTGGAGCTCCACTCCTGCTGCTCAGGGACATCTGCAGGAAACCAGTAAACACACAGAGATGTTACAAATAAATATTAGTATTGAGCAAATAGTCTCCTGTAGATACACTTTATTTCCTGCCATCATTCCCTCTCACACTCCCTGTGCACAGTTACCAAACAGACATGCCGACACAAATTGTAAAGACAACGCACCAGCAGCAATGAGGTCATCAATAGTTTACATGGCAAAAAAGTGAGATACTACCAACATTGTTAAAGTATTCAACGAACCTGCATCCTCCATAAAGTGATAGCTATGTACTTTATTTATCCACAGGGGGAAATTTGTATCAAAGTGCGGCTGAGATGTGATCATGTGGGCAGTTATAGTTGACTAATGTACGTAAACCTGCCATGGTAGAAACAGTGGATAGAACCTTCAGAAGCAGCCACAACGTAACCGTGGACGTGCATCATCTGTGCGCTCCGTTTCTGAACCAATAGCACTCCACCTTGGTAATCAGCCGTAGAGAACATCCACGTAAAGATGATGGAACTGAAATGTGACAATAACAACAATGACCCAATCTGTACAAATAAACTTTGTCTAGAGACTGCTCTCAGGAACCTGGAGGTCAAGGTTGAACCTCCCCACCCTCCTGGTCCCAGGGTGGTCCCTGTTATTATTGATATATTTTAAATAATCCTATCGATGTTAATATTTCTATGATTGTCAATAATTAAATTTTCATACTTGCAAGTAACCAGGTCTGTATGTGTCATGATAACAAGGTCAATTGTAAGAAATTTTAGCAAAAAACTGTAGTTAGTAGATATAATAAAAGATAAACATAAAGTGATATAGGATTAAGTAGCTAAAAGTGCATAGGGGAATTTTGCCAATAGAAATTGAGATAGACGGAAGGGGAGGAGTCGTGAATGAATATGTGGGCGGGTTAGAAGTGTTTTTCTGCCTCTTTTAGCGTGTGGATCTGCAGGACGGCTGTGTCCTGGGACCAGAGGTAGTTTTTTCCAAAGTGGGTTAATATTGTAATATTTCGTAGGAGTATGTACTCCAATGTTTAACTGTAATCATATTTGCATCAGTGGAATTAAATTCCTTATAATTGTAAACCAGTTTTGGTAGCGTTATTATTGCAGCGTGTGATGACGGCACAAAGCAGCGGACACGTGTGCTCCAGCCTTCTCTCTGTGGGGCTAGAGATTTAGCCTCAACAAATTTGGCGACCACGAAGGGACATTCTTACCGGCCTCGCTGTGTGTGCTGAAGGCAGCGCTGGTCAAGCAGACATCCTGGGCCCATAATATCGGTAGGCAGAGCCGTTTCATGAAATCTGTGAGGTAGCTTTTAGGACATTTAGGGGAATTTCTGCTTGGCTAAATGTTGCTAACAGCTAGCTCTGCGTTGCTGGTGAGGACGTTCCATGGGGAAGGCCGCGTTCCACTGAGGTAAGTACGATTTACTGTCTGAAGTATGGTGAACTAAGGGACTAGTCCAGTGTATAAGGATCCTAAGAATAAATTAAAGGCAGACAGCGCTGTAATTAAATCACCACATTGGAATCAAACGGTTATCGACAGGACGAACTGCTTGCTTATGCTGAGAGACCCTTCGGCTCAACATAAGTATTGCCAGGTCTGCAGATAACTAGTTTAAAACAGTTATGTAGCTTGGCGAACTGAAATATCGTGGCTTTGAGGGGCTTAGGGGTGCAATCCTTTGCAGGCTTAGTCCACGAGTTTTGGGCCTTGAGCATAAGCTGTTTAGAGAAGCTAGGCTAGCGGGAGACTATCTCGCTTGTTTTGGCCGTGCAATAAAAATAGCGATCATGTGGGTGATTCGGAAGAAGTAGAATAGTGGGCTTTTGGGGAAACTAGACTGACTGAGGAGAGTGGTTGTGTCGCTGGAAGTGCAGAACTCGTGATCATAACGTAACAATGAACTCAGGTCTGGAGGAGCTAATAGCCTGTTAAGCCTGTTAACCGGAGGATTTAAGGTTTAATAAAACCGGACAATAAGTCCAATAATACGTGTGACCAGTCTGTGTTTTAGCAGCGTGGAAATACGTTTAAAATGATGAATAACATTGCATAATCTGTAGCCGCGCTGTGAGGAGCTAACGCTAGCTACGTGTAGCTCCGGTTTTGCGGTACTCTGTATGTAAAATAAACGTGCTTATAAAATAAAATAACCAGTAGAGTGTGAGAGGAGACAGAGGGCGTACCAGTGGAATTAAAGTGTGGGATTTTGGTGAAACTTGTGTGCGTATGCTTTATTAGAAGCTCCGTTTTTGTCGTTAGCATAGCGGTTAGCATATCCGTTACCAAAACAGCCAGTTTCAGGATAACTTCCGGTCTGTGAGAAAAATAGTAGAATAAATGCAAAACGCCAGAAAACCAACTAGCGGCCAGGAGGAGTAACTGCTAGGAGGAGTAACTGCTAGATAATCGTAAATAAGTGTTTAGAATCTGTGAATTTTTCAGAGATTCATTGTCTAAGAGCTGTGAGCTTATATCCTGACCTTAGTTTTAATTAAGCATTATAACTTTAGTCGTTGACTTTGGTTTTAATTCAGCATTTTAACAAAGATTAATGGTTTCAGTTGTGCTTCTTCAATTCTTGAACTTAATTGTGATTCATTATTTTGCAGACCAGAGTGTAAGTGCAGTTCAACAGTTTGACTTGCATTGGTATTTCTGATTGAATATCTTTGAACACAGTTATTGATTTTTTAAAGTTGAATTTAATATTTAATTGATTAATTATTCATTGTTTTTTAATTTCATTTTACTTCCAATTTTAAACCTTTCGAATTCTGATGTGGAACTGGATTGTGATTTTGATTCTGATTTAGATGTTGAGTTTGATTTCGGAATTCTAACTTCAATTTTGGATTCGAGATTCCTTCACATATCCAGTATTGACTAATTTTGGTACATTTACTATTTTACATCGTTCCTAAGAATCAATTTTGACACGGACGGCGCAAACATATTTGAGAGATCGTTGACCTCTCTTACACTACAGACATATGCTAACATTTACTGCTGAACTTTTGGCAGTTTTGTGGTTGTTTTAGTCAAGGTGCGTGGTTGAGTGGATCCAGATCTGGGAAGTGGAGCAGTGGATCCCAGTTTTGGAGTCAACGGCGGCACACCATACAGCACAGAGGGTGAGTTGACTTTGATTCATGTGATGACAAGCGTGCACATTTAATACACACATTTGAATACTCCTAGGCTGCATAATGTTTACATTAAAGAAGCAGAGGAAGGAAGTAGGAGAACTGGTAAGAAGACTAAAATGTGAAGTAAGAGGAGTAGAACGCATCAGAAAAGATTTGCAACAGCAGATAGAGGAAAGACGAGCAGAAAGTAAAGAAGACGAGGATATAAAGAGAATGCAGCGGCGACTGCTGAAACTGCAAGTAGCAGAGGTCGACAGAGAATTAAATAGAAAAGTTCAGGCCAAGAAACAGATGATAGCAGCAGAAGCCCAGCAGCAACAAAATCCAGCAGTACCAGCCTACACGGTGGTGTACTATCAGCCTCCACCACGATGCAGAAGTGGTGCATCCAACAGAGGGAGAGGTAACGATAAAGGGGGGCAGGGGGGTCGTGTAAGTAAAGGAGTGTGCTACGTATGTGGGAGAGAAGGTCATTGGCAGAGAGATTGCCCACATAAAAGAAGAGGAAGACAGCCCAATGCACCACCACAACATGCTCCGTTCCCACCACAACATCAGCAGTACCTACGACCAGGTCCATCTGGACCTCCTCCCGTGAGACATCAACAGATGCCCATGCTGTCACCAGGACCATGGGGAGGTTCAGTGTATAGCCAAGATACATAGATGGTTGCCATGTGATCCCTTACAGCAGAGATATCGAGGTGAAGGGGGGATATGGTAAGGTGTCAAACATTTTTTGTAGATCCACATTTAGAATAGTTTTCAGTAAAGGTGCTACTCACAATTTTTGAGATTTAATAACGTCATGATAAACCACAACTTTGAATTTAAATACAGCACAATCCAAGTCCTCTAACTCAGTGATAGGTCCTAGCCTAGACTTGCTAACTCTAGAAATTGAGAAATATACGGGAGCTCTAACTAACATGAGCCGAGTTTTGTTTTCTCAGGTGACAAACGCAGAAGCAGCAGCTGACGAAAGGAAGCAGGCTGACGTGTCACCAGGCAGTCTGGTGTGGCTAAGAGTCCACAAGCGCAGGTGGAGTGAACCAAGGTGGACAGGTCCATGGGAGGTAGTATTGGCAACCTCACATGCAGAAAAGGTAAAGTGGGAGCGACTTGGCACCACCTCACTCACTGTGCAGCAGCGAAGGTAACGAGTGAGACACTCGCAGGGACAGGATTGAACATCAAACAGGCAAAATTTGAAGCTAAAGACACCTCAAAAGAGGGGTTTAGACAGTACTGAAGATGACGTTTCCCCCACAGTTTAAGCGAGGGCGTCCTGTAGGAGACTCTAGGTTCAGTGGGTTATGGAAGTCTGTAATTATTTTCTTCCTGATTTCAGTAGTTTCCCTCTTAGTATGGGGAATTAACCACAGACAGGAACCAGAACACATGCATGACTACATCAAGATTCGACATCTAGCCTCAGTAGCTAATCAAACCGATCTTAGACCACGTAGAGAGGCTTCTCTGACGACACTCTCGTATGAAAATGTAACTCTCACTCTTATGTTCAAAGAAGGTACAACATCAACGGTCCAGTTCGACTTCTGTGAAGTAGTTTCCTGTCCCAAGTATGAACACACCTACGGGTGGATGTCCAAAACCTTGTGCATCATAACTGACCAGTGTGGGCCCGCCACACATAAGTATGGGAAGCTGTTATCATATTATGACTGTGATGTGTACAAATGGGGGTGGGTAGATGTAATCCTTTAAGACTTACCTTAACAGACCCAAAATTGACTGACTGAGGACTTTACGTAGTACAGGGAAAGGCAACTACTGATAGTCCTGCCCCACAAGGGCTCATTAGGATTATTGTTAAGCCTGTCAAAAAGACCAGGTTCGACATACGACTGACGCAGAGAATGAGGTACCGGGGGTTGGAAACTGGAATGGCAGATGGGAATTTATGGTGGGTACAACATACGGCTTCAAGTCAGAAGTACAGATTGTATTGTGTGTTTAGGATCTAGACCCCTAGCAACACCAGTTCCTTCAAGATTCAGACTCCTAAGTCCTGAATTTAGTTGTATTTTAACTCTGTTTACTGATGACACTTTGCCCCTCCATCACACTTGTCAGGGGCTACACTGGGATTACCCACCTGTAGAATATAATACCCCACCTCTGTTCAAGGTTACAGAGGGTCCATTTGATTGTATAGTCTCAGATACAGCTAAGGGGCCCAATGTAGGTAGTATTATTGCAAATTATAGCAAATTGTAGCCACAGTCACAATGCTAGCGACTATCTATATAACAGTGTGTTAAGACAGACAGCACCTAGAGCTGATTTATGGT
Organism: Melanostigma gelatinosum; assembly: GCF_949748355.1. Lineage (NCBI taxonomy): Eukaryota > Metazoa > Chordata > Actinopteri > Perciformes > Zoarcidae > Melanostigma > Melanostigma gelatinosum. Next base: position 24,845,947 of record NC_136644.1, read on the forward strand.
GGTGGTGTGGAGGAAGAACCATATATCCAATCCTGCCTAAAGATTGGACAGGTAGATGTGCGTTGGTGCAACTTATATGGTCATTCTATATCTTGCCTGTCACTGATGCAACTTATAGAGAACTCATCTCTCCACGCCCACATGCTAACAGAAGATCCAAAAGAGATGCCGGTGTCCCGAAGGGAGCCTTTGATGACCAAGTGTACATAAGATGTCATAAGAGTGCCAAGGGGGGTGTCTAATGACTTTCAAGCCAGAAATCAAATAGCAGCAGATTTAGAATCTGATTTCTCTCAGAGAGTGATGATTAATAAAAATGTCGATTGGATCAACTACATTTACTATAACCAACAGCGTTTTGTAACCTTCACCAGGGACGCCATATCAGGACTGCATGCACAGCTGGCGAAGACTAGTTTAATGACCTTGCAGAACAGAATGGCATTAGATATGATTTAGCAGAGAAAGGTGGCGTGTGCCAGATGTTTGGGTCTGCGTGCTGTACTTTCATTCCAAATAACACAGCTCCTGATGGATCGGTGACTAGGGCTCTGGAGGGACTGACAGCACTCAGCCAAGAGCTAGCGGACAACTCTGGTGTCACGAATCCGTTCACCGACTGGTTGGGAAGTATGTTTGGCAAGTGGAAACATACATTTTTGTCAATCGTAATTACTCTGTGTGCTGTCGTCGTAGGCCTCCTAGTTGTCTGTGGATGGGGGTTCCCTTGCATCCGTGGACCTCTACAGGGGTTTATTGCTTCACCGATGAGCCAGACACCAGTCCAGGGCAACCAGTTATGTGTCGAGGATGAGGGAGAATTGCAGCTTCTGATGGCCACAGTCTAGATGAGGCCACCAGCGGTGCCATAGCAGAACTTCACAAGCGGTTCCTGACCATCCTCTCTGAGATCCTGAAGGACCTGATAAGGCCCAGATGGACTTCTAAAACATCCGGCTGTATCATGATCCTGCCAGCCCCAAGTCATGGAAGGCAGTGATTTTCAACGCACTCGATTTTGAAACGAACTGAACAGGAATACTTGAAATGATATCTGTATGCATGAATTGTTTGCCTCTGTTTAGATAGATAGGGAGCCTCTCCCTGGATTGAGTAGGGGGGAGGTCTCCAGGGACATTGAGTAACTAACTACATTTGAGTAACTAACTACATTTGAGTAACTAACTACATTTGAGTAACTAACTACATTTGAGTAACTAACTACATTTGAGTAACTAACTACATTTGAGTAACTAACTACATTTGAGTAACTAACTACATTTGAGTAGCTAACTCACAGTGAACTGTGAGTTAGGGGGGAATTGTAAGAAATTTGAGCAAAAAACTGTAGTTAGTAGATATAATAAAAGTGTTTCATAATTCATAATTAAGAATTCATAATTAGTCATAATCATAAGGGTTTTGGAATGCATAATTAAGATAAACATAAAGTGATATAGGATTAAGTAGCTAAAAGTGCATAGGGGAATTTGGCCAATAGAAATTGAGATAGACGGAAGGGGAGGAGTCGTGAATGAATATGTGGGCGGGTTAGAAGTGTTTTTCTGCCTCTTTTAGCGTGTGGATCTGCAGGACGGCTGTGTCCTGGGACCAGAGGTAGTTTTTTCCAAAGTGGGTTAATATTGTAATATTTCGTAGGAGTATGTACTCCAATGTTTAACTGTAATCATATTTGCATCAGTGGAATTAAATTCCTTATAATTGTAAACCAGTTTTGGTAGCGTTATTATTGCAGCGTGTGATGACGGCACAAAGCAGCGGACACGTGTGCTCCAGCCTTCTCTCTGTGGGGCTAGAGATTTAGCCTCAACACTATCTATGTTGTATGATTGTTTAATTCAGTGTGGGTTTGTAGCACAAAGGCAGTAAAACTGCCTGTGCCAAAGCACACTGTATATAATCCATCGGGCTTAATCATACTAATAATAATAATAATAATAATAATCATCTTTATCCAAAAGTTTGGCGCGCTTCTCCTCACACAGTGTTGCCAACAGCGCAATACATCAAACGTGCGGCCTGATCGGGATTCGTGTGCTATCTATTTTTTTAGACAGATTTGCCCAGCGGCTTTCCCAAAAATCGGAGCAAAATTTCCCATTTCACTTGAATGGGGTTTCGGCGTGAAGAGAGCAAAAAAAACAAAACACTTAACTTCGGGCCCATATTGATGAGCCGTACATTAACGTAGAAACATGATTCAAAGTTTAAAACGTAGACAAAACGCTGCACTTTATTGAGCCAAACGGACATTTTGATAGCTATCAGTTTTCATGAAGTCACAGATTAAGTTTCAGGAAAATTTTGGGTCTGTTTCAGATTTTATAATGGGTGTGTATTGCACGGCTCGTTAAGAGCTAGAGTGAGGGCATAACTGTCAGAGTGGAGCAGAGCAGGAAAATCTTCTGTGATTCTTCCAAACAAATTGCTCCAGCTCCCATAATGTTTACTCTTTATACAACATTTTTGGCACAAAAGCTTGGAAATGTTGTGCTGGTCGCAGTCAACTGTCTGTGGAATTTAACAGACTAATGCTGCGTTCACACCGTTCGCATTGATTTTTTGAAGCGCGTCGAGATTACATACAAAGTCTATGCACAGACGCGATGAGACTGGCGCGCCGCGATTTTGCGATGGCGCGGCGTGTTGGACGCACTATTGCAGTGCGGTGGACGCGGTGGACGCCGCAAAATCGGCAACGCGCGAGTTGAAATTTTTCAACTTCAGCGACATAATCGCGTGACGCTGTGGCGCGATAGCCTATCAGCGTTGAGTTGCTCCCCCTGTCATCACTGGCTTCCTGCCGTTGTTGAATCAGGAAATAAATCCTGTAGCCGTCTCTGTTCACCCAGAGCTCTACGATACCTCATATCAACAGAGACCGGACCAAACTATGTGTATGCATGTGTGTGTGTAAACCATACGGTACAAACAATGAATAGACGCTGCCGTATTTACATCTACGTGACGTTATTGAGTGCTGGTGGAGCTGCTACTATGTTAGCATAGCCTAGCACCGATCCATCAGAGCTCCATTGAGAAGACAAGTAGCCTACAAATCTGGATCATTACGTAGTTATTTCGGAGTCCCTTTTTGTCGGAGAAGACAAGTACAAATCGGCATCATTATGTAGTTATTTCGGAGTCCCTTTTTGTCGGTTTATTGCCGTTGAATCACAGCCAAATGAGTTTATTTAGTGTTCCTACAGCTGTAGTAAACAGCGACCGGTGGCTTGCTAGACACAGTGAATACAGCTCGATACAATCCACGGAGCTCCTCTGAACAATATTATGAACCAGACATGACGGCGTTTGGCATTCCGATGTTTGAGGGACTTCCACAACACGTACAAAGCAGCAATTGTCCTTATTCCTTTCACGGTTGACAGCGGAAATAAATGGCGGCCATGTGAACGGCTTCCAGGACGATAAACCACGCCCCCTCTCCGGCACTACGAGATTTTGCGGCGTTTGGTGTGAACACGACCGGCGGCGCGTTGGACACGATTGTGCAGTGCGTCAAAAAATCAACGCGACCGGTGTGAACGCAGCATTACTCCTCGGTTAATCCTGCTGCAAAAGTCCAGCAACATGAGTCTGTTTTCGCTTGTTACATGCATACTGTCTTTTCAAAATAAACTTCCATCTTCACAGGAAACAACTAAGGTTTATGCTTCATTTACTTGCATAGTGAGTTTGATGTTTTCACTTTATATTTCATCTTAATTCATGGATTAATAATTTATCCATAACTAAAAATAATTAGCTCAAGATCCACCCTCAGGCTCCACCAGCATGTAGCCATTTTGCATCAATTGTGTTTCATTTAGTGCACGTTTGTGTGCATTGTGACCTCATGATCATATAGGCTTGTTGTCAAACTAGGCTACGGCTACTCGTGTTAGCTGTCGATGGGTGAGCTTGGGGGTGTTCATGTTTATAGTCACATTTGCTTACCTGTCGTTCTTTGAACTCTCAAATAAACTCTTGTGTGACATGAACATATGAATCAGTTCACAGTTTTTGCTTCATAAAATATCTTAATTGACTGTCTGTCAGGTATTATTAATTTCCAGCAACCCTCAAGTCAAAGAATAAAGACACTTTACGCACAATTTAGGTGTATTTTGCCTTTAACTCACGAGATGCAGGTAGCATGTTTTATACTTCATGTGAGAACAATTAATTTTATCTCATTGCCATTATGCAATATGTATACTTTGTTGGCATCTTATTCTGAAAAATGTTCGTCTGAAGAAACCGGATGCTGTCTCGCGTTAATATTTCAGCTAACTTTCCTTCCTTCGCGCGCTCCCGATCTGTGCAGTTTGAATGAGTTTACCGTGAATTTATTTATTTATTGCTTGGTTTATTTGAACGGGACAGTGCACACTAATAAAAACATTTCTGCAAATGTGCCGAGTTAGCCAAAAGGCTATTTTTCATCTGTAGTCCCAAGAGGCAGATTTTACACAATAAACCTAAAAACAATGTAAGATTAAAGTTAAAAGGTTAAACAATATTGACACTTAACAATGCGTGGACAAACAATGAAAAAAGAGAATAACTATGTTAAAACATGGACTAAAAACAGTATTATGCTGTAGTTGTTTAGATGCTAAAAAACATCCACGTGAGAGGCACAAAACATAAAAGCATACAGAGTATGTGAACTACATGAATCACTCAGACACAGCTAAACAACAATAAAATACATGCATGCAGGTAGAGGACGGTCCACCGGCAATTTCAGCACATAGATCCACTAAAATGTAAGTGTCTGCTGACTTGAACGCAGTCTGATGTGACCATGAACATATTCATCATTTTAGAATTCAACACGCTGCAAAACCCACGTGGTGTTATCAAAGCGAAACTTTACTTTAAGTGTAAATATTTCTGTCATCTAGAAGCTGAGAGAACAGATCAGAAGAAGAAAAAGATTCACTGAATCAACAGAGTCTCACTCCAAACTACATAGAAACGTTATCAGCCGGAGCATGAACAGAAGAAATAAAGTGAACAAACCTGCTCTGTGTAGCCGCAGCTGAGGGTTGAAAACAGCGTCCAGCAGTTTACGTTGTCGCTCGTTCTGCTTCTTTAAAGCAGAAACTTCCTCCTCGTACTCTGCTATCGTTCTTTCAAACATATCAAATATCTCTCCATCAGCCGCAGTTAGTCGCTGGTTGAGTAAACATCTCAGCATTTGGACTTCAGACATCTTCACTCAACCACAGACACGTTTCTTCCAGACAAACTCCGGAAGATATACCGAGACGGACTGTTGTGCGTTAATAAAAGGTCCGAGTATCACCAACAAGCTTGTGAACATATAGTTCCACATGGAAATTTAAAAAGTATGTGAATACCGAAACAGTTGTGCTTGTATGATACAATTGATCAAATATATACTATTACAACGAAGCATAATGACTATTTAAACATTGACATTCCGTTTGTCTTTTCCATATCTACACCACCTTCTGCTCCAGAGAGTGGATCAGACAACAGACTGACAATATTTCACAGGTTTGTACTTTATTCACTCAATTAAAAACATCTGCTCAGGTGATACAAGCATCCACAAAAGCGCATGTCCTCTTTGGATGTGACCTTAATTTGACCTAAATTAGAAACAAATATCCCGGTGAAGGAGGTGAGCAGCATCCTCCACCTTCTCTTTAACTACCTCCACCTGGACATGGCGCACTGCGGCCTGAAGGGGGCAGTAGATGGCAGTGGTGGAAGAAGGACTCTGGTCTATTTCTTGTATGAAAGAAGTAATGCACCAGTGTGTAGAAATACTCAAAATCCTTCTTACAAAAAAAGTTCAACTGTATCAGCAATAAAATGTACTGAACGTACCAAAAGTAAAAGTACGCATTATGCAGAATGGCCCATATCAGAATATGAGTAAAACTATTATGAGTAAAACTATTACATTCACATGATATTCAAATGCACTTACCAAATCAACTTCATGTTTTTCTTTCCTTTTCAACCTCTAACAAATACCATTCTATGTCAGGCCACACAAGCGTCCATGGAGCCACCACCGGGTAACCTGCTGAGGTGCTTATCCGTAATTTGCCATCAGTTGCTTTCTCCTTAAATCCAGCGGTGTGTCTCCCATTTCTACCTGCAGGCCAGGTTCTGCTGCAACTTGGTGGGTAACCTACAAAATAAAAGCCTCTATAAATTATTCCCATCTGAAGTTACAATGCCCTCCAGAATCATTGACACCCTTCGTGAATATGAGCAAAACAGGCTGTGAAAACAATTCTTTGCTGTTTATCCTCTTGGTCTTTCACTCAAAATATTCACAAAAATCTTTTCATTGAAGTAAAATTATTGAAAGAAAAAATAAATAAATAAATATTTTTCTCCAAAACATGTGTGCCACAATTATTGGCACCCCTAGAAAATCTCATGATTAAACTCTAACTGAAGTATAATTCCAGTCATATTTTACATTTTTAAGTTCACCTGTTTGATTAGGAACTCTTAAGTCAACCATGACTTCCTGTTTCACTGGGGTATAAATATGAGGTGACACAGGCCAAATTCCCTTTGTCATTCATCACCATGGGAAAGACCCGAGAACACAGTGATGATGTGCGACGAAAAGTTGTTGAGCTGCACAAATCAGGAAAAGGATATAAGAAACTCTATAAACAGTTGAAAAATACCCATTTCCAATATCAGGGCAATAATTAAGAAGTTTAAAGCAACAGGAGATGTGAAGAATCAGCCTGGAAGAGGACGTGTGTGTACATTGACCCCACGCACCGTGAGGAGGATGGTTCGACTGGCAAAAGAATCTCCAAGGATCACAGCTGGAGAATTGCAGCGGTTAGTTGAGTCTTGGGGTCAGAAAGTCTCCTAAACTACGAACAGACGCCACCTACATCACCACAAGTCTCTGCTGTCAATCAACAACAAACAACAAACAACAAACTAAAGCGCCTACAGTTTGCCAAACGTTACTGGGACTTTCAATGGGACCGGGTTATATGGTCAGATGAGACCAAAATAAAGCATTTTGGCAACAAACATCAAAGGTGGTTTGGCGTAGACAGGAAGATAGCCATACAGAGAAGCACCTCATACCCACTGTGAAGTAAGGTGCTGGATCTTTGATGTTGTCGGGCTGTTTTTCTTCCAAAGGCCCTGGACATCTTGTTAGGATACATGGTATCGTGGACTCCATCAAATACCAGCAGATATTAAATGAAAACCTAACAGCCTCTGCCAGGAAGCTTAAAATGGGCCGTGGTTGGAGCTTCCAGCAGGACAATGATCCGAAGCACACCTCAAAATCTACACAAAAATGGTTCACCGACCACAGAATAAAGGTTTTGCCACGGCCATCGCAGTCCCCCGACCTAAACCCCATAGAACATATGTGGGATGAGCTGAAGAGGAGAGTCCAGCGTCGACCTCGGAATCTGAAGAGATTCTGCATGGAGGAATGGACTCAGATCCAGTGCCATGTGTTCACCAACCTCATCACGCATTATAGGAGAAGACTCAGAGCTGTTATCTTGGCAAAGGGAGGCGGCACAAAATATTAAATGAACGGGTGCCAATAATTGTGGCACATATATTTTTGAGAAAAATATTTGTTTCAAGGTAAGAATTTAATGTTTCTTTCAATTGTGTTACTTCAGTTAAAGGTTCGATTTTTGTGAATATTTTGAATGAAAGATCATGAGGATAAACAATAAAGACATTTTTCCACATCTCGTTTTGCTCATTTTTACTAACGGGTGCCAATAATGCTGGAGGGCACTGTACCTTCCATCTTTTCCTTATGTAATGGGTGCGGGTTGGACATGGAAAAAGAAAACTCAATTGAATGTTTTCAAACATTTAGTTACTTCTGCAGAAGACAAAATTCAACCCATTAACTGCATTCTGATCTTTTTCTGCTCCCTCAGCAATAAGTCAAATGACAATGTGTGACTTCATTCTTGTTTTTTTTTTTACATTTAGATCCATTATTTTAATATTACAGTATGTACTAAGCTCAGGATGCACATTACTAGAAAAGGGATATTAAAATTACCAGGAAAACATCGAACCTAAATCATAACACATTTCCTAAAAACCATTAACAACAATATATACAAGAGGAAAAACAGGGACACCTGCTGGGTAAAGTGAAAAGGTGCGTAGGACTGGCTGACTAAACAGACAACAGAAACTATAACATTACACAACACAACGGAAAACACACACTTAGAGAAGTCAATGCATCAACACATTAATTGTCTTCTGGTATTTTTCTATAGTTCTGGATCTAAACATGCAAAATAACTTTATACAAGAAGATATTTACATCAGCAAAACTTTTATTCGAACGGTAAAAACAACACCATGAAGTTGGGTACCGTTAAAATATTAACAGAAAGCAACGTGTCTTAAATGTTAAACCCTTCCAATAAATCACCTTAACGTGGTTTAGGGCCGTGTGTGTGACCTGTGACCTGTGTTCTCAGACCAAGAATTCACTCAACATCTGAAAAGAGTTGTGGCAGCTGGGCCGAAAAAAGGGAAACCGGGGCCCCTTTCTGGAGCCAGACCTGGGGGTGGAGCTTGCTGGTGAGGGTCTGGTTTCCGGGACGTGAGATATATGGTTCGACCAGGAACCCGAAAAATCTACATTGAGCCGCCGCCCTATTGGTCACTGATAACCGCTCGAAGGGATATGCGGAGGGGTGATTGGGTAGAAGAGCTAAAGGGGATTCTTTCCTGTGTGAGTTTTCATGTGTAGCTTTAGATCTGCGTTGCGCATAAATCTTTTATCACAAACTGAGCAGCTGAAAGGTTTCTCTCCTGTGTGGATTCTCATGTGTTTCTTAAAACTTTTGTTATGAATTACAAACTCAGACCAAATGTATGATTGAAGGATTGCCTCTGCACGGCTCGCAACATGGGTGCGACAGTTCACAACAATATTTTCTTCCAGGTGAGTCTGTCCCGGACCCCTCTAGAAAACCAACACTAAATAGAAAATAAAAACTCAATAAGTCTACTGGATCAAACTAAAGACAGTACTAAGCTCCCTGCCAACGTGAGGAGGCGTCACCTTAAACAAAGCATGGATCTCTCAGAGCAATCAAGGCTTATTGTGTCACTAATCGCAAGCGGGGGCTAATTGTGTGTGAGGACAAGGTTTTGAGGGAAACAATTGAAAATCTGAACGTGGAATCAATAAGCAACGCTCTCAAATTAAAACATGCTTTTGAATAAAGATAGAAAAAAAGCACCATATTTCTTCTCTTGCATTATGTGCCATGTGGTGTGTCAGATTTACCTTTTGTATACAAACAGAACCACTAAAGCCGGTTCTCTCATGTATGAGTAATTATGTGTGACTTCAGAGCTGACTTGTGCCGATATCTTTTATCACAAACTGAGCAGCTGAAAGGTTTCTCTCCTGTGTGGATTCTCATGTGTATCTGTAAATGTGAACGATCGCTAAAAGATTTCTTACAAACGTTGCAGCTGTAAGGTTTCTCTCCTGTGTGGGTTCTCATGTGTGTCTTTAAATTTGAACGATCGCTAAAAGATTTCTTACAAACTTTGCAGCTGTAAGGTTTCTCTCCTGTGTGGGTTCTCATGTGCGTCTGTACAGTTGAACAATCGTAAAAAGATTTCTTACAAACTGAGCAGCTGAACGGTTTATCTCCTGTGTGGTTTCTCATGTGTATCTTTAAATTTGAACAATTGTTAAACGATTTCTTACAAACTTTACAATTGAAAGGTTTATCTCTTGTGTGGATTCTCATGTGTCTCTTTAAATTTGAACAATTGTTAAAAGATTTCTTACAAACTTTGCAGCTGAAAGGTTTCTCTCCTGTGTGGATTATCATGTGTATCTGTAAAGTTGAACGCAGGCTAAAAGATTTCTTACAAACCGAGCAGCTGAAAGGTTTCTCTCCTGTGTGGGTTCTCATGTGTGTCTTCAGATCTCCACTTGTGTCAGTTGTTTTCCCACACACCGAGCATGTAAACAGTTTCTCACCAGCACTACATCTTGAATCCCTGACATGGACTTCATCAGGTTTCAAAGAGTTTAAACCTGACTGAGGTTCTCTGGTCTTCTTCCAATCACCACTGTCATCAGTGTCAGAAGATTCTCCAGTCTTCTCATCAGTATCTGGTTCTGGATGTCTATCTGGATCCGAGTTCCTGTCTGGTTCTGGTCCTCCACAGTCCTCTCCATCAGCATCTGTTTCCATCTGTTCAGTTTGTCTTTGATGAAGCTGTGAGGACTGAGCTTCCTCTTCATCATCTTCACTCTTCACATGAGTGAATGAGAACTTGACATCAGCCTCCTCCAGCCCCTGAAGCTGCTCTCCCTCCTGACTGGTCCAGTGTTCCTCTTTAATGTGTGGGGGCTCTGGGTCCTCCTGTTCCTCTTTAATGTGTGGGGGCCCTGGGTCATCCTGTTCCTCTTTAATGTGTGGGGGCTCTGGGTCCTCCTGTTCCTCTTTAATGTGTGGGGGATCTGGGTCCTCCTGTTCCTCTTTAATGTGTGGGGGCTCTGGGTCATCCTGTTCCTCTTTAATGTGTCGGGGCTCTGGGTCATCCTGTTCCTCTTTAATGTGTGGGGGCTCTGGGTCCTCCTGTTCCTCTTTAATGTGTGGGGGATCTGGGTCCTCCTGTTCCTCTTTAATGTGTGGGGGCTCTGGGTCCTCCTGTTCCTCTTTAATGTGTGGGGGCTCTGGGTACTCCTGTTCCTCTTTAATGTGTGGGGACTCTGGGTCCTCCTGTTCCTCTTTCATGTGTGGGGGCTCTCGGTCCTCCTGTTCCTCTTTCATGTGTGGGGACTCTGGGTCCTCCTGATCCAGACTGGAGCTCCACTCCTGCTGCTCAGGGACATCTGCAGGAAACCAGTAAACACACAGAGATGTTACAAATAAATATTAGTATTGAGCAAATAGTCTCCTGTAGATACACTTTATTTCCTGCCATCATTCCCTCTTACACTCCCTGAGCAGTTACCAAACAAACATGCCGACACAAATTGTAAAGACAACGCACCAGCAGCAATGAGGTCATCAATAGTTTACATGGCAAAAAAGTGAGATACTACCAACATTGTTAAAGTATTCAACGAACCTGCATCCTCCATAAAGTGATAGATAGATATGTACTTTATTTATCCACAGGGGGAAATTTGTATCAAAGTGCGGCTGAGATGTGATCATGTGGGCAGTTATAGTTGACTAATGTACGTAAACCTGCCACCGTAGAAACAGTGGATAGAACCTTCAGAAGCAGCCACAATGTAACCGTGGACGTGCATCATCTGTGCGCTCCGTTTCTGAACCAATAGCACTCCACCGTGGTAGTCAGCCATAGAGAACATCCACGTAAAGATGATGGAACTGAAATGTGACAATAACAACAATGACACAATCTGTACAAATAAACTTTGTCTAGAGACTGCTCTCAGGAACCTGGAGGTCAAGGTTGAACCTCCCCACCCTCCTGGTCCCAGGGTGGTCCCTGTTATTATTGCTATATTTTAAATCATCCTATCGATGTTCATATTTCTATGATTATCAATAATTTAATTTCATACTTGCAAGTAACCAGGTCTGTATGTGTCATGATAACAAGGTCTATCTATGTTGTATGATTGTTTAATTCAGTGTGGGTTTGTAGCACAAAGGCAGTAAAACTGCTTGTGCCAAAGCACACTGCATATAATCCATCGGGCTTAATCATACTCATAATAATAATCATCTTTATCCAAAAGTTTGGCGCGCTTCTCGTCACACAGTGTTGCCAACAGCGGCAATACATCAAGCGTACAGCCTGATCGGGAATCGTGTGCTATCTATTTTTTTAGACAGATTTGCCCAGCGGCTTTCCCAAAAATCGGAGCAAAATTTCCCATTTCACTTGAATGGGGTTTCGGCGTGAAGAGAGCAAAAAAAACAAAACACTTAACTTCCGGCCCATATTGACGAGCCGTACATTAACGTAGAAACATGATTCAAAGTTTAAAACGTAGACAAAACTCTGCACTTTATTGAGCCAAACGGACATTTTGATAGCTATCAGTTTTCATGAAGTCACAGATTAAGTTTCAGGAAAATTTTGGGTCTGTTTCAGATTTTATAATGGGTGTGTATTGCACGGCTCGTTAAGAGCTAGAGTGAGGGCATAACTGTCAGAGTGGAGCAGAGCAGGAACATCTTCTGTGATTCTTCCAAACAAATTGCTCCAGCTCCCATAATGTTTACTCTTTATACAACATTTTTGGCACAAAAGCTTGGAAATGTTGTGCTGGTCGCAGTCAACTGTCTGTGGAATCCAACGGACTAATGCTGCGTTCACACCGTTCGCGTTGATTTTTTGACGCGCGTCGAGATTACATACAAAGTCTATGCACAGACCCGATGAGACTGGCGCGCCGCGATTTTGCGATGGCGCGGCGCGTTGGACGCACTATTGCAGTGCGGTGGACGCGGCAAAATCGCCAACGCGCGAGTTGAAATTTTTCAACTTCAGCGACATAATCACTGGCTTTCTGCCGTTGTTGAATCAGGAAATAAATCCTGTAGCCGTCTGTGTTCACCCAGAGCTCTACGATACCTCGTATCAACAGAGACCGGACCAAACTATGTGTATGCATGTGTGTGTGTAAACCATACGGTACAAACAATGAATAGACGCTGCCGTATTTACGTCTACGTGACGTTATTGAGTGCTGGTGGAGCTGCTACGATGTTAGCATAGCCTAGCACCGATCCATCAGAGCTCCATTGAGAAGACAAGTAACCTACAAATCGGGATCATTACATAGTTATTTCGGAGTCCCTTTTTGTCGGAGAAGACAAGTACAAATCGGCATCATTATGTAGTTATTTCGGAGTCCCTTTTTGTCGGTTTATTGCCGTTGAATCACAGCCAAATCAGTTTATTTAGTGTTCCTACAGCTGTAGTAAACAGCGACCGGTGGCTTGCTAGACAGTGAATACAGCTCGATACAATCCACGGAGCTCCTCTGAACAATATTATGAACCAGACATGACGGCGTTTGGCATTCCGATGTTTGAGGGACTTCAACAACACGTACAAAGCAGCAATTGTCCTTATTCCTTTCACGGTTGACAGCGGAAATAAATGGCGGCCATGTGAACGGCTTCCAGGACGATAAACCACGCCCCCTCTCCGGCACTACGAGATTTTGCGGCGTTTGGTGTGAACACGACCGGCGGCGCGTTGGACACGATTGTGCAGTGCGTTGGACGCTTTTTTGCAGTGCGTCAAAAAATCAACAAGACCGGTGTGAACGCAGCATTACTCCTCGGTTACTCCTCCTGCAAAAGTCCAGCAACATGAGTCTGTTTTCGCTTGTTACATGCATACTGTCTTTTCAAAATAAACTTCCATCTTCACAGGAAACAACTAAGGTTTATGCTTCATTTACTTGCATAGTGAGTTTGATGTTTTCACTTTATATTTCATCTTAATTCATGGATTAATTATTTATCCATAACTAAAAATAATTAGCTCAAGATCCACCCTCAGGCTCCACCAGCATGTAGCCATTTTGCATCAATTGTGTTTCATTTAGTGCACGTTTGTGTGCATTGTGACCTCATGATCATATAGGCTTGTTGTCAAACTAGGCTACGGCTACTCGTGTTAGCTGTCGATGGGTGAGCTTGGGGGTGTTCATGTTTATAATCACATTTGCTTACCTGTCGTTCTTTGAACTCTCAAATAAACTCTTGTGTGACATGAACATATGAATCAGTTCACAGTTTTTGCTTCGTAAAATATCTTAATTGACTGTCTGTCAGGTATTATTAATTTCCAGCAACCCTCAAGTCAAAGAATAAAGACACTTTACGCACAATTTAGGTGTATTTTGCCTTTAACTCACGAGATGCAGGTAGCATGTTTTATACTTCATGTGAATACAATTAATTTTATCTCATTGCCATTATGCAATATGTATACTTTGTTGGCATCTTATTCTGAAAAATGTTCGTCTGAAGAAACCGGATGCTGTCTCGCGTTAATATTTCAGCTAACTTTCCTTCCTTCGCGCGCTCCCGATCTGTGCAGTTTGAATGAGTTTACCGTGAATTTATTTATTTATTTCTTGGTTTATTTGAACGGGACAGTGCACACTAATAAAAACATTTCTGCAAATGTGCCAGAGTTAGCCAAAAGGCTATTTTTCATCTGTAGTCCCAAGAGGCAGATTTTACACAATAAACCTAAAAACAATGTAAGATTAAAGTTAAAAGGTTAAACAATATTGACACTTAACAATGCGTGTACAAACAATGAAAAAAAGAGAATAACTATGTTAAAAGATGGACTAAAAACAGTATTATGCTGTAGTTGTTTAGATGCTAAAAAACATCCACGTAAGAGGCACAAAACATAAAAGCATACAGAGTATGTGAACTACATGAATCACTCAGACACAGCTAAACAACAATAAAAGACATGCATGCAGGTAGAGGACGGTCCACCGGCAATTTCAGCACATAGATCCACTAAAATGTAAGTGTCTGCTGACTTGAACGCAGTCTGATGTGACCATGAACATATTCATCATTTTAGAATTCAACACGCTGCAAAACCCACGTGGTGTTATCAAAGCGAACCTTTACTTTAAGTGTAAATATTTTCTGTCATCTAGAAGCTGAGAGAACAGATCAGAAGAAGAAAAAGATTCATTGAATCAACCGAGTCTCACTCCAAACTACATAGAAACGTTATCAGCCGGAGCATGAACAGAATAAATAAAGTGAACAAACCTGCTCTGTGTAGCCGCAGCTGAGGGTTGAAAACAGCGTCCAGCAGTCTACGTTGTCGCTCGTTCTGCTCCTTTAAAGCAGAAACTTCCTCCTCGTACTCTGCTATCGTTCTTTCAAACATATCAAATATCTCTCCATCAGCAGCAGTTAGTCGCTGGTTGAGTAAACATCTCAGCATTTGGACTTTAGACATCTTCACTCAACCACAGACACGTTTCTTCCAGACAAACTCCGGAAGATATACCGAGACGGACTGTTGTGCGTTAATAAAAGGTCCGAGTAGCACCAACAAGCTTGTGAACATATAGTTCCACATGGAAATTTAAAAAGTATGTGAATACCGAAACAGTTGTGCTTGTATGATACAATTGATCAAATATATACTATTACAACGAAGCATAATGACTATTTAAACATTGACATTCCGTTTGTCTTTTCCATATCTACACCACCTTCTGCTCCAGAGAGTGGATCAGACAACAGACTGACAATATTTCACAGGTTTGTACTTTATTCACTCAATTAAAAACATCTGCTCAGGTGATACAAGCATCCACAAAAGCGCATGTCCTCTTTGGATGTGACCTTAATTTGACCTAAATTATAAACAAATATCCCGGTGAAGGAGGTGAGCAGCATCCTCCACCTTCTCTTTAACTACCTCCACCTGGACATGGCGCACTGCGGCCTGAAGGGGGCAGTAGATGGCAGTGGTGGAAGAAGGACTCTGGTCTATTTCTTGTATGAAAGAAGTAATGCACCAGTGTGTAGAAATACTCAAAATCCTTCTTACAAAAAAAGTTCAACTGTATCAGCAATAAAATGTACTGAACGTACCAAAAGTAAAAGTACGCATTATGCAGAATGGCCCATATCAGAATATGAGTAAAACTATTATGAGTAAAACTATTACATTCACATGATATTCAAATGCACTTACCAAATCAACTTCATATTTTTCTTTCCTTTTCAACCTCTAACAAATACCAGTCTATGTCAGGCCACACAAGCGTCCATGGAGCCACCACCGGGTAACCTGCTGAGGTGCTTATCCGTAATTTGCCATCAGTTGCTTTCTCCTTAAATCCAGCGGTGTGTCTCCCATTTCTACCTGCAGGGCAGGTTATGCTGCAACTTGGTGGGTAACCTACAAAATAAAAGCCTCTATAAATTATTCCCATCTTCAGTTACAATGCCCTCCAGAATCATTGACACCCTTCGTGAATATGAGCAAAACAGGCTGTGAAAACAATTATATCTCATGATTAAACTCTAACTGAAGTATAATTCCAGTCATATTTTACATTTTTAAGTTCACCTGTTTGATTAGGAACTCTTAAGTCAACCATGACTTCCTGTTTCACTGGGGTATAAATATGAGGTGACACAGGCCAAATTCCATTAAATGTTGACACAGGCCAACATTTAATGTTTCTTTCAATTATGTTACTTCAGTTAAAGGTTCGATTTTGTGAATATTTTGAATGAAAGATCATGAGGATAAACAATAAAGACATTTTTCCACATCTCGTTTTGCCCATTTTTACTAAAGGGTGCCAATAATTCTGGAGGGCACTGTACCTTCCATCTTTTCCTTATGTAATGGGTGTGGGTTGGACATGGAAAAAGACAACTCAATTGATTGTTCTCCAACATTTATTTAACATCGGCAGAAGACAAACTTCAACCCATTACCTGCCTTCTGATCTTTTTCTGCTCCTCTGCTCCCTCAGCAACAAGTAAAAAGACATTGTATGATTTCTGTGCTGTCCTCATTAAAAGTTGTTTTCGTAAAACGTAGTTTTCAGCTATACAGCCAGCTTGACAATATATTTCCCAGCACCGTATCCTCTTAGGAACAGACAGGTTGTTGTATTTGGAAAGGTTTAATGGTGGAACATATGGAATAATTTTTGTAAAACTGAAAAAGAGCACAAATAATACAAAACGTAAGTGCCTTTGTAAGTACTTAACAATAGCTAGTACATCAGTATAAATGCTACAAACACAAACCAAAGAAATATGAATATAAACATGTTAATATAACTGTAAATAGTAACACACTTACAGATGAAGCCGATTTTGTGGCCTTCTAGGCACAGGATTATGTATATTGAACACTGAGATGCTCAGTCAATGAGTCCATCGGCACACAGCACTTCTAGAACATCACTTCCTGTTACTCTGATTATTTACACTTCGCTCACTTCCTGTTGAGTGCAGCTATTCACAATCGCCACTAGGTGTTGCTGAAGGACATATAAAATAACCAATACATTGAATACAATACAATTTCATTCTTGTTTTTTTTTACATTTAGATCCATTATTTTGATATTGCAGTATGTACTAAGCTCAGGATGCACATTACTGGAAAAGGGATATTAAAATTACAAGGAAAACATCTAACCTAAATCATGACAACACATTTCCTCAAAACCATTAACAACAATATATACAAGAGGAAAAACAGGGACACCTGGTGGGTAAAGTGAAAAGGTGCGTAGGACTGGCTGACTAAACGGAGACAACAGAAACTATAACATTACATAAAGGAAAACACATATTTGCAGAAGTCAATGCATCAACACATGAATTACCTTCTGGTATTTTTCTATAGTTCTGGATCTAAACATGCAAAATAACTTCATACAAGAAGATATTTCCATCAGCAAAACTTTTATTCTAACGGTAAAAACAACACGATGAAGTTGGGTACCGTTAAAATAGTAACAGAAAGCAACGTGTCTTGAATGTTACATCGTTCCAATAAATCACCTCAACGTGGTTTAGGGCCGTGTGTGTGACCTGTGACCTGTGTTCTCAGACCAAGAATTCACTCAACATCTGAAAAGAGTTGTGGCAGCTGGGCCGAAAAAAGGGAAACTGGGGCCCCTTTCTGGAGCCAGACCTGGGGGTGGAGCTTGCTGGTGAGGGTCTGGTTTCCGGGACATGAGACATATGATTCGACCAGGAACCCGAAAAATCTAAAAAAAATTGGCCAACCGCTTGAAGGGATATGCGGAGGGGTGATTGGGTAAAAAGGCTAAAGGGGATTATTTCCTGCATGAGTTTTCATGTGTTCATTTAGATCTCTGTTGCGCATAAATCTTTTATCACAAACTGAGCAGCTGAAAGGTTTCTCTCCTGTGTGGATTCTCATGTGTGTCTGTAAATTTGAATGATTGTTAAAATATTTCTTACAAACTGAGCAGCTGAAAGGTTTCTCTCCTGTGTGGATTCTCATGTGTCTCTGTAAATTTGAATGATTGTTAAAATATTTCTTACAAACTGAGCAGCTGTAAGGTTTCTCTCCTGTGTGGGTTCTCATGTGTTTCTTCAGATCTGCCTTTCTGCTTGTTTTCCCACACTCCGAGCATGTAAATAGTTTCTCACCAGCACTACATCTTGAATCACTGACATGGACTTCATCAGGTTTCAAAGAGTTTAAACCTGACTGAGGTTCTCTGGTCTCCTTCCAATCACCACTGTCATCAGTGTCAGAAGAGTCTCCAGTCTTCTCAACAGTATCTGGTTCTGGATGTCTATCTGGATCTGAGTTCCTGTCTGGTTCTGGTCCTCCACAGTCCTCTCCATCAGCATCTGTTTCCATCTGTTCAGTTTGTCTTTGATGAAGCTGTGAGGACTGAGCTTCCTCTTCATCATCTTCACTCTTCACAGGAGTGAATGAGAACTTGACATCAGCCTCCTCCAGACCCTGAAGCTGCTCTCCCTCCTGACTGGTCCAGAGTTCCTTTTTAATGTTTGGGGGCTCTGGTTCCTCCTGTTCCTCTTTAATGTTTGGGGGCTCTGGTTCCTCGTGTTCCTCTTTAATGCGTGGGAGCTCTGGGTCCTCCTGGTCCAGACTGGAGCTCCCCTCCTGCTGCTCAGGGGGAACCTCTTCTTTAACCACCAACAGCTGCTGGACGTCTGCAGGAAAACAGTAAACACACACAGAGACGTTACAAAGAAATATTAGAATTGAGCAAATAGTCTCCTGTAGATACACTTTTATTTCCTGCCATCATTCCCTCTTACACTCCCTGTGCACAGTTACCAAACACACATGCTGACACAAATTGTAAAGACACAACGCACCAGCAGCGATGAGGTCATCAACAGTTTACATGGCAAAAAAGTGTGGCACGATCAACATTAAGTATTCAAAAAAATTACTTTGATTAAACTATATCACAAACTGTTTTGCATCAAACAATGCACCTATTCATCGAAAAGTTGATTCTTACTGTGTACATGGATTAATTAAATTAAATCGCTAATACTGCTGCTAACACAATATTCCATCGGCCCAGGATTATTTATTGGTATCAATGAATGTATTTTCTTCTAATGTTACTCTGGTATGTACTTGCATCACAGACTATATAACGTTAAACATTTCTTGCATAAGGTCATATTGCCTTCACTTTTATTTTGAAATATTCTTGTTCCGGGTTACCTGTTGTGCTCTGCGTCTCGTTTTAAAGGAAAAAACAAAAAAGGAACACAATTCGGCTCGTTTTTGACTTTGGTTTTTTCGTTTTTGAATTCAGAAACGGAAATATGACCGCCCATTTCCGGTTTGAAACGAAAAATGAGAATACCATGGTATTTCCGCATTTTGTTTTTTCCGAATTAACGGTAAAACAGATTACTAAAAGGTACACTGACCCACCTTGCATGGTAGCCCCTGTTATCAGTGTGTGAATGTGTGAATGATGACATGTAGTGTTAAAGCGCTTTGAGTGGTCGGAAGACAAGAAAAGATGGACACAAGTACAGTCCATTCAACATTTATCTTGATTCTGTTTGAATGAAAAGACCTTAAACTTGCTATAGGGCTGAAGATGAGTCAGAGCAAATCAACACCTTTTCCTGTCTAGTTATTTCCCCCCATCATAGTAAAACCAGCACTGACATTATCTCCACTGTGTGAACCCCAAAATGATTGGATGTTCTGTTGATTCCTCTTCCTTTAGCTGGTTTTGCCGCCCCATATCCTGTCTCAGGTTTCTTAGGACCATCCGTGTAAATCTGTGCAAAATCACGATACTCTTTCATTCACATAATATTCAAATGCACTTACCAAATCAACTTCATCGACCTCTAACAAATACCAGTCTATGTCAGGCCACACAAGCGTCCATGGAGCCACCACCGGGTAAACTACTGCGGGGCTTATCCTCCGATCAAACACTTCAGATTCTCTTGCAAAGTCATTGTCTACCCGACCAAAGTGATCCCTCTGACTCCTCCCACTCTCCCAGACCACCTGCAACACTCAGTTTGCAGGGTGAGAATCATTGTGTCCCTGAAAATCAGCCCAGTAGTTTGCCATCAGTTGCTTTCTCCTTAAATCCAGTGGTGTGTTTCCCATTTCTACCTGCAGGGCAGGTTATGCTGCAACTTGGTTGGTGATCTACAAAATATAAGCCTCTATCAATGATTCCCATCTTAAGTTACCTTCCATCTTTTCCACATGTAATCGGTGTGGCTTGGACATGGAAAAAAGAAAACTCAATTGATTGTTTTCAAACATTTATTTACTTCTGCAGAAGACAAAATTCAACCCATTAACTGCCTTCTGATCTTTTTCTGCTCCTCTGCTCCCTCAGCAATAAGTAAAATGACAATGTGTGATTTCATTCTTGTTTTTTTACATTTAGATACATTCTTTTGATATTACAGTACGTACTAAGCTCAGGATGCACATTACTAGAAAAGGGATATTATATTACCAGGAAAACATCGAACCTAAAGTATAACAACACTGTAGCATCCTGGCTGAATAATGGTCTGTAGTCTTTAATGAATCACACTTTGAACACACCGTAAGAACTTGTGCCTATATCGGCCAGGTGCTAAAACAATAAAACCGTATCCATCTTCCTTGTTAAAACACTTTTTCCGTTCCTTTAGTGACTTTTCTAACTGCTTCCGTAACGGCTTCTTACTTCCGGTTTTTATACCTTCAAAATAAAAGCGCAACAGGAAATGCACCGACTGCAGTGACAAAATGAGACATAAAAAAGGAACAATCTATTTAAACACACTACACATTCTCAGAGGTCCTTTACAAACACATTTCCTCAAAACCATTAAAAACAATATATACAAGAGGAAAAACAGGGACACCTGGTGGGTAAAGTGAAAGGTGCGTAGGACTGGCTGACTAAACAGAGACAACAGAAACTATAACATTACACAAAGGAAAACACATACTTTCAGAAGTCAATGCATCAACACATGAATTACCTTCTGGTATTTTTCTATAGTTCTGGATCTAAACATGCTAAATAACTTTACAAAAGGAGATATTTACATCAGCAAAACTTTCACGGTAAAAAAAAACCACTATGAAGCTGGGTAACGTTAATATTAACAGAAAGTAACTTATCTTAAATGTTACACCCTTCCAATGAATCACCGAACGCGGTTTAGGGCCGTGTGTGTGACCTGTGACCTCAGACCAAGAATTCACTCAACATCTGAAAAGAGTTGTGGCAGCTGGGCTGAAAAAAGGGAAACCGGGGCCCCTTTCTGGAGCCAGACCTGGGGGTGGCGCTTGCTTGTGAAGGTCTGGTTTCCGGGACATGAGTCAGATCTGCGTTGCGCATGAATATTTTGTCATGTGTGGGTTCTCATGTGTCTCTTAAAACGTTTGTTGTGTGCTGAATTACTAACTCAGAACAAATTTATGATTGAAGGATTGCCTCCGCACAGCTCTCAATGTGGCAACAAGGGTGCAACAGTTCACAACATTTTCTTCCAGGTGAGCGTGTCCCGGACCCCTCTAGAAAACCAACACTAACTAGAAAATAAAAACTCAATTAGTCTACTGGATCAAACTAAAGACAGCACTAAGCTCCCTGCCAACGTGAGGAGGCGTCACCTTAAACAAAGCATGGATCTCTCAGAGCAATCAAGGTTTATTGTGTCACTGATCGCAAGCGGGGGGCTAATTGTGTGTGAGGACATGGTTTTGAGGGAAACAATTCAAAATCTCAACGTGGAATCAATAATCAACGCTCTCAAATTGAAACATGCTTTTGAATCAAGATAGGAGAAAATGCACCCTATTTCTTCCCCTGCGTTATGTGCCATGTGGTGTGTCAGATTTACCTTTTGTATACAAACAGAACCACTAAAGCCGGTTCTCTCTTGTATGAGTACTTATGTGCGACTTCAGAGCAGTCTTGTGCCGAAATCTTTTATCACACACTGAGCAGCTGAAAGGTTTCTCTCCTGTGTGGATTCGCATGTGTATCTGTAAATGTGAACCAGCGCTGAAAGATTTCTCACAAACTTTGCAGCTGAAACGTTTCTCTCCTGTGTGGGTTCTCATGTGTCTCTTTAAAGTTGAACAATCGGTAAACGATTTCTTACAAACTTTGCAGCTGTAAGGTTTCTCTCCTGTGTGGATTCTCATGTGTATCTGTAAAGTTGCACCCCGGTTAAAAGATTTCTTGCAAACTGAGCAGCTGAAAGGTTTCTCTCCTGTGTGGATTCTCATGTGTGTCTGTAAATGTGACCGCTGGTTAAAAGAATTCTTGCAAACTGAGCAGCTGAAAAGTTTCTCTCCTGTGTGGTTTATCATGTGTATCTGTAAATGTGAGCGATCGTTAAAAGATTTCTTACAAACTTTGCAGCTGAAAGGTTTCTCTCCTGTGTGGGTTCTCATGTGTCTCTTCAGATTTCTACTTGTGCTAGTTGTTTTCCAACACTCAGAGCATGTAAATAGTTTCTCACCAGCACTACATCTTGAATCACTGACATGGACTTCATCAGGTTTCAAAGAGTTCAAACCTGACTGAGGTTCTCTGGTCTCCTTCCAATCATCACAGTCAGTGTCAGAAGAGTCTCCAGTCTTCTCATCAGTATCTGGATCTGGATATATATCTGAACCTGAGTTCCTGTCTGGTTCTGGTCCTCCACAGTCCTCTCCATCAGCTTCTGTTTCCATCTGTTCAGTTTGTCTTTGATGAAGCTGTGAGGACTGAGCTTCCTCTTCATCATCTTCATTCTTCACAGGAGTGAATGAGAACTTGATACAAGCCTCCTCCAGACCTTGAAGCTGCTCTCCCTCCTGACTGGTCCAGATTTCCTCCCATTCCTCTTTAATGTGTGTGGGCTCTGGGTCCTCCTGTTCCTCTTTAATGTGTGGGGGCTCTGGGTCCTCCTGTTCCTCTTTAATGTGTGGGGGCTCTGGGTCCTCCTGTTCCTCTTTAATGTGTGGGGGCTCTGGGTCCTCTTGTTCCTCTTTAATGTGTGGGGGCTCTGGGTCCTCTTGTTCCTCTTTAATGTGTGGGGGCTCTGGGTCCTCTTGTTCCTCTTTAATGTGTGGGGGCTCTGGGTCCTCTTGTTCCTCTTTAATGTGTGGGGGCTCTGGGTCCTCTTGTTCCTCTTTAATGTGTGGGGGCTCTGGGTCCTCTTGTTCCTCTTTAATGTGTGGGGGCTCTGGGTCCTCCTGGTCCAGACCAGAGCTCCACTCCTGCTGCTCAGGGGGAACCTCTTCTTTAACAAACAACAGCTGCTGGACGTCTGCAGGAAAACAGTAAACACACAGAGACGTTACAAAGAAATATTAGAATTGAGCAAATAGTCTCCTGTAGATACTTTTATTTCCTGCCATCATTCCCTCTTACACTCCCTGTGCACAGTTACCAAACAGACATGCCGACACAAAATGTAAAGACAACGCACCAGCAGCAATGAGGTCATCAATAGTTTACATGGCAAAAAAAGTGTGGCACTTTCAACATTGTTAAGTATTCAAAGAACCTGCATCCTCCATAAAGTGCGGCTGAGATGTGATCATGTGGGCAGTTAGTTGACTAATGTACGTAAACCTGCCACCGTAGAAACAGTGGATAGAACCTTCAGAAGCAGCCACCACGTAACCGTAACCATGTGTGCGCTCCGTTTCTGAACCAATAGCACTCCACCTTGGTAGTCAGCCGTAGAGAACATCCACGTAAAGATGATTGAACTAAACTGAAATGTGACAACAACGACACAATCTGAACTAATACACTTTGTCTAGAGACTGCTCTCAGGAACCTAGAGGTCAAGGTTGACCCCCCCCCCCCAGGGTGTTTCCTGTTATTATTGATATATTTAAAATAATCCTATAGATGTTAATAATTGTGTGATTATCAATAATTTAATTTTCATACTTGCCAGTAACCAGGTGTTGGGACCAGGTCTGGTGACACCTCCTGTCTGGCTGAGTCCCTCACATGTGTTTTCCAAACAAGGAGCAACCATGCGCCTCCCCTTTCACCAAAGCACCTGACCTGGGATCTGCTAGAAACTCCACCCAGGATGACCACACCCCCAGCTCCGACCAAAACCTGATGCTGGTCCCTCATTGGCCAAGATAGGGCCCCCCCACTGGTTGTGCGACCTGGTTTATAAGTCCCAGCACAGCTAGAATCGCCCTCTTCACTCCGGACTCGTCGTGGGACAAGAAGACCCACAAGGCTCTTCCTCCAGACATGCTGATGTAAGGAGGTTCACGAGGCCTCTTCCCTCCAGCATCACGCTGGCAACAGAAGACCCACGAGGAACCGCGGCCTCATCAAATCCTGTCAGGTCACATATTACATTCGCTGGTTGAAAACATTTTGAGTTCTGGATCCTAGTGTGAGAATGGATAACTTCCATGATCCGTTCGCCGCCCTTTTTGTGTACACCGCCGGCAGAAAGACGATTAACCCTCTTTCCTCGCCGAAGATTTCCGGGAGGATCGAACCGACCATGTGCCTCAGCCAAAGTTAAATAGCCCTCTCTGCAGAGAGGAGTTAGAGTCTGCGTCCGCTCCAGAGCCACGCCACCAGGAGCTACCGACTCCTGAGGACCGAGTTATCCCCCCCAGTCTGCGCCCGCTACGATAGCCACGCCACCGAGTCCAAACACTCGAGGACTGACCGATTCCCATCACGGAAAATGGGCGCCAACGAACGAAGCTTCTCAAAGTAAGAGTTACTGGTATCTGGGCATAGCTTAATTTAGCCTATTCGTTGATAAGTTGTTATTCCCGTATCTTGTTGTGTTATGTTACTGTCGTGTTATAACGTGTTTTCGGGTGATAAGGAAGCAATACTCATCTCACCACAGTGGTAAAGATCTGTTTGTTTTGGGGATTATTTTATTTCGTTTAGGTTTTATTCTCTCGTCCTTAAATCGGCTCTGTGAGTGAGGTGTGGAGCTGTGACTATCACTGTATAAGCGTGGTCAGTTCAGAACGACGACCGCAGACGTGTTCAGGATAGATCAGCTGTTCTCATTCTCACTACGATGCAAGCCCCGTGCTCAGATCTTGATTTTCTCTCTCTCTTCCTCTCCGCTAACCCGCACACACAGTTAGAGCTACTGATTTTGGGTGAACCCCTCAGACTCGTGATTACGTAATCTCTGACCCCAACCCACATGGTACGCCATCCCACGTGGTTACATGTGGCCCCCTCGCAGCCATTTTGTCGAAGGTCTCTAGGCTCCGCCATCTTTGCTTGTAGGCTCACACGCCCCCCTTTTTAGATTACCCATAATCACTGTTTGAGTAGGTTTACAACCCCCCTCCCCCTTTGCGCACACACACACACACACACACACACACACACACACACACACACACACACACACACACACACACACACACACACACACACACACACACACACACACACACACACACACACACACACACACACACACACACACACACACACACACACACACACACACACACACACACACACACGATATTACTTGATCGGATCATTTAGTATTTTGATTTAATAAACTGTTGTATTTTAAAGAGCAGTCGTCTGTGATTACTTGTGCATAATAATAACGGATGTAGTGGCCTGTGCTCGAAGTTAAACCTTCACCTTCACTCTGAATGTGTAATAGTACTCTGACTGTAACATTATGAGTGAACACTAATTATGAGACTTAGTTTTATCGTTTGGTTATTGGTCCCTGTTCGCAGGGTGGTGCCCCGTTGTTAATAATCATTAATAATTGTTGCTGACATCAATAATTCTATTGATGTCAAGAATTTAGTTTCTTATTTGCTAACAACCAAACACACTCCTCTATGCTCCCAACACAGGTCTGTATGTGTCATGATAACAAGGTCTATCTATGTTGTGTGATTGTTTAACTCATTCTATCATTGATCAGCTTGTATTCACTGATTTATATCCAACCGTTTGGTACCGTTCTGCAGCTGAGACACTGCAGATTTAAAATATGGAATAATTAAATAGACTATGTAAGTAACTAGTATTAATTATGTAAATTAAAGTTCAATGAAATGATCAAGACCGTTGTCAGGATGGGAGTAGTTTGGTGTTCCCACCATACGGTGCACCCTCTTTTCAAATTGAATCATGATATTCATAATGTCCCCATATTTGACAGATTATAAAAACAAAGCCATAAGAGGATATATTAACCTTTCACTGGATTGTTGGGTACATTATGAATATCATAATTTGAGCTGATATTTCCTTTAATTTTGTCAAAAACTGTTCAGTAAAATTACATTACATTTGACATGGACATATATGAGGTCATTATGAACAGAACTCCAATGGAGATTTTAGCTAACCAATGTAATTTTCGAACCCTTTTTTCAATTAAAGATAGACCAGTGTAACTCCAGATTATATTATTGTTGGATTTCATATAATGTACAAAATAATGTCTGACTTGTTTTATCAAATTCGGAAAATGATTGATCAAATATTGGTCTATTTCCAGGCTATCAAAGCACCAGTACCGTAGCACCACAAATAGACGAGCATTACATTTCAAGACAGAGTAGCGTGAAGCAGGTATTTAATGAAATGAAAACACAGGAAACTTACAGGACACAACGGGGGATCCACGGACAAGACAAGAGACGAGGGGGAATATCCTGCAGAATGAGGCAGGGCAGGAAAACCAGGAACAAGATGAGCCAAATGGGCTGGTAGACATGAAAATGATCTGGCAGTGAGTGTGTGACTGGGGTTTAAATAGTGGCTGCAGTGGAGTGAGCAGGTGAGAGAAATTAACTGATGAGGTGGGAGTGACTGGCAGGTGCACTGAATAAACTGATTAGGTGAGATGGAAAAAAACAGGATAATAATTGGCGGATGCTGGCGAAACTCTTGGCTGCCGCTCCGTACTTGATTGTTAAGTTTTGCCGTTTAAATGGATCCCAACGCTAAAAACCTGGCCAATGAAGTTGAGCTGCGTGTTTGCGGCTAGATATTGCCGTCTACCATCCAATCTACTCAAACATCTTCACTGGATTAGCCACACCAGATCAACCTACCGCCTCCATCTGCCAAAGCTACCTCCGTGCTAGCCCCAGGACTCCCGGGTTTGGTCCACAGCGCTACATCGTTGTCCTGCTACTGGAGCTGTCTGTCTTCCCTGCCTGCCACATCGCTTGCCAACAAGAGCGGCCAGCACGAGCACACCCGTTTATCCTGCCAGGAGCTTTCCGTCCCGGCGCGGTTAGCAGGCTCGGGTTGGTCTTCTCCGCTAGCCACCGCCGCACCAGGTTGACCCCCAGTCTCCGGGCAGGATCGTCCGGCTAACAGGCTGGTAGCCCCTCCAGGCCACCACTCCTTCCTCACCGGACTGTTGGCATCTTGCCGCCGTTATGCTGTGGATCATACCATTGATACTCCTGGGTCGCACACGCACAGAGGCCAAGTCTACGGTCGAACAACCGTTACCGAACAACCCTCTCTACCCATTGAGCCACGGACGAATGTGCTTGTGTTCCTTGGTTTGTGACTCTCCTTAAAACATTTTATTAATTTTTATTTTAAAATAACATTTCCGCAGTGCTGGGCTTCAGGCGGTTTTTTTTTTTTTTTTTTACATTATTTCGCCTGCTTTAGAAAACACCCTTTCACAGGCACAGATGAAGCTGGGGTACAGAGAATAGTTTGCAAACAAACGCGCAATAAAGTCCGAAGTACACAAAATGTGAGGGGGGTCCATTGCGTTTCGCTGCCCCTTATATTTCTAATCACACGCCAGACCTGTGAACCATTTCCTGAATCAGTCACGTGGTACGGCCAGCTCGCGAGGCTTCGACGGTCACCACATAAGTCATCAACACAAGCCTCGATATGCGCCTCATAAAAAAATCTTCCTGATAACTCGACACAAGCTTCGGAGAAACAGGACGACATCTTTATGCTGTTCAGAGAGAAGTTGGCAAAGGGAGGCCATCCAGAAGAAGCACCACAGAAGAAAACATTAACCAGACCGGACACAAGGCTGAACAAAACAATGCAACTAATAAATAAACATCCAACAGGACTATGTGAGCACTGCCAAATACCAGAATCTGTAGACCATATCATATGTCATTGCCAGAAATTCTCACTTGCGCGAGACAGGTTGAAGAGGAGGCTGGGAGTGGAGGAACGAAATCTAAAAGATGCATTAATCTCGGGGGCAGGAAACAGACTACAATATGTGAAAGAAACAATTGAGCAAAATAATTTAAGTCTCTGAAATAGAGACTCCTTTTTTTGTTTCATGTTATTTTGTTTAGTTTTTTGTTGACGTTGGTTTTGTAAGGGGATAGGTTATCGGGTCCACACTCCAATATAGTAGGTGGCGGTAATGCACCTTTCACTGGATGCCATCCGGCAAAAAAAAAAAAAGGACACGCTTCGAAGCCTCGACACGAAAGGTCACATCACTAATTGACAGGTTTTACAGCTTTGCAGGGCATGAGGCCTTCTGTTGAGCATATTCCTTGTATGTGTAGCAAAGCCATGTTGAGTGAGTGGCCTGCGCAGTGATGTCACATGGGAGGGTGTGCCTGTGTGCACTGGAATGCTGTTGTGCGCATGCGCAAATAAACGGTCCTGAGGTGTGTTCCCAGACCAAAGAAACAATGGCGGTGTGTTCTTTTTCTCCCGTGAATGCTAGCTACTAGGAGCTACTAGCTAACCACTTTGGCGACTGAAATAACGTAGAGAGCTGCAGGAACGTATAACGCTACACCTTCACTTACCTCAGTAAATGCAATAACTAACGTATCGATAACACAACAACAACTCAGTCCGTTACAATATTAATCAGTTTAGAATTCAACAAGCTGCAGAACCCACGTGGTGTTGTCAAAGAGAACGAACTTTACTTTAAGTGTAAATGTTTTCTGTCGTCTAGAAGCTGAGAGAACAGATCAGAAGAAGAAAAAAGATTCATTGAATCAACAGAGTCTCACTCCAAACTACATAGAAACGTTATCAGCCGGAGCATGAACAGAAGAAATAAAGTGAACCAACCTGCTCTGTGTAACCGCAGCTGAGGGTTGAAAACAGCGTCCAGCAGTTTCCGTTGTCGCTCGTTCTGCTCTTTTAAAGCAGAAACTTCCTCCTCGTACTCTGCTATCGTTCTTTCAAACATATCAAATATCTCTCCATCAGCAGCAGTTAGTCGCTGGTTGAGTAAACATCTCAGCATTTGGACTTTAGACATCTTCACTAAACCACAGACACGTTTCTTCCAGACAAACACCGGAAGATATACCGAGACGGAATGTTGTGCGTTAATAAAAGGTCCGAGTATCACCAACAAGCTTGGGATCATTTAGTTCCACATGTAGATACAAAAAGTATGTGGTGACCGTAACAGTTGTTCTTGTATGATATAATTGATCAAATATATACCATTACAACGAAGCATAACAAATATTTAAACGTTAACGTACCGTTTGTCTTTTCCATATGTACACCCTTGTGTATGTATTTTAACAACTCTCACTTTATGTGCTGTTTCTTTTTTAAACTTTATGTTTATTGGTTGTTGACTCTGGCTTCTGTTTTTTTCTTCAGTACTTATTTTTCATTCGATATATATTTTATATTCATTGGATTAAAACCTGACAGTTTAGAATCATTGTTTATAGAAGACTCCAACTCTGATAGAGTAGATGTTTACAAATGGTCACTGTTAACGTACAATCATGACTGACAATCATGGCTCTGGGTCCTGCCCAGGTCCTGAAGACTGACGCCGTGTCGCAGTAAATACGGTCCGGAATCGGACAAACACCGCACCAGAAGAGATCGCATGGTATTGAGACGTGCGATATGACTGTGCAGCCAGTAACAGAGCTGAAGTTTGCAACAACTGAGAGACTTTGTAGCTGACGTGGAGCTCACTGCCGTCACCAGTTGGTTAGCATTAGCATTACGTCACCGGGATCTGTAGCAAATACGGCGATAGTTTAACCCTTTGTCGTATAATACCGTTGTTTGTTCATGATTGATTGTCCGGTAATGTTTTCTATCTGGTTGTAAATCATGGTGGAAGCACGGTAGATGGTGATAGTTTAAGCGGTTTAATTGTTTGTTGGTAGTATTATAAATTACATACATTACCTGTATGTGCTTGTTAATATATCAGGGCATGTTTAGATAATAGAATGTGGCACTGGTGCTTTATTACTCAAATCATCATGAATGCTTTGCCTGTTTACATTCATTTGTATGTTGAATATGGGTTTTGTTTTCTGTGTTTTTTTCCTATTTAAAGGTGTTGTACCTACACTACACTACACGACGCTACACTAAGTGGTTTAGTGATGAAGAAACTACTATGCTGAACCTACCAAAATAAAAGGAGGGAAAGGTTGTTTGGTCATTGAGTGAAATCCAGTTAGAAATCCTTCGGGTAGACTCATCAATCCTTCTCAAGTGGGGAAAGTGCACATGTTAACAACATAACTTGACAATAATATAATTGATAAAATATATACGATTATAACGAAGCATAAGAACAATTTAAACATTAACATACCGTTTGTCTTTTCCATATCTACACCCTTGTATATGTATTTATTGCTCAACTCTATATTATACTGTACATCACAGACAATTGTATTCTTTGCACAGAAGACAAGTTACATTTTTTCATTCCAAGTATAAATGAGCTGAAACTGAATGTTATCTTTATAAGAGCCAGGGTGTATAAAACAAGAAAACTCCTGAACGTCTCTCGATATACAGTAAACACACAACTCTCACTTGATGTATTGTTTCTTTTTTAAACTTTGTTTGTTGGTTGTTGACTCTGGCTTGTTTTTTTCTTCAGTACTTTTTTTTCATTTTGGATATATATTTTATGTTCATTGGATTAAAAACAGAGTTTAGAATCATTGTTTATAGAAGACTCCAACTCTGATCGAGAATAAGTTTACAAATGGTCACTGTTAACGTACAATCATGAAGAAATGCATGCTGGGTAGCTCCCGACTAGCAGATGTATACCTCACGAACACAAATCTGAAGGAGACGCACACATGAAATCGTATGACAGCAGCCAAAGAGCTCTAATGACAGAATTCCATTATCGACTCTCTATTTTCGGTCAGGTACTGAGGGGCTTATCGGTAATTTACCATCAGTTGCTTTCTCCTTAAATCCAGCGGTGTTTCCCATTTCTACCTGCAGGGCAGGTTCTGCTTCAACTTGGTGGGTAACCTACAAAATAAAAGCCTCTATAAATGATTCCCATCTTTGGTTACCTTCCATCTTTTCCATATGTAATGGGTGTGGGTTGGACATGGAAAAAAGAAAACTCAATTGATTGTTTTGAACATTTATTTACTTCTGCAGAAGAATTCAACCCATCAACTGCCTTCTGATCTTTTTCTGCTCCCTCAGCAATAAGTAAAATGACAATGTGTGATTTCATTCTTGTTTTTTTACATTTAGATACATTATTTTGATATTACAGTACGTACTAAGCTCAGGATGCACATTACTAGAAAGGTGATATTAAAATTACCAGGAAAACATCTGACCTAAATTATAACAACACATTTCCTCAAAACCATTAAAAACAATATCTACAAGAGGACAAACAGGGACACCTGGTGGGTAAAGTGAAAAGGTGCGTAGGACTGGGTGACTAAACAGAGACAACAGAAACTATAACATTACACAAAGGAAAACACATCCTTGCAGAAGTCAATGCATCAACACATGAATTACCTTCTGGTATTTTTCTGCAATTCTGGATCAAAACATGCAAAATAACTTTTTACAAGAAGATATTTACATCAGCAAATAAGCAAAACTTTAATGGTAAAAGCAACACTATGAAGCTGGGTAACGTTATAATATTAACAGAAAGCAACGCATCTTCAATGTTAAACCCTTCCAATAAATCATCACCTTAACGTGGTTTAGGGCAGTGGGTGTGACCTGTGCTCTCAGACCAAGAATTCACTCAACATCTGAAAAGAGTTGTGGCAGCTGGGCCGAAAAAAAGGAAAACCGGGGCCCCTTTCTGGAGCCAGCCCTGGGAGTGGAGCTTGCTGGTGAAGACCTGAGACGTATGGTTCGACCAGGAACAACCCGAACAATCTACATTGAGCCGCCGCCCTATGGGCCCACCGCCTGAAAGGATATGCGGAGGGGTGATTGGGTAGAAGGGCTAAAGGGGATTATTTCCTGTGTGAGTTTTCATGTGTTCCTTAAGATCTCTGTTGCGCATAAATCTTTTATCACAAACTTCGCAGCTGAAAGGTTTCTCTCCTGTGTGGATTCTCATGTGGTCCTGTAAATTTGAATGATGGTTAAAATATTTCTTACAAACAGAGCAGCTGAAAGGTTTCTCTCCTGTGTGGATTCTCATGTGTCTCTGTAAATTTGAATGATGGTTAAAAGATTTCTTACAAACCGAGCAGCTGAAAGATTTCTCTCCTGTGTGGATTCTCATGTGTCTCTTTAGATTTGAACAGATGTTAAAAGATTTCTTACAAACTGAGCAGCTGAAAGATTTCTCTCCTGTGTGGATTCTCATGTGTCTCTGTAAATGTGAACACTGGTTAAAAGATTTCTTACAGACTGAGCAGCTGAAAGGTTTCTCTCCTGTGTGGGTTCTCATGTGTGTCTTCAGATCTCCACTTGTGTCAGTTGTTTTCCCACACTCAGAGCATTTAAACAGTTTCTCACCAGCACTACATCTTGAATCACTGACATGGACTTCATCAGGTTTCAAACAGTTTAAACCTGACTGATGTTCTCTGGTCTCCTTCCAATCACCACTGTCATCAGTGTCAGAAGATTCTCCAGTCTTCTCATCAGTATCTGGTTCCATCTGTTCAGTTTGTCTTTGATGACGCTGTGAGGACTGAGCTTCCTCTTCAGTCTTCACAGGAGTGAATGAGAACTTGACATCAGCCTCCTCCAGACCTTGAAGCTGCTCTCCCTCCTGACTGGTCCAGAGTTCCTCTTTAATGTGTGGGGGCTCTGGGTCCTCCTGTTCCTCTTTAATGTGTGGGGGCTCTGGGCCCACCTGTTCCTCTTTAATGTGTGGGGGCTCTGGGTCCTCCTGTTCCTCTTTAATGTGTGGGGGCTCTGGGTCCTCCTGTTCCTCTTTAATGTGTGGGGGCTCTGGGTCCTCCTGTTCCTCTTTAATGTGTGGGGGCTCTGGGTCCTCCTGTTCCTCTTTAATGTGTGGGGGCTCTGGGCCCACCTGTTCCTCTTTAATGTATGGGGGCTCTGGGTCCTCCTGTTCCTCTTTAATGTGTGGGGGCTCTGGGTCCTCCTGGTCCAGACTGGAGCTCCACTCCTGCTGCTCAGGGGGAACCTCTTCTTGAACCACTAACAGCTGCTGGACGTCTGCAGGAAAACAGTAAACACACACAGAGACGTTGCGAAGAAATATTAGTATTGAGCAAATAGTCTCCTGTAGATACACTTTATTTCCTGCCATCATTCCCTCTTACACTCCCTGTGCACAGTTACCAAACAGACATGCCGACACAAAATGTAAAGACACAACACACCAGCAGCAATGAGGTCATCAATAGTTTACATGGTAAAAAAGTGTGGTACTATCAACATTGTTAAGTATTCAAAGAACCTGCATCCTCCATAAAGTGCGGCTGAGATGTGATCATGTGGGCAGTTATAGTTGACTAATGTACGTAAACCTGCCACCGTAGAAACAGTGGATAGAACCTTCAGAAGCAGCCACAACGTAACTGTGGACGTGCATCATCGGTGCACTCCGTTTCTGAACCAATAGCACTCCACCATGGTAGTCAGCCATAGAGAACATCCACGTAAAGATGATGAAACTGAAATGTGACAACAACAATGACACAATCTCAACTAATAGACTGTGTCTAGAGACTGCTCTCAGGAACCTAGAGGTCAAGGTTGAACCCCCCCCCCCCCCCGGTCCCAGGGTGGTCCCTGTTATTGATATATTTTAAATAATCCTATTGATGTTAATAATTGTATGATTATCAATCATTTAATTCTTGCCAGTAACCAGGTCTGTATGTGTCATGATAACAAGGTCTATCTATGTTGTGTGATTGTTTAATTCATTCCATCATTGATCAGGTTGTATTCAGTGATTTATATCCAACTGTTTGGTACCGTTCTGCAGCTGAAACAGTGCAGATTTAAAATATGGAATAATTAAATCGACTATGGCCCTTTCTCAATATGCGTACTTCTCTGTACTTGTGAACTCGTGGACTTGTGAAACGTCATCAGTCTCAGTCCAAGCACTGTTCCAATTTAAAGTTCACATCAAGCCAGGTCCAAATGCCCGGATGTGGCTTGCTCCGCGCATTTTAGCGGGGATGCATCGGTGGTGACTTGTCCAGACTTGGGACAGCCAAATATCCCAGAATGCATTTTGCACCAGCAACAGGAAACAATGGCGGAGGAGAAGTCACACAACTGGAAGTTGAAACCTTTGGAAATACTACTGTTGTTTGGTCACATAAAGTCATTTTAGGATGTTTTGAGGTGAGAAGTTAGTTGTTTAAGCATCAAATATGTGGTCGGTTTGTCATGATTCAGCCGATTTAAAAATCTGCTCCGACGATTTCGGAGATGTGAGGTGTTGCTTGCGGGACCGGCAGTAAACCAGCACCGGGGGCTCAGCGCTCGCCTAGAACAGCCTGATCTCGGCGAGTCTTTTTGAAACTTGCCGCTGGTATTGACGTCTCTGCAGCGTTTTCCTCGTCGGCAAAGAGTACAGCAATCCAAATTATTGATCAAATATTGGTCTATTTTCGGGCTTTTTGGGGCTATCAAAGCACCCGTAACATAGCACCACTAACAGACGAGCATTACATTTCAAGCGCCGGCTGAGGTGACCGAGGTTCCGCGGATAACGGCTCACTTGACCGCAGAGAGTGGTTCGGTGTCCCCGCCATACGCTGCACCCCCTTTCCAGTGTATCAATGGACCCAGATAATATAATATTTGAATCAACTCTTATGTGACCATAAACATATGAATCATTTTAGAATTCAACATGCTGCAAAATCCACGTGGTGTTATGAAAGAGAACAAACTTTACTTTACCAGTTAGTCGCTGGTTGACTAAACATCTCAGCATTTGGACTTTAGACATTTTCACGAAACCACAGACACGTTTCCTCCAAAGAAACTCCGGAAGATATACCGAGACGGACTGTTGTGCGTTAATAAAAGGTCCGAGTAGCACCAACAAGCTTGTGAATATTTAGTTCCACATGTAGATACAAAAAGTATGTGGTGACCGTAACAGTTGTACTTGTATGATATAATTGATCAAATATATACCATTACAACGAAGCATAATAACTATTTAAACATTGGCGTAACATTTGTCTATTCCATGTCTGCAATCTTGTATATATATTTGAACAACTTGTAGGGGACGACCGAATTCACGGGGCCCCTTTAAGGAAAGGGGCGTAACCCTGGTGACAGAGGGGGTTAAAGGGTGACAGGAAGTGAATGTGTTGTATGTTTTGTATGGATGGAAATAAACGGCCACAAGGTGCAGCCAAAGGGAATACTCGACTCCTTGTTTATTTCCACACACCTACATTTACTCACTTGATGTACTGTTTCGATTTTAAACTTTGAATATTGGTTGTTGACTCTGGCTTCTGGTTTTTTCTTCAGTACTTTTTTTATTTTGGATATATGTATTTTATATTCATTGGATTAAAAACTGATAGTTTCGAATTATTGTTTATAGAAGACTCCAACTCTGATAGAGTAGATGTTTACAAATGGTCACTGTTAACGTACAATCATGAAGAAATGCATGCTGGGTAGCTCCCGACTAGCAGATTTATACCTCACTCACACAAATCTGAACGTCACGCACAAATGAAATCGTATGACAACAGCCAAAGAGCTCTAATGACAGAATTGGTCCGTGTACGTTTCACCGTTAATTCGGAAAAACCAAAATACCATGGTATTCTCTTTTTTCGTTTCAAACCAAAAAACGGGAAATGATTCCCATCAGAAGTTGCCTTCCATCTTTTCCTTATGTAATGGGTGTGGGTTGGACATGGAAAAAAGAAAACTCAATTGACTGTTTTCCAACATTTATTTACTTCTGCAGAGGAATTCAACCCATCAACTGCCTTCTGATCTTTTCTGCTCCTCTGCTCCCTTAGCAACAAGTAAAATGACAATGTGTGATTTCATTCTTGTTTTTTTACATTTAGATACATTCTTTTGATATTACAGCATGTACTAAGCTCAGGATGCACATTACTAGAAAAGAGATATTATATTACCGGGAAAACATTAACCTAAATCATGACAACACATTTCCTCAAAACCATTAAAAACAATATATACAAGAGGAAAAACAGGGACACCTGGTGGGTGAAGTAAAAAGGTGCGTAGGACTGGGTGACTAAACAGAGACAACAGAAACTATAACATTACATAAAGGAAAACACACACTTAGAGAAGTCAATGCATCAACACATTAATTGCCTTCTGGTATTTTTCTGCAATTTTGGATCTAAACATGCAAAATAACTTTATATAAGAAGATATTTACATCAGCAAAACTTTAACAGTAAAAACAACACTATGAAGTTGGGTACCGTTAAAATATTAACAGAAAGCAACGTGTCTTAAATGTTAAACCCTTCCAATAAATCACCTTAACGTGGTTTAGGGCCGTGTGTGTGACCTGTGACCTCAGACCAAGAATTCACTCAACATCTGAAGAGAGTTGTGGCAGCTGGGCCGGAAAAAGAGAAACCGGGGCCCCTTTCTGGAGCCAGACCTGGGAGTGGAGCTTGCTGGTGAGGGTCTGGTTTCCGGGACGTGAGACATATGGTTCGACCAGGAACAACCCGAACAATCTACATTGAGCCGCCGCCCTATGGGCCCACCGCTCGAAGGAATATGCAGAGGGGTGATTGAGCTAAAGGGGATTATTTTCTGTGTGAGTTTTCATGTGTACCTTTAGATCTCTGTTGCGCATAAATCTTTCGTCACAAACTGAGCAGCTGAAAGGTTTCTTTCCTGTGTGGGTTCTCATGTGTTTCTTAAAACTTTTGTTATGTTCTGAATTACAAACTCAGAACAAATTCATGATTGAAGGATTGCCTCCGCACGGCTCTCAATTTTGAGTTTTGAGGAAACAATTCAAAATCTGAAGGTGGAATCAATAAGCAACGCTCTCAAATTAAAACATGCTTTTGAATAGGGCTGCACAATTAATCGAATTTTAATCACGATCACGGCTGCCACAATTAAATGAGCATGATCGTCAGCAATATTGACGTTTAAAACGCGTGCTCTGCTACATATCAAATCAAGCTCTTCCTCAACTAACAGTCAGCCGACCACCAGGAGGCGAACGAGTTGGGAGGTGTCATGCGTGCACCCTGCAGCGGCAGCCTCAAAAAAAAGTTCTGTCTGCAGTCGAGTAGAAGAGTAGAGAGACCGACAACAGAGCAGACGGTCACGGGTGTCGTGGGAAAGGTAAATCTAACGTCAGGAGCAGAAGGCGAGGAGCTAGCCCCTCGAAAAGGATCATCATCCGTTGTCTGGAAGTTTTTTGAATTTAGGGCAAGTGATGTTAACCAAGAACAAATCATATGCACCTGAAAAATCACCACAAACCACAGTACGACGAATGCATTGAGGCCAAAGCTAACGTTACTTCGCCGAATCGCCGTTCATGTCCAACGTCAACCCAGAAAACCATAACAGCGACCCTGCATAGCGCATCCATCCACCTCCACAAAGACACGCTGAAATAACGGATGCAATCACATTTCATTTGGCCAAAGACGTGTGTCCAATAAATACTGTGAGCAATGAAGGCTTCAGAAAAATGGTCAAGACACTAGACAAGAGATACGTGATCCCCTCGCGCTGTCGAGTATTTTGCGACTACGACTGACATATGGTCAAGCAGAACAATGGAGCCGTATATGTCCCTGACAATTCACTACATCGACGGTAATTTTGCAATGAAGAGTCGATGCTTGCAGACGTCATTTCCCCCACAAGAGAGTCGATTGCCCAGGGACTGAGGGAAGCGATGGCCTCTTGGAGCTTGCAGGAGACTTGTCTGCATTACAACGGACAACGGATCTAACATCGTCAGGCAGCTTCTAGCAATCGGTGAGTAAGATCAATAATAAAAAAGAAAACATCTTAAAAGAACACATGAAAATAAAACGTTAAAAAGGAAGTGTATCTCAGGTTTTATTCTGTTTTAATTTTACATATGAATCTCATGTTCTTTTTTAGAGAATGCAATGAGAGATCCTCAGATTGACCGTGCAGTGGGGATCTGCAAAAAGGTCGTGAGCAGTTTCTCCTACAGCTGGAGGGGTTAAAAAGCAGCCAGCACAGGCACAAAAGGAGCTGAAGCTTCCAGAGCATGCACTGAACACTGAGTGCCCCACAAGGTGGGGATCAAGGCCGGCAATGATAGCAAGAGTCCTGGAGCAGCAGAGGCCCAACTGATCCCCACGTTGAGGCTGCGGAGGATGCACCCAGCACTTCAAAGAAAAAGAAGACATTGGGGAGCTTCTTCAAGACCGCTAGGGGAACCACACCAAGATTCTCTCCGCACCAGGAACAACAAGCTGTAGCCTCTGAGCTACAGTCTTACATAGTGTGCCAACCGTGACAGTGAGGAGGACCCGCTGGACTGGTGGAGGGAACACCAGAGAATCTACCCACGACTCTCAAAGCTGGCAAAAAAATACTTGTGCATTCCGGCCACAAGTTCCCCCTCAGAGAGGGTCTTTAGCACTGTGGGAACTGTAGTGACCTGCCTTCGCTCATCTCTCAAGCCAGAAAATGTCGACAGGCTGGTGTTTCTTGCCAAAAACCTGTAGGCCTACCACCTCGTTATTGCCTTTTCTGCATAGGCCTGAATTGTTTTCATTTGGTTGCATTCTGTGGTGGCATATTTATTTTTAGTCAGCCCTTTATTTTGGATAAAAGTTGTATTTATATTTTGCTTCAGGTGAATAAGAACTGTATAAGTTTTATTTTGATGCAAAGATTTGCACATTAGCCGGAATGTAGCACAACAATGGAAGTGGAAGCAGTGTTCTTGTTCATTTAAACGTGAAAGTGCAATAAAAACATGTTGTCGCTAAAATTAATGAATAATCGTGATCTCAATATTGATCAAAATAATCGTGATTATGATTTTGGCCATAATCGTGCAGCCCCACTTTTGAATAAAGACAGGAAAAAAAGCACCATATTTCTTCCCCTGCGTTATGTGCCATGTGGTGTGTCAGATTTACCTTTTGTATACAAACAGAACCACTAAAGCCGGTTGTCTACGAGTAATTATGTGCAACTTCAGAGCCGACCTGTGCTGAAAGGTTTCTCTCCTGTGTGGATTCTCATGTGTCTCTTAAAATTTGAGCCCCGGTTAAACGATTTCTGACAAACTGAGCAGCTGAAAGGTTTCTCTCCTGTGTGGGTTCTAATGTGTGTCTTTAAAGTTGAACCCTGGTTAAAAGATTTCTTACAGACTGAGCAGCTGTAAGGTTTCTCTCCTGTGTGGGTTCTCATGTGTTTCTTTAAAGTTGAACCATGGTTAAAAGATTTCTTACAAACTTTGCAGCTGAAAGGTTTCTCTCCTGTGTGGATTATCATGTGTGTCTGTAAATGTGAACGCCGGTTAAAAGATTTCTTACAAACTTTGCAGCTGAAAGATTTCTCTCCTGTGTGGATTATCATGTGTGTCTGTAAATGTGAACACTGGTTAAAAGATTTCTTACAGACTGAGCAGCTGTAAGGTTTCTCTCCTGTGTGGGTTCTAATGTGTGTCTTTAAAGTTGAACCCTGGTTAAAAGATTTCTTACAGACTGAGCAGCTGTAAGGTTTCTCTCCTGTGTGGGTTCTCATGTGTGTCTTCAGATCTCCACTTCTGCTAGTTGTTTTCCCACACTCAGAGCATGTAAATAGTTTCTCACCAGCACTACATCTTGAATCACTGACATGGACTTCATCAGGTTTCAAAGAGTTTAAACCTGACTGAGGTTCATCACTGACATCAGTGTCAGAAGAGTCTCCAGTCTTCTCATCAGTATCTGGTTCCATCTGTTCAGTTTGTCTTTGATGACGCTGTGAGGACTGAGCTTCCTCTTCAGTCTTCACAGGAGTGAATGAGAACTTGACATCAGCCTCCTCCAGACCTTGAAGCTGCTCTCCCTGTCCAGAGTTCTTCCTGTTCCTCTTTAATGTGTGGGGGCTCTGGGTCCTCCTGTTCCTCTTTAATGTGTGGGGGTTCTGGGTCCACCTGTTCCTCTTTAATGTGTGGGGGTTCTGGGTCCACCTGTTCCTCTTTAATGTGTGGGGGTTCTGGGTCCTCCTGCTCCTCTTTAATGTGTCGGGGCTCTTGGTCCTCCTGTTCCTCTTTAATGTGTGGGGGCTCTGGGTCCTCTTGTTCCTCTTTAATTTGTCGGGGCTCTGGGTCCTCTTGTTCCTCTTTAATTTGTCGGGGCTCTGGGTCCTCCTGTTCCTCTTTAATGTGTGGGGGCTCTGTGTCCTCTTGTTCCTCTTTAATGTGTGGGGGCTCTGGGTCCTCCTGGTCCAGACTGGAGCTCCACTCCTGCTGCTCAGGGGGAACCTCTTCTTGAACCACTAACAGCTGCTGGACGTCTGCAGGAAAACAGTAAACACACACAGAGACGTTGCGAAGAAATATTCGTATTGAACAAATAGTCTCCTGTAGATACACTTTATTTCCTGCCATCATTCCCTCTTACACTCCCTGAGCAGTTACCAAACAAACATGCCGACACAAATTGTAAAGGCAATGCACCAGCAGCAATGAGGTCATCAATAGTTTAAGTGGCAAAAAAGTGAGATACTACCAACATTGTTAAAGTATTCAACGAACCTGCATCCTCCATAAAGTGATAGATAGATATGTACTTTATTTATCCACAGGGGGAAATTTGTATCAAAGTGCGGCTGAGATGTGATCATGTGGGCAGTTCTAGTTGACTAATGTACGTAAACCTGCCACCGTAGAAACAGTGGCTAGAACCTTCAGAAGCAGCCACAACGTAACCGTGGACGTGAATCATCGGTGCGCTCCGTTTCTGAACCAATAGCACTCCACCTTGGTAGTCAGCCGTAGAGAACATCCACGTAAAGATGAAACTGAAATGTGACAATAACAACAATGACACAATCTGTACAAACAAATTTTGTCTAGAGACTGCTGTGTCATGATAACAAGGAATATCTATGTTGTATGATTGTTTAATTCAGTGTGGGTTTGTAGCACAAAGGCAG
Organism: Melanostigma gelatinosum; assembly: GCF_949748355.1. NCBI lineage: Eukaryota > Metazoa > Chordata > Actinopteri > Perciformes > Zoarcidae > Melanostigma > Melanostigma gelatinosum. The sequence goes on from NC_136644.1 coordinate 24,887,362, forward strand.
TAAAACTGCTTGTGCCAAAGCACACTGCATATAATCCATCGGGCTTAATCATACTAATAATAATAATAATAATCATCTTAATCCAAAAATTTGGCGAGCTTCTCCTCACACAGCATTGCCAACAGCGGCAATACATCAAACGTGCGGCCTGATCGGGAATCGTGTGCTATCTATTTTTTTAGACAGATTTGCCCAGCGGCTTTCCCAAAAATCGGAGCAAAATTTCCCATTTCACTTGAATGGGGTTTCGGCGTGAAGAGAGCAAAAAAAAAAAAAAAAACTTAACTTCGGGCCCATATTGACGAGCCGTACATTAACGTAGAAACATGATTCAAAGTTTAAAACGTAGACAAAACGCTGCACTTTATTGAGCCAAACGGACATTTTGATAGCTATCAGTTTTCATGAAGTCACAGATTAAGTTTCAGGAAAATTTTGGGTCCGTTTCAGATTTTATAATGGGTGTGTATTGCACGGCTCGTTAAGAGCTAGAGTGAGGGCATAACTGTCAGAGTGGAGCAGAGCAGGAACATCTTCTGTGATTCTTCCAAACAAATTGCTGCAGCTCCCACAATGTTTACTCTTTATACAACATTTTTGGCACAAAAGCTTGGAAATGTTGTGCTGCTCGCAGTCAACTGTCTGTGGAATCCAACGGACTAATGCTGCGTTCACACCGTTCGCGTTGATTTTTTGACGCGCGTCGAGATTACATACAAAGTCTATGCACAGACGCGATGAGACTGGCGCGCCGCGATTTTGCGATGGCGCGTTGGACGCGTTATTGCAGTGCGGTGGACGCGGTGGACGCCGCAAAATCGCGAACGCGCGAGTTGAAATTTTTCAACTTCAGCGACATAATCGCGTGACGCTGTGGCGCGATAGCCTATCAGCATTGAGTTGCTCCCCCTGTCATCACTGGCTTCCTGCCGTTGTTGAATCAGGAAATAAATCCTGTAGCCGTCTGTGTTCACCCAGAGCTCTACGATACCTCATATCAACAGAGACCGGACCAAACTATGTGTATGCATGTGTGTGTGTAAACCATACGGTACAAACAATGAATAGACGCTGCCGTATTTACATCTACGTGACGTTATTGAGTGCTGGTGGAGCTGCTACGATGTTAGCATAGCCTAGCACCGATCCATCAGAGCTCCATTGAGAAGACAAGTAGCCTACAAATCGGGATCATTACGTAGTTATTTCGGAGTCCCTTTTTGTCAGTTTATTGCCGTTGAATCACAGCCAAATCAGTTTATTTAGTGTTCCTACAGCTGTAGTAAACAGCGACCGGTGGCTTGCTAGACACAGTGAATACAGCTCGATACAATCCACGGAGCTCCTCTGAACAATATTATGAACCAGACATGACGGCGTTTGGCATTCCGATGTTTGAGGGACTTCAACAACACGTACAAAGCAGCAATTGTCCTTATTCCTTTCACGGTTGACAGCGGAAATAAATGGCGGCCATGTGAACGGCTTCCAGGACGATAAACCACGCCCCCTCTCCGGCACTACGAGATTTTGCGGCGTTTGGTGTGAACACGACCGGCGGCGCGTTGGACGCGATTGAGCAGTGCGTTGGACGCTTTTTTGCAGTGCGTCAAAAAATTAACGCGACCGGTGTGAACGCAGCATTACTCCTCGGTTACTCCTCCTGCAAAAGTCCAGCAACATGAGTCTGTTTTCGCTTGTTACATGCATACTGTCTTTTCAAAATAAACTTCCATCTTCACAGGAAACAACTAAGGTTTATGCTTCATTTACTTGCATAGTGAGTTTGATGTTTTCACTTTATATTTCATCTTAATTCATGGATTAATTATTTATCCATAACTAAAAATAATTAGCTCAAGATCCACCCTCAGGCTCCACCAGCATGTAGCCATTTTGCATCAATTGTGTTTCATTTAGTGCACGTTTGTCTGCATTGTGACCTAGGGCTGGGCGATAAATCGATTTAATCGATTAATTCGAATGTGTGCTTTAAGGCGATGTGTTTTATTGAAAATCGAGAAAATCGCCCCCACCCCTCCCCCCGTTGGGTTCCCGTAGTAGAGTGCGCGCGCATTGTTTACAAACTAAAACAATGGCGGCCAGCAGCTTCACTGCTGGCCGCCGCCGCCGCCACCTCACAACAACAACCCAGCATTTTGGAGCCATTCACCAACTGTACTCCGCATGAGAAGAAGAGTGCCCGGTGGAAAGCCATCACGGATGCAGTCGCGATGTATATCGCAAAAGATATGGTGCCCATATACACCGTGGAAAAGCCGGGGTTTATTCACCGTCTCAAAGCTTTGGACCCCAGGTACGTGCTACCAAGCCGTAAACATTTTTCTGACGTTGCCTTGCCTCGGCTGTACAATAGTACACGCCAAAGGATCTCTGTGGAGCTGGAGGGGATGTCATTCTACTCCGCAACAACTGACCTGTGGTCCAGCAGGTTGACCCAGACACCGATCCACTTGACTGGTGGAAGCGTCACCAACTTAACTTTCCAAGGATAAGTACTTTAGCAAAGAAATACCTCTCTGTGCCAGCTACAAGTGCCCCCTCTGAGAGGCTTTTCAGTGTGTGGGGGGGGCATTGTTACATGCCACCGTGCATGCCTGAAGCCAGAGGTAGTAGACAGGCTTGTCTTCCTGGCAAAAAATATTTAGAAAAAACATGCACTACTGTTTAATACTGTTGGTTATGTTGTGAATGCACTTGATTTTGTTTACATGCACTTATTTACTGTGCAAAATATGTTATGTTGATGTTAGATCAGATGTTGCACTTTTGAAAATGTGAATGTTAAAGGGTCACATACATTTTATTTCATGCTGTGTTTGTATCAGTGTATTCAGTTAGAAAAGCTTACTGTAAAAAGTTACATTTGCACAGTTGTTTACAATGGAAGGCTACTATTTAATGCCATTTAATGTTATGTTTAATTTAATTTTATATTTAAATGATTCAGGCAAACAAAAGAGTGACCAAATACTTTTTGTATACTACAGGCACCTTTCTACAATGTTCAGGTTTTGTTTGCACTTTATTTTTATCAACCTACTTGGGAAAATCATCACAAAATAAAAGAACAAATTGTTTTCAACAGCTTCTGTCATCTGCAAAAAATTTTGGGGGAAAAAAATCGATTTAAATCGTGAATCGGATTTTTTGTAAAAAAATCGGAGATTTTTTTTTTAGGCCATATCGCCCAGCCCTATTGTGACCTCATGATCATATAGGCTTGTTGTCAAACTAGGCTACGGCTACTCGTGTTAGCTGTCGATGGGTGAGCTTGGGGGTGTTCATGTTTATAATCACATTTGCTTACCTGTCGTTCTTTGAACTCTCAAATAAACTCTTGTGTGACATGAACATATGAATCAGTTCACAGTTTTTGCTTCGTAAAATATCTTAATTGACTGTCTGTCAGGTATTATTAATTTCCAGCAACGCTCAAGTCAAAGAATAAAGACACTTTAGGCACAATTTAGGTGTATTTTGCCTTTAACTCACGAGATGCAGGTAGCATGTTTTATACTTCATGTGAATACAATTAATTTGATCTCATTTCCATTATGCAATATGTATACTTTGTTGGCATCTTATTCTGAAAAATGTTCGTCTGAAGAAACCGGATGCTGTCTCGCGTTAATATTTCAGCTAACTTTCCTTCCTTCGCGCGCTCCCGATCTGTGCAGTTTGAATGAGTTTACCGTGAATTTATTTATGTATTTCTTGGTTTATTTGAACGGGACAGTGCACACTAATAAAAACATTTCTGCAAATGTGCCAGAGTTAGCCAAAAGGCTATTTTTCATCTGTAGTCCCAAGAGGCAGATTTTACACAATAAACCTAAAAACAATGTAAGATTAAAGTTAAAAGGTTAAACAATATTGACACTTAACAATGCGTGGACAAACAATGAAAAAAGAGAATAACTATGTTAAAACATGGACTAAAAACAGTATTATGCTGTAGTTGTTTAGATGCTAAAAAACATCCACGTGAGAGGCACAAAACATAAAAGCATACAGAGTATGTGAACTACATAAATCACTCAGACACAGCTAAACAACAATAAAAGACATGCATGCAGGTAGAGGACGGTCCACCGGCAATTTCAGCACATAGATCCACTAAAATGTAAGTGTCTGCTGACTTGAACGCAGTCTGATGTGACCATGAACATATTCATCATTTTAGAATTCAACACGCTGCAAAACCCACGTGGTGTTATCAAAGCGAAACTTTACTTTAAGTGTAAATATTTCTGTCATCTAGAAGCTGAGAGAACAGATCAGAAGAAGAAAAAGATTCATTGAATCAACAGAGTCTCACTCCAAACTACATAGAAACGTTATCAGCCGGAGCATGAACAGAAGAAATAAAGTGAACCAACCTGCTCTGTGTAACCGCAGCTGAGGGTTGAAAACAGCGTCCAGCAGTTTACGTTGTCGCTCGTTCTGCTCTTTTAAAGCAGAAACTTCCTCCTCGTACTCTGCTATCGTTCTTTCAAACACACCAAATATCTCTTCATCAGCAGCAGTTAGTCGCTGGTTGAGTAAACATCTCAGCATTTGGACTTCAGACATCTTCACTAAACCACAGACACGTTTCTTCCAGACAAACTCCGGAAGATATACCGAGACGGACTGTTGTGCGTTAATAAAAGGTCCGAGTAGCACCAACAAGCTTGTGAACATTTAGTTCCACATGGAAATTTAAAAAGTATGTGAATACCGAAACAGTTGTACTTGTATGATACAATTGATCAAATATATACTATTACAACGAAGCATAATGACCATTTAAACATTGATATTCCGTTTGTCTTTTCCATATCTACACCACCTTCTGCTCCAGAGAGTGGATCAGACAACAGACTGACAATATTTCACAGGTTTGTACTTTATTCACTCAATTAAAAACATCTGCTCAGGTGATACAAGCATCCACAAAAGCGCATGTCCTCTTTGGATGTGACCTTAATTTGACCTAAATTAGAAACAAATATCCCGGTGAAGGAGGTGAGCAGCATCCTCCACCTTCTCTTTAACTACCTCCACCTGGACATGGCGCACTGCGGCCTGAAGGGGGCAGTAGATGGCAGTGGTGGAAGAAGGACTCTGGTCTATTTCTTGTATGAAAGAAGTAATGCACCAGTGTGTAGAAATACTCAAAATCCTTCTTACAAAAAAAGTTCAACTGTATCAGCAATAAAATGTACTGAACGTACCAAAAGTAAAAGTACGCATTATGCAGAATGGCCCAAATCAGAATATGAGTAAAACTATTATGAGTAAAACTATTACATTCACATGATATTCAAATGCACTTACCAAATCAACTTCATATTTTTCTTTCCTTTTCAACCTCTAACAAATACCAGTCTATGTCAGGCCACACAAGCGTCCATGGAGCCACCACCGGGTAACCTGCTTAGGTGCTTATCCGTAATTTGCCATCAGTTGCTTTCTCCTTAAATCCAGCGGTGTGTCTCCCATTTCTACCTGCAGGCCAGGTTATGCTGCAACTTGGTGGGTAACCTACAAAATAAAAGCCTCTATAAATTATTCCCATCTTCAGTTACAATGCCCTCCAGAATCATTGACACCCTTCGTGAATATGAGCAAAACAGGCTGTGAAAACAATTCTTTGCTGTTTATCCTCTTGGTCTTTCACTCAAAATATTCACAAAAATCTTTTCATTGAAGTAAAATTATTGAAAGAAAAAATAAATAAATAAATATTTTTCTCCAAAACATGTGTGCCACAATTATTGGCACCCCTAGAAAATCTCATGATTAAACTCTAACTGAAGTATAATTCCAGTCATATTTTACATTTTTAAGTTCACCTGTTTGATTAGGAACTCTTAAGTCAACCATGACTTCCTGTTTCACTGGGGTATAAATATGAGGTGACACAGGCCAAATTCCCTTTGTCATTCATCACCATGGGAAAGACCCGAGAACACAGTGACGATGTGCGACGAAAAGTTGTTGAGCTGCACAAATCAGGAAAAGGATATAAGAAAATCTCTAAACAGTTGAAAAATACCCATTTCCAATATCAGGGCAATAATTAAGAAGTTTAAAGCAACAGGAGATGTGAAGAATCAGCCTGGAAGAGGACGTGTGTGTACATTGACCCCACGCACCGTGAGGAGGATGGTTCGACTGGCAAAAGAATCTCCAAGGATCACAGCTGGAGAATTGCAGAGGTTAGTTGAGTCTTGGGGTCAGAAAGTCTCCTAAACTACGAACAGACGCCACCTACATCACCACAAGTCTCTGCTGTCAATCAACAACAAACTAAAGCGCCTACAGTTTGCCAAACGTTACTGGGACTTTCAATGGGACCGGGTTATATGGTCAGATGAGACCAAAATAAAGCTTTTTGGCAACAAACATCAAAGGTGGTTTGGCGTAGACAGGAAGATAGCCATACAGAGAAGCACCTCATACCCACTGTGAAGTATGGTGCTGGATCTTTGATGTTGTCGGGCTGTTTTTCTTCCAAAGGCCCTGGACATCTTGTTAGGATACACGGTATCGTGGACTCCATCAAATACCAGCAGATATTAAATGAAAACCTAACAGCCTCTGCCAGGAAGCTTAAAATGGGCCGTGGTTGGAGCTTCCAGCAGGACAATGATCCGAAGCACACCTCAAAATCTACACAAAAATGGTTCACCGACCACAGAATAAAGGTTTTGCCACGGCCATGAATGAATGAATGAATGAATTTTATTTATATAGCGCTTTTCACAGACAGTACTATCACAAAGTGCTTAACAGAGCAGACATTTAAAAGCATAAAAAACACAATGTGACCCTACGGTCAATAAATTACATACACAGAGTGAATAAAAAATGTTAAAGAATAAAATAAAAATAAAATAAAAATGTAAAACAAATGTTAAGAGCAGGTCTAGGACATGGGTTTACTTTTACACAAACGCCAGCCTAAACAGGTGGGTTTTTAGCTGGCTTTTAAAAGTATCCACAGTATCTGCGAGGCGTAGAGTTGCAGGCAGAGCATTCCAGAGCCTCGGGGCCACTGCCTCAAAGGCTCGGTCACCACGGGTCTTAAATCGTGTGCGTGGGACTGACAGAAGACCTAGAGCATTTGACCTGAGAGTGCGGGCGGGTGAATAGGGGCGAAGTAGATCAGCTACATAAGTCGGAGCCTGACCATGAAGTGCTCTGTAAGTGATGGTGAGAATTTTGAAGTGTATCCGAGATGCTACAGGAAGCCAGTGGAGAGATCGGAGTACGGGGGTGATGTGAGACCGTCGGTTTGTCCTGGTGAGTAATCTGGCGGCCATCACAGTCCCCCGACCTAAACCCCATAGAACATATGTGGGATGAGCTGAAGAGGAGAGTCCAGCGTCGACCTCGGAATCTGAAGAGATTCTGCATGGAGGAATGGACTCATATCCAGTGTCATGTGTTCACCAACCTCATCACGCATTATAGGAGAAGACTCAGAGCTGTTATCTTGGCAAAGGGAGGCGGCACAAAATATTAAATGAACGGGTGCCAATAATTGTGGCACATATATTTTTGAGAAATATATTTGTTTCAAGGTAAGAATTTAATGTTTCTTTCAATTATCTTACTTCAGTTAAAGGTTCGTTTTTGTGAATATTTTGAATGAAAGATCATGAGGATAAACAATAAAGACATTTTTCCACATCTCGTTTTGCTAATTTAATAACGGGTGCCAATAACTCTGGAGGGCACTGTACCTTCCATCTTTTCCACATGTAATGGGTGTGGGTTGGACATGGAAAAAAGAAAACTCAATTGATTGTTTTCAAACATTTATTTACTTCTGCAGAAGACAAAATTCAACCCATTAACTGCCTTCTGATCTTTTTCTGCTCCCTCAGCAATAAGTCAAATGACAATGTGTGACTTCATTCTTGTTTTTTTTTTACATTTAGATCCATTATTTTGATATTGCAGTATGTACTAAGCTCAGGATGCACATTACTAGAAAAGGGATATTAAAATTACCAGGAAAACATCGAACCTAAATCATAACACATTTCCTAAAAACCATTAACAACAATATATACAAGAGGAAAAACAGGGACACCTGGTGGGTAAAGTGAAAAGGTGCGTAGGACTGGCTGACTAAACAGACAACAGAAACTATAACATTACACAACACAACGGAAAACACACACTTAGAGAAGTCAATGCATCAACACATTAATTGTCTTCTGGTATTTTTCTATAGTTCTGGATCTAAACATGCAAAATAACTTTATACAAGAAGATATTTACATCAGCAAAAGTTTTATTCGAACGGTAAAAACAACACGATGAAGTTGGGTACCGTTAAAATATTAACAGAAAGCAACGTGTCTTAAATGTTAAACCCTTCCAATAAATCACCTCAACGTGGTTTAGGGCCGTGTGTGTGACCTGTGACCTGTGTTCTCAGACCAAGAATTCACTCAACATCTGAAAAGAGTTGTGGCAGCTGGGCCGAAAAAAGGGAAACCGGGGCCCCTTTCTGGAGCCAGACCTGGGGGTGGAGCTTGCTGGTGAGGGTCTGGTTTCCGGGACGTGAGATATATGGTTCGACCAGGAACAACCCGAAAAATCTACATTGAGCCGCCGCCCTATTGGTCACTGATAACCGCTCGAAGGGATATGCGGAGGGGTGATTGGGTAGAAGAGCTAAAGGGGATTCTTTCCTGTGTGAGTTTTCATGTGTAGCTTTAGATCTGCGTTGCGCATAAATCTTTTATCACAAACTGAGCAGCTGAAAGGTTTCTCTCCTGTGTGGATTCTCATGTGTTTCTTAAAACTTTTGTTATGAATTACAAACTCAGACCAAATGTATGATTGAAGGATTGCCTCTGCACGGCTCGCAACATGGGTGCGACAGTTCACAACAATATTTTCTTCCAGGTGAGCGTGTCACGGACCCCTCTAGAAAACCAACACTAAATAGAAAATAAAAACTCAATCAGTCTACTGGATCAAACTAAAGACAGTACTAAGCTCCCTGCCAACGTGAGGAGGCGTCACCTTAAACAAAGCATGGATCTCTCAGAGCAATCAAGGTTTATTGTGTCACTAATCGTAAGCGGGGGCTAATTGTGTGTGAGGACATGGTTTTGAGGGAAACAATTGAAAATCTGAACGTGGAATCAATAAGCAACGCTCTCAAATTAAAACATGCTTTTGAATAAAGATAGAAAAAAAGCACCATATTTCTTCTCTTGCATTATGTGCCATGTGGTGTGTCAGATTTACCTTTTGTATACAAACAGAACCACTAAAGCCGGTTCTCTCTTGTATGAGTAATTATGTGTGACTTCAGAGCTGACTTGTGCCGATATCTTTTATCACAAACTGAGCAGCTGAAAGGTTTCTCTCCTGTGTGGATTCTCATGTGTATCTGTAAATGTGAACGATCGCTAAAAGAGTTCTTACAAACTTTGCAGCTGTAAGGTTTCTCTCCTGTGTGGGTTCTCATGTGTGTCTTTAAATTTGAACGATCGCTAAAAGATTTCTTACAAACTTTGCAGCTGTAAGGTTTCTCTCCTGTGTGGGTTCTCATGTGTATCTTTAAATTTGAACAATTGTGAAACGATTTCTTACAAACTTTACAATTGAAAGGTTTATCTCCTGTGTGGTTTCTCATGTGTCTCTTTAAATTTGAACAATTGTTAAAAGAATTCTTACAAACTGAGCAGCTGTAAGATTTCTCTCCTGTGTGGATTATCATGCGTCTCTTTAAATGTGAATCCCGGTTAAAAGATTTCTTACAAACTGAGCAGCTGTAAGGTTTCTCTCCTGTGTGGGTTCTCATGTGTCTCTTCAGATCTCCACTCTTGCCAAATGTTTTCCCACACTCAGAGCATGTAAACAGTTTCTCACCAGCACTACATCTTGAATCACTGACATGGACTTCATCAGGTTTCAAAGAGTTTAAACCTGACTGAGGTTCTCTGGTCTTCTTCCAATCACCACTGTCATCAGTGTCAGAAGATTCTCCAGTCTTCTCATCAGTATCTGGTTCTGGATGTATATCCGGATCTGAGTTCCTGTCTGGTTCTGGTCCTCCACAGTCCTCTCCATCAGCATCTGTTTCCATCTGTTCAGTTTGTCTTTGATGAAGCTGTGAGGACTGAGCTTCCTCTTCATCATCTTCACTCTTCACAGGAGTGAATGACAACTTGACATCAGCCTCCTCCAGACCTTGAAGCTGCTCTCCCTCCTGACTGGTCCAGTGTTCCTCCTGTTCCACTTTAATGTGTGGGGTTCTGGGTCCTCCTGTTCCTCTTTCATGTTTGGGGGCTCTGGGTCCTCCTGTTCCACTTTAATGTGTGGGGGTTCTGGGTCCTCCTGTTCCTCTTTCATGTTTGGGGGCTCTGGGTCCTCCTGTTCCTCTTTAATGTGTGGGAGCTCTGGGTCCTCCTGTTCATCTTTAATGTGTGGGGGTTCTGGGTCCTCCTGTTCCATGTGTGGGGGCTCTGGGTTCTCCTGGTCCAGACTGGAGCTCCCCTCCTGCTGCTCAGGGGGAACCTCTTCTTTAACCACCAACAGCTGCTGGACGTCTGCAGGAAAACAGTAAACACACACAGAGACGTGACAAATAAATATTCGTATTGAGCAAATAGTCTCCTGTAGATACACTTTATTTCCTGCCATCATTCCCTCTTACACGCCCTGTGCACAGTTACCAAACAGACATGCTGACACAAAATGTAAAGACACAACGCACCAGCAACATTGTTAAGAAGCCAACGAACCTGCATCCTCCATAAAGTGATAGATAGATATGTACTTTATTTATCCACAGGGGGAAATTTGTATCAAAGTGCGGCTGAGATGTGATCATGTGGGCAGTTATAGTTGACTAATGTACGTAAACCTGCCACCGTAGAAACAGTGGATAGAACCTTCAGAAGCAGCCAGAACGTAACTGTGGACGTGCATCATCGGTGCGCTCCGTTTCTGAACCAATAGCACTCCACCATGGTAGTCAGCCGTAGAGAACATCCACGTAAAGATGATGGAACTGAAATGTGACAACAACAATGACACAATCTGAACTAATAAACTAATAAACTAATAAACAGCGGCAATACATCAAGCGTACAGCCTGATCGGGAATCGTGTGCCATCTATTTTTTTAGACAGATTTGCCCAGCGGCTTTCCCAAAAATCGGAGCAAAATTTCCCATTTCACTTGAATGGGGTTTCGGCGTGAAGAGAGCAAAAAAAACAAAACACTTAACTTCGGGCCCATATTGACGAGCCGTACATTAACGTAGAAACATGATTCAAAGTTTAAAACGTAGACAAAACGCTGCACTTTATTGAGCCAAACGGACATTTTGATAGCTATCAGTTTTCATGAAGTCACAGATTAAGTTTCAGGAAAATTTTGGGTCTGTTTCAGATTTTATAATGGTGTATATTGCACAGCTCATTAAGAGCTAGAGTGAGAGCATAACTGTCAGAGTGGAGCAGAGCAGGAACATCTTCTGTGATTCTTCCAAACAAATTGCTCCAGCTCCCACAATGTTTACTCTTTATACAACATTTTTGGCACAAAAGCTTGGAAATGTTGTGCTGGTCGCAGTCAAGTGTCTATGGAATCCAACGGACTTACACATTTGGCTCAAAGAGCCGCAGAGAGACGAACTCCAACCAACTGCTCCATTAGACCCCATGTTAAATCTCACCACTAATTTCTCAAAGAAAGCAGACGGTACCAGTTTTGTATATTGCTCTGGAGCTCACATTTTTAACAACCACAAACATAAAAATCACATTACCGCGTTTGGCAGAGTCTTATCTTTCTCACGGTATACATATTATGGAACTCAGACTCCTGCTAATTTGTTAAAATGAGGTTTTGTTCAAAATCACTGTAATGTGTCTTAAATCAGTCTGCCTCTAACACCAGGCCTCACCATGGCAACCAGTTACACACACACACTCTCCGTCTCTCTACACGCACACACACACACACACACATGACTTGGAGATATTCAGTCAAAGGCATTGTTAAACCTCCTGTGTCTGTCTCTCTCTCTATCATACAGTAATTCAGGTATTAGATATTTTTAGAGAACACCCCCCCCCCCCCCCCATTTCAAAATAAAAGCCCCAGAGAGTGAATTCTAACTGGAATGCTTGTGATGAAGCTCCTCACTTTTCCTGCAAAAGTCCAGCAACATGAGTCTGTTTTCGCTTGTTACATGCATACTGTCTTTTCAAAATAAACTTCCATCTTCACAGGAAACAACTAAGGTTTATGCTTCATTTACTTGCATAGTGAGTTTGATGTTTTCACTTCATATTTTATCTTAATTCATGGAATAATAATTTATCCATAACTAAAAATAATTAGCTCAAGATCCACCCTCAGGCTCCACCAGCATGTAGCCATTTTGCATCAATTGTGTTTCATTTAGTGCACGTTTGTGTGCATTGTGACCTCATGATCATATAGGCTTGTTGTCAAACTAGGCTAAGGCTACTCGTGTTAGCTGTCGATGGGTGAGCTTGGGGGTGTTCATGTTTATAGTCACATTTGCTTACCTGTCGTTCTTTGAACTCTCAAATAAACTCTTGTGTGACATGAACATATGAATCAGTTCACAGTTTTTGCTTCATAAAACATCTTAATTGACTGTCTGTCAGGTATTATTAATTTCCAGCAACCCTCAAGTCAAAGAACAAAAACACTTTACGCACAATTTAGGTGTATTTTGCCTTTAACTCACGAGATGCAGGTAGCATGTTTTATACTTCATGTGAATACAATTAATTTTATCTCATTGCCATTATGCAATATGTATACTTTGTTGGCATCTTATTCTGAAAAATGTTCGTCTGAAGAAACCGGATGCTGTCTCGCGTTAATATTTCAGCTAACTTTCCTTCCTTCGCGCGCTCCCGATCTGTGCAGTTTGAATGAGTTTACCGTGAATTTATTTATGTATTTCTTGGTTTATTTGAACGGGACAGTGCACACTAATAAAAACATTTCTGCAAATGTGCCAGAGTTAGCCAAAAGGCTATTTTTCATCTGTAGTCCCAAGAGGCAGATTTTACACAATAAACCTAAAAACAATGTAAGATTAAAGTTAAAAGGTTCAACAATATTGACACTTAACAATGCGTGGACAAACAATGAAAAAAAGAGAATAACTATGTTAAAACATGGACTAAAAACAGTATTATGCTGTAGTTGTTTAGATGCTAAAAAACATCCACATGAGAGGCACAAAACATAAAAGCATACAGAGTATGTGAACTACATGAATCACTCAGACACAGCTAAACAACAATAAAAGACATGCATGCAGGTAGAGGACGGTCCACCGGCAATTTCAGCACATAGATCCACTAAAATGTAAGTGTCTGCTGACTTGAACGCAGTCTGATGTGACCATGAACATATTCATCATTTTAGAATTCAACACGCTGCAAAACCCACGTGGTGTTATCAAAGCGAAACTTTACTTTAAGTGTAAATATTTCTGTCATCTAGAAGCTGAGAGAACAGATCAGAAGAAGAAAAAGATTCATTGAATCAACCGAGTCTCACTCCAAACTACATAGAAACGTTATCAGCCGGAGCATGAACAGAATAAATAAAGTGAACCAACCTGCTCTGTGTAGCCGCAGCTGAGGGTTGAAAACAGCGTCCAGCAGTTTCCGTTGTCGCTCGTTCTGCTCTTTTAAAGCAGAAACTTCCTCCTCGTACTCTGCTATCGTTCTTTCAAACATATCAAATATCTCTTCATCAGCAGCAGTTAGTCGCTGGTTGAGTAAACATCTCAGCATTTGGACTTCAGACATCTTCACTGAACCACAGACACGTTTCTTCCAGACAAACTCCGGAAGATATACCGAGACGGACTGTTGTGCGTTAATAAAAGGTCCGAGTAGCACCAACAAACTTGTGAACATATAGTTCCACATGGAAATTTAAAAAGTATGTGAATACCGAAACAGTTGTACTTGTATGATACAATTGATCAAATATATACTATTACAACGAAGCATAATGAACATTTAAACATTGACATTCCGTTTGTCTTTTCCATATCTACGCCACCTTCTGCTCCAGAGAGTGGATCAGACAACAGACTGACAATATTTCACACAAAACAAAACAAACATAAAAAACATCTCCACACATACCACATTGACCTATATTTTATCCTCCATGTTTTACATTATAGTATGTGGAGTCATAGTACAGTATGTCCAAATAATTGAAATATAAGTCATAATATAGTATGTCGAAGAAAGTCATTGTAGACTACACCTATAAAGTCTAAGACTCAGTGCTCCAGACTGTCCTGCTTTCTGCCAACGACGACATTCCTGCTGCACAGTCACTGGATTCTTTACATAGCTTAAGGTGAGTATGTATTCACACAGTTATGTGTTGTGTAGTGAGATTTCCATTCGTGAAGGTTTGTACTTTATTCACTCAATTAAAAACATCTGCTCAGGTGATACAAGCATCCACAAAAGCGCATGTCCTCTTTGGATGTGACCTTAATTTGATTCCAGTCATATTTTACATTTTTAAGTTCACCTGTTTGATTAGGAACTCTTAAGTCAACCATGACTTCCTGTTTCACTGGGGTATAAATATGAGGTGACACAGGCCAAATTCCCTTTGTCATTCATCACCATGGGAAAGACCCGAGAACACAGTGACGATGTGCGACGAAAAGTTGTTGAGCTGCACAAATCAGGAAAAGGATATAAGAAAATCTCTAAACAGTTGAAAAATACCCATTTCCAATATCAGGGCAATAATTAAGAAGTTTAAAGCAACAGGAGATGTGAAGAATCAGCCTGGAAGAGGACGTGTGTGTACATTGACCCCACGCACCGTGAGGAGGATGGTTCGACTGGCAAAAGAATCTCCGAGGATCACAGCTGGAGAATTGCAGAGGTTAGTTGAGTCTTGGGGTCAGAAAGTCTCCTAAACTACGAACAGACGCCACCTACATCACCACAAGTCTCTGCTGTCAATCAACAACAAACTAAAGCGCCTACAGTTTGCCAAACGTTACTGGGACTTTCAATGGGACCGGGTTATATGGTCAGATGAGACCAAAATAAAGCTTTTTGGCAACAAACATCAAAGGTGGTTTGGCGTAGACAGGAAGATAGCCATACAGAGAAGCACCTCATACCCACTGTGAAGTATGGTGCTGGATCTTTGATGTTGTCGGGCTGTTTTTCTTCCAAAGGCCCTGGACATCTTGTTAGGATACATGGTATCGTGGACTCCATCAAATACCAGCAGATATTAAATGAAAAGCTAACAGCCTCTGCCAGGAAGCTTAAAATGGGCCGTGGTTGGACCTTCCAGCAGGACAATGATCCGAAGCACACCTCAAAATCTTCACAAAAATGGTTCACCGACCACAGAATAAAGGTTTTGCCACGGCCATCACAGTCCCCCGACCTAAACCCCATAGAACATATGTGGGATGAGCTGAAGAGGAGAGTCCAGCGTCGACCTCGGAATCTGAAGAGATTCTGCATGGAGGAATGGACTCAGATCCAGTGCCATGTGTTCACCAACCTCACCACGCATTATAGGAGAAGACTCAGAGCTGTTATCTTGGCAAAGGGAGGCGGCACAAAATATTAAATGAACGGGTGCCAATAATTGTGGCACATATATTTTTGAGAAAAATATTTGTTTCAAGGTAAGAATTTAATGTTTCTTTCAATTATGTTACTTCAGTTAAAGGTTCGATTTTTGTGAATATTTTGAATGAAAGATCATGAGGATAAACAATAAAGACATTTTTCCACATCTCGTTTTGCTCATTTTTACTAACGGGTGCCAATAATTCTGGAGGGCACTGTACCTTCCATCTTTTCCACATGTAATGGGTGTGGGTTGGACATGGAAAAAGAAAACTCAATTGAATGTTTTCAAACATTTATTTACTTCTGCAGAAGACAAAATTCAACCCATTAACTGCCTTCTGATCTTTTTCTGCTCCCTCAGCAATAAGTCAAATGACAATGTGTGACTTCATTCTTGTTTATTTTTTACATTTAGATCCATTATTTTGATATTGCAGTATGTACTAAGCTCAGGATGCACATTACTAGAAAAGGGATATTAAAATTACCAGGAAAACATCGAACCTAAATCATAACACATTTCCTAAAAACCATTAACAACAATATATACAAGAGGAAAAACAGGGACACCTGGTGGGTAAAGTGAAAAGGTGCGTAGGACTGGCTGACTAAACAGACAACAGAAACTATAACATTACACAACACAACGGAAAACACACACTTAGAGAAGTCAATGCATCAACACATTAATTGTCTTCTGGTATTTTTCTATAGTTCTGGATCTAAACATGCAAAATAACTTTATACAAGAAGATATTTACATCAGCAAAACTGGGCTGAAAAAAGGGAAACCGGGGCCCCTTTCTGGAGCCAGACCTGGGGGTGGAGCTTGCTGGTGAGGGTCTGGTTTCCGGGACGTGAGATATATGGTTCGACCAGGAACAACCCGAAAAATCTACATTGAGCCGCCGCCCTATTGGTCACTGATAACCGCTCGAAGGGATATGCGGAGGGGTGATTGGGTAGAAGAGCTAAAGGGGATTCTTTCCTGTGTGAGTTTTCATGTGTAGCTTTAGGTCTGCGTTGCGCATAAATCTTTTATCACAAACTGAGCAGCTGAAAGGTTTCTCTCCTGTGTGGATTCTCATGTGTTTCTTAAAACTTTTGTTATGAATTACAAACTCAGACCAAATGTATGATTGAAGGATTGCCTCTGCACGGCTCGCAACATGGGTGCGACAGTTCACAACAATATTTTCTTCCAGGTGAGTCTGTCCCGGACCCCTCTAGAAAACCAACACTAAATAGAAAATAAAAACTCAATAAGTCTACTGGATCAAACTAAAGACAGTACTAAGCTCCCTGCCAACGTGAGGAGGCGTCACCTTAAACAAAG
Organism: Melanostigma gelatinosum; assembly: GCF_949748355.1. Taxonomy (NCBI): domain Eukaryota; kingdom Metazoa; phylum Chordata; class Actinopteri; order Perciformes; family Zoarcidae; genus Melanostigma; species Melanostigma gelatinosum. Next base: position 24,904,376 of record NC_136644.1, read on the forward strand.
CATGGATCTCTCAGAGCAATCAAGGCTTATTGTGTCACTAATCGCAAGCGGGGGCTAATTGTGTGTGAGGACAAGGTTTTGAGGGAAACAATTGAAAATCTGAACGTGGAATCAATAAGCAACGCTCTCAAATTAAAACATGCTTTTGAATAAAGATAGAAAAAAAGCACCATATTTCTTCTCTTGCATTATGTGCCATGTGGTGTGTCAGATTTACCTTTTGTATACAAACAGAACCACTAAAGCCGGTTCTCTCATGTATGAGTAATTATGTGTGACTTCAGAGCTGACTTGTGCCGATATCTTTTATCACAAACTGAGCAGCTGAAAGGTTTCTCTCCTGTGTGGATTCTCATGTGTATCTGTAAATGTGAACGATCGCTAAAAGATTTCTTACAAACGTTGCAGCTGTAAGGTTTCTCTCCTGTGTGGGTTCTCATGTGTGTCTTTAAATTTGAACGATCGCTAAAAGATTTCTTACAAACTTTGCAGCTGTAAGGTTTCTCTCCTGTGTGGGTTCTCATGTGCGTCTGTACAGTTGAACAATCGTAAAAAGATTTCTTACAAACTGAGCAGCTGAACGGTTTATCTCCTGTGTGGTTTCTCATGTGTATCTTTAAATTTGAACAATTGTTAAACGATTTCTTACAAACTTTACAATTGAAAGGTTTATCTCCTGTGTGGATTCTCATGTGTCTCTTTAAATTTGAACAATTGTTAAAAGATTTCTTACAAACTTTGCAGCTGAAAGGTTTCTCTCCTGTGTGGGTTCTCATGTGTGTCTTCAGATCTCCACTTGTGTCAGTTGTTTTCCCACACGCCGAGCATGTAAACAGTTTCTCACCAGCACTACATCTTGAATCCCTGACATGGACTTCATCAGGTTTCAAAGAGTTTAAACCTGACTGAGGTTCTCTGGTCTTCTTCCAATCACCACTGTCATCAGTGTCAGAAGATTCTCCAGTCTTCTCATCAGTATCTGGTTCTGGATGTCTATCTGGATCCGAGTTCCTGTCTGGTTCTGGTCCTCCACAGTCCTCTCCATCAGCATCTGTTTCCATCTGTTCAGTTTGTCTTTGATGAAGCTGTGAGGACTGAGCTTCCTCTTCATCATCTTCACTCTTCACATGAGTGAATGAGAACTTGACATCAGCCTCCTCCAGCCCCTGAAGCTGCTCTCCCTCCTGACTGGTCCAGTGTTCCTCTTTAATGTGTGGGGGCTCTGGGTCCTCCTGTTCCTCTTTAATGTGTGGGGGCCCTGGGTCATCCTGTTCCTCTTTAATGTGTGGGGGCTCTGGGTCCTCCTGTTCCTCTTTAATGTGTGGGGGATCTGGGTCCTCCTGTTCCTCTTTAATGTGTGGGGGCTCTGGGTCATCCTGTTCCTCTTTAATGTGTGGGGGCTCTGGGTCATCCTGTTCCTCTTTAATGTGTGGGGGCTCTGGGTCATCCTGTTCCTCTTTAATGTGTGGGGGCTCTGGGTCCTCCTGTTCCTCTTTAATGTGTGGGGGCTCTGGGTACTCCTGTTCCTCTTTAATGTGTGGGGACTCTGGGTCCTCCTGTTCCTCTTTCATGTGTGGGGGCTCTCGGTCCTCCTGTTCCTCTTTCATGTGTGGGGACTCTGGGTCCTCCTGATCCAGACTGGAGCTCCACTCCTGCTGCTCAGGGACATCTGCAGGAAACCAGTAAACACACAGAGATGTTACAAATAAATATTAGTATTGAGCAAATAGTCTCCTGTAGATACACTTTATTTCCTGCCATCATTCCCTCTTACACTCCCTGAGCAGTTACCAAACAAACATGCCGACACAAATTGTAAAGACAACGCACCAGCAGCAATGAGGTCATCAATAGTTTACATGGCAAAAAAGTGAGATACTACCAACATTGTTAAAGTATTCAACGAACCTGCATCCTCCATAAAGTGATAGATAGATATGTACTTTATTTATCCACAGGGGGAAATTTGTATCAAAGTGCGGCTGAGATGTGATCATGTGGGCAGTTATAGTTGACTAATGTACGTAAACCTGCCACCGTAGAAACAGTGGATAGAACCTTCAGAAGCAGCCACAACGTAACTGTGGACGTGCATCATCTGTGCGCTCCGTTTCTGAACCAATAGCACTCCACCTTGGTAGTCAGCCATAGAGAACATCCACGTAAAGATGATGGAACTGAAATGTGACAATAACAACAATGACACAATCTGTACAAATAAACTTTGTCTAGAGACTGCTCTCAGGAACCTGGAGGTCAAGGTTGAACCTCCCCACCCTCCTGGTCCCAGGGTGGTCCCTGTTATTATTGATATATTTTAAATCATCCTATCGATGTTCATATTTCTATGATTATCAATAATTTAATTTTCATACTTGCAAGTAACCAGGTCTGTATGTGTCATGATAACAAGGTATATCTATGTTGTATGATTGTTTAATTCAGTGTGGGTTTGTAGCACAAAGGCAGTAAAACTGCCTGTGCCAAAGCACACTGTATATAATCCATCGGGCTTAATCATACTAATAATAATAATAATAATCATCTTAATCCAAAAGTTTGGCGCGCTTCTCCTCACACAGCATTGCCTACAGCGGCAATACATCAAACGTGCGGCCTGATCGGGAATCGTGTGCTATCTATTTTTTTAGACAGATTTGCCCAGCGGCTTTCCCAAAAATCGGAGCAAAATTTCCCATTTCACTTGAATGGGGTTTCGGCGTGAAGAGAGCAAAAAAAACAAAACACTTAACTTCGGGCCCATATTGATGAGCCGTACATTAACGTAGAAACATGATTCAAAGTTTAAAATGTAGACAAAACGCTGCACTTTATTGAGCCAAACGGACATTTTGATAGCTATCAGTTTTCATGAAGTCACAGATTAAGTTTCAGGAAAATTTTGGGTCTGTTTCAGATTTTATAATGGTGTATATTGCACAGCTCATTAAGAGCTAGAGTGAGGGCATAACTGTCAGAGTGGAGCAGAGCAAACTCCAACCAACTGCTCCATTAGACCCCATGTTAAATCTCACCACTAATTTCTCAAAGAAAGCAGACGGTACCAGTTTTGTATATTGCTCTGGAGCTCACATTTTTAACAACCACAAACATAAAAATCACATTACCGCGTTTGGCAGAGTCTTATCTTTCTCACGGTATCCATATTATGGAACTCAGACTCCTGCTAATTTGTTAAAAGGAGGTTTTGTTCAAAATCACTGTAATGTTTCTTAAATCAGTCTGCCTCTAACACCAGGCCTCACCGTGGCAACCAGTTACACACACGCACTCTCCGTCTCTCTACACACACACACACACACACATGACTTGGAGATATTCAGTCAAAGGCATTGTTAAACCTCCTGTGTCTGTCTCTCTCTCTATCATACAGTAATTCAGGTATTAGATATTTTTAGAGAACACCCCCCCCCCCCCATTTCAAAATAAAAGCCCCAGAGAGTGAATTCTAACTGGAATGCTTGTGATGAAGCTCCTCACTTTTCCTGCAAAAGTCCAGCAACATGAGTCTGTTTTCGCTTGTTACATGCATACTGTCTTTTCAAAATAAACTTCCATCTTCACAGGAAACAACTAAGGTTTATGCTTCATTTTCTTGCATAGTGAGTTTGATGTTTTCACTTTATATTTCATCTTAATTCATGGAATAATAATTTATCCATAACTAAAAATAATTAGCTCAAGATCCACCCTCAGGCTCCACCAGCATGTAGCCATTTTGCATCAATTGTGTTTCATTTAGTGCACGTTTGTGTGCATTGTGACCTCATGATCATATAGGCTTGTTGTCAAACTAGGCTACGGCTACTCGTGTTAGCTGTCGATGGGTGAGCTTGGGGGTGTTCATGTTTATAATCACATTTGCTTACCTGTCGTTCTTTGAACTCTCAAATAAACTCTTGTGTGACATGAACATATGAATCAGTTCACAGTTTTTGCTTCGTAAAATATCTTAATTGACTGTCTGTCAGGTATTATTAATTTCCAGCAACGCTCAAGTCAAAGAATAAAGACACTTTACGCACAATTTAGGTGTATTTTGCCTTTAACTCACGAGATGCAGGTAGCATGTTTTATACTTCATGTGAATACAATTAATTTGATCTCATTTCCATTATGCAATATGTATACTTTGTTGGCATCTTATTCTGAAAAATGTTCGTCTGAAGAAACCGGATGCTGTCTCGCGTTAATATTTCAGCTAACTTTCCTTCCTTAGCGCGCTCCCGATCTGTGCAGTTTGAATGAGTTTACCGTGAATTTATTTATTTATTTCTTGGTTTATTTGAACGGGACAGTGCACATTAATAAAAACATTTCTGCAAATGTGCCAGAGTTAGCCAAAAGGCTATTTTTCATCTGTAGTCCCAAGAGGCAGATTTTACACAATAAACCTAAAAACAATGTAAGATTAAAGTTAAAAGGTTAAACAATATTGACACTTAACAATGCGTGGACAAACAATGAAAAAAAGAGAATAACTATGTTAAAACATGGACTAAAAACAGTATTATGCTGTAGTTGTTTAGATGCTAAAAAACATCCACGTGAGAGGCACAAAACATAAAAGCATACAGAGTATGTGAACTACATAAATCACTCAGACACAGCTAAACAACAATAAAAGACATGCATGCAGGTAGAGGACGGTCCACCGGCAATTTCAGCACATAGATCCACTAAAATGTAAGTGTCTGCTGACTTGAACGCAGTCTGATGTGACCATGAACATATTCATCATTTTAGAATTCAACACGCTGCAAAACCCACGTGGTGTTATCAAAGCGAAACTTTACTTTAAGTGTAAATATTTTCTGTCATCTAGAAGCTGAGAGAACAGATCAGAAGAAGAAAAAGATTCATTGAATCAACAGAGTCTCACTCCAAACTACATAGAAACGTTATCAGCCGGAGCATGAACAGAAGAAATAAAGTGAACAAACCTGCTCTGTGTAACCGCAGCTGAGGGTTGAAAACAGCGTCCAGCAGTTTCCGTTGTCGCTCGTTCTGCTCTTTTAAAGCAGAAAGTGCCTCCTCGTACTCTGCTATCGTTCTTTCAAACATATCAAATATCTCTCCATCAGCAGCAGTTAGTCGCTGGTTGAGTAAACATCTCAGCATTTGGACTTCAGACATCTTCACTCAACCACAGACACGTTTCTTCCAGACAAACTCCGGAAGATATACCGAGACGGACTGTTGTGCGTTAATAAAAGGTCCGAGTAGCACCAACAAGCTTGTGAACATATAGTTCCACATGGAAATTTAAAAAGTATGTGAATACCGAAACAGTTGTGCTTGTATGATACAATTGATCAAATATATACTATTACAATGAAGCATAATGACTATTTAAACATTGACATTCCGTTTGTCTTTTCCATATCTACACCACCTTCTGCTCCAGAGAGAGGATCAGACAACAGACTGACAATATTTCACACAAAACAAAACAAACATAAAAAACATCTCCACACATACCACATTGACCTATATTTTATCCTCCATGTTTTACATTATAGTATGTGGAGTCATAGTACAGTATGTCCAAATAATTGAAATATAAGTCATAATATAGTATGTCGAAGAAAGTCATTGTAGACTACACCTATAAAGTCTAAGACTCAGTGCTCCAGACTGTCCTGCTTTCTGCCAACGACGACATTCCTGCTGCACAGTCACTGGATTCTTTACATAGCTTAAGGTGAGTATGTATTCACACAGTTATGTGTTGTGTAGTGAGATTTCCATTCGTGAAGGTTTGTACTTTATTCACTCAATTAAAAACATCTGCTCAGGTGATACAAGCATCCACAAAAGCGCATGTCCTCTTTGGATGTGACCTTAATTTGATTCCAGTCATATTTTACATTTTTAAGTTCACCTGTTTGATTAGGAACTCTTAAGTCAACCATGACTTCCTGTTTCACTGGGGTATAAATATGAGGTGACACAGGCCAAATTCCCTTTGTCATTCATCACCATGGGAAAGACCCGAGAACACAGTGACGATGTGCGACGAAAAGTTGTTGAGCTGCACAAATCAGGAAAAGGATATAAGAAAATCTCTAAACAGTTGAAAAATACCCATTTCCAATATCAGGGCAATAATTAAGAAGTTTAAAGCAACAGGAGATGTGAAGAATCAGCCTGGAAGAGGACGTGTGTGTACATTGACCCCACGCACCGTGAGGAGGATGGTTCGACTGGCAAAAGAATCTCCAAGGATCACAGCTGGAAAATTGCAGAGGTTAGTTGAGTCTTGGGGTCAGAAAGTCTCCTAAACTACAAACAGACGCCACCTACATCACCACAAGTCTCTGCTGTCAATCAACAACAAACTAAAGCGCCTACAGTTTGCCAAACGTGACTGGGACTTTCAATGGGGCCGCGTTATATGGTCAGATGAGACCAAAATAAAGCTTTTTGGCAACAAACATCAAAGGTGGTTTGGCGTAGACAGGAAGATAGCCATACAGAGAAGCACCTCATACCCACTGTGAAGTATGGTGCTGGATCTTTGATGTTGTCGGGCTGTTTTTCTTCCAAAGGGCCTGGACATCTTGTTAGGATACATGGTATCATGGACTCCATCAAATACCAGCAGATATTAAATGAAAACCTAACAGCCTCTGCCAGGAAGCTTAAAATGGGCCGTGGTTGGACCTTCCAGCAGGACAATGATCCGAAGCACACCTCAAAATCTACACAAAAATGGTTCACCGACCACAGAATAAAGGTTTTGCCACGGCCATCACAGTCCAACGACCTAAACCCCATAGAACATATGTGGGATGAGCTGAAGAGGAGAGTCCAGCGTCGACCTCGGAATCTGAAGAGATTCTGCATGGAGGAATGGACTCGGATCCAGTGCCATGTGTTCACCAACCTCACCACGCATTATGGGAGAAGACTCAGAGCTGTTATCTTGGCAAAGGGAGGCGGCACAAAATATTAAATGAACGGGTGCCAATAATTGTGGCACATATATTTTTGAGAAACATATTTGTTTCAAGGTAAGAATTTAATGTTTCTTTCAATTGTGTTACTTCAGTTAAAGGTTCGATTTTTGTGAATATTTTGAATGAAAGATCATGAGGATAAACAATAAAGACATTTTTCCACATCTCGTTTTGCTCATTTTCACTAACGGGTGCCAATAATTCTGGAGGGCACTGTACCTTCCATCTTTTCCACATGTAATGGGTGTGGGTTGGACATGGAAAAAAGAAAACTCAATTGAATGTTTTCAAACATTTATTTACTTCTGCAGAAGACAAAATTCAACCCATTAACTGCCTTCTGATCTTTTTCTGCTCCCTCAGCAATAAGTCAAATGACAATGTGTGACTTCATTCTTGTTTTTTTTGTACATTTAGATACATTCTTTTGATATTACAGTATGTACTAAGCTCAGGATGCACATTACTAGAAAAGGGATATTAAAATTACCAGGAAAACATCGAACCTAAATCATAACACATTTCCTAAAAACCATTAACAACAATATATACAAGAGGAAAAACAGGGACACCTGGTGGGTAAAGTGAAAAGGTGCGTAGGACTGGCTGACTAAACAGACAACAGAAACTATAACATAACACAACACAACGGAAAACACACACTTAGAGAAGTCAATGCATCAACACATTAATTGTCTTCTGGTATTTTTCTATAGTTCTGGATCTAAACATGCAAAATAACTTTATACAAGAAGATATTTACATCAGCAAAACTTTTATTCGAATGGTAAAAACAACACTATGAAGTTGGGTACCGTTAAAATAGTAACAGAAAGCAACGTGTCTTAAATGTTAAACCCTTCCAATAAATCACCTTAACGTGGTTTAGGGCCGTGTGTGTGACCTGTGACCTGTGTTCTCAGGCCAAGAATTCACTCAACATCTGAAAAGAGTTGTGGCAGCTGGGCCGGAAAAAGGGAAACCGGGGCCCCTTTCTGGAGCCAGACCTGGGGGTGGAGCTTGCTGGTGAGGGTCTGGTTTCCGGGACGTGAGACATATGGTTCGACCAGGAACAACCCGAAAAATCTACATTGAGCCGCCGCCCTATTGGTCACTGATAACCGCTCGAAGGGATATGCGGAGGGGTGATTGGGTAGAAGAGCTAAAGGGGATTCTTTCCTGTGTGAGTTTTCATGTGTAGCTTTAGATCTGCGTTGCGCATAAATCTTTTATCACAAACTGACCAGCTGAAAGGTTTCTCTCCTGTGTGGATTCTCATGTGTTTCTTAAAACTTTTGTTATGTTCTGAATCACAAACTCAGACCAAATGTATGATTGAAGGATTGCCTCTGCACGGCTCGCAACATGGGTGCGACAGTTCACAACAATATTTTCTTCCAGGTGAGCGTGTCCCGGACCACTCTAGAAAACCAACACTAAATAGAAAATAAAAACTCAATCAGTCTACTGGATCAAACTAAAGACAGTACTAAGCTCCCTGCCAACGTGAGGAGGCGTCACCTTAAACAAAGCATGGATCTCTCAGAGCAATCAAGGTTTATTGTGTCACTAATCGTAAGCGGGGGCTAATTGTGTGTGAGGACAAGGTTTTGAGGGAAACAATTGAAAATCTGAACGTGGAATCAATAAGCAACGCTCTCAAATTAAAACATGCTTTTGAATAAAGGTAGGAAAAAAGCACCATATTTCTTCCCCTGCGTTATGTGCCATGTGGTGTGTCAGATTTACCTTTTGTATACAAACAGAACCACTAAAGCCGGTTCTCTCATGTATGAGTAATTATGTGTGACTTCAGAGCTGACTTGTGCCGATATCTTTTATCACAAACTGAGCAGCTGAAAGGTTTCTCTCCTGTGTGGATTCTCATGTGTATCTGTAAATGTGAACGATCGCTAAAAGATTTCTTACAAACTTTGCAGCTGTAAGGTTTCTCTCCTGTGTGGGTTCTCATGTGTGTCTTTAAATTTGAATGATCGCTAAAAGATTTCTTACAAACTTTGCAGCTGTAAGGTTTCTCTCCTGTGTGGGTTCTCATGTGCGTCTGTACAGTTGAACGATCGCTAAAAGATTTCTTACAAACTGAGCAGCTGAAAGGTTTCTCTCCTGTGTGGGTTCTCGTGTGTCTCTGTAAAAGTGAATCATGGTTAAAAGATTTCTTACAAACTTTGCAGCTGTAAGGTTTCTCTCCTGTGTGGTTTCTCATGTGTATCTTTAAATTTGAACAATTGTTAAAAGATTTCTTACAAACTTTGCAGCTGAAAGGTTTCTCTCCTGTGTGGATTATCATGTGTTTCTGTAAAGTTGAACGCAGGCTAAAAGATTTCTTACACACCGAGCAGCTGAAAGGTTTCTCTCCTGTGTGGGTTCTCATGTGTGTCTTCAGATCTCCACTTGTGTCAGTTGTTTTCCCACACTCCGAGCATTTAAACAGTTTCTCACCAGCACTACATCTTGAATCCCTGACATGGACTTCATCAGGTTTCAAAGAGTTTAAACCTGACTGAGGTTCTCTGGTCTTCTTCCAATCACCACTGTCATCAGTGTCAGAAGATTCTCCAGTCTTCTCATCAGTATCTGGTTCTGGATGTCTATCTGGATCCGAGTTCCTGTCTGGTTCTGGTCCTCCACAGTCCTCTCCATCAGCATCTGTTTCCATCTGTTCAGTTTGTCTTTGATGAAGCTGTGAGGACTGAGCTTCCTCTTCATCATCTTCACTCTTCACATGAGTGAATGAGAACTTGACATCAGCCTCCTCCAGCCCCTGAAGCTGCTCTCCCTCCTGACTGGTCCAGTGTTCCTCTTTAATGTGTGGGGGCTCTGGGTCCTCCTGTTCCTCTTTAATGTGTGGGGGCTCTGGGTCCTCCTGTTCCTCTTTAATGTGTGGGGGCTCTGGGTCCTCCTGTTCCTCTTTAATGTGTGGGGGCCCTGGGTCATCCTGTTCCTCTTTAATGTGTGGGGGCTCTGGGTCCTCCTGTTCCTCTTTAATGTGTGGGGGCTCTGGGTACTCCTGTTCCTCTTTAATGTGTGGGGACTCTGGATCCTCCTGTTCCTCTTTAATGTGTGGGGGCTCTGGGTCATCCTGTTCCTCTTTAATGTGTGGGGACTCTGGGTCCTCCTGATCCAGACTGGAGCTCCACTCCTGCTGCTCAGGGACATCTGCAGGAAACCAGTAAACACACAGAGATGTTACAAATAAATATTAGTATTGAGCAAATAGTCTCCTGTAGATACACTTTATTTCCTGCCATCATTCCCTCTCACACTCCCTGTGCACAGTTACCAAACAGACATGCCGACACAAATTGTAAAGACAACGCACCAGCAGCAATGAGGTCATCAATCGTTTACATGGCAAAAAAGTGAGATACTACCAACATTGTTAAAGTATTCAACGAACCTGCATCCTCCATAAAGTGATAGCTATGTACTTTATTTATCCACAGGGGGAAATTTGTATCAAAGTGCGGCTGAGATGTGATCATGTGGGCAGTTATAGTTGACTAATGTACGTAAACCTGCCATGGTAGAAACAGTGGATAGAACCTTCAGAAGCAGCCACAACGTAACCGTGGACGTGCATCATCTGTGCGCTCCGTTTCTGAACCAATAGCACTCCACCTTGGTAGTCAGCCGTAGAGAACATCCACGTAAAGATGATGGAACTGAAATGTGACAATAACAACAATGACACAATCTGTACAAATAAACTTTGTCTAGAGACTGCTCTCAGGAACCTGGAGGTCAAGGTTGAACCTCCCCACCCTCCTGGTCCCAGGGTGGTCCCTGTTATTGATATATTTTAAATAATCCTATCGATGTTAATATTTCTATGATTGTCAATAATTAAATTTTCATACTTGCAAGTAACCAGGTCTGTATGTGTCATGATAACAAGGTCAATTGTAAGAAATTTGAGCAAAAAACTGTAGTTAGTAGATATAATAAAAGTGTTTCATAATTCATAATTAAGAATTCATAATTAGTCATAATCATAAGGGTTTTGGAATGCATAATTAAGATAAACATAAAGTGATATAGGATTAAGTAGCTAAAAGTGCATAGGGGAATTTGGCCAATAGAAATTGAGATAGACGGAAGGGGAGGAGTCGTGAATGAATATGTGGGCGGGTTAGAAGTGTTTTTCTGCCTCTTTTAGCGTGTGGATCTGCAGGACGGCTGTGTCCTGGGACCAGAGGTAGTTTTTTCCAAAGTGGGTTAATATTGTAATATTTCGTAGGAGTATGTACTCCAATGTTTAACTGTAATCATATTTGCATCAGTGGAATTAAATTCCTTATAATTGTAAACCAGTTTTGGTAGCGTTATTATTGCAGCGTGTGATGACGGCACAAAGCAGCGGACACGTGTGCTCCAGCCTTCTCTCTGTGGGGCTAGAGATTTAGCCTCAACAAATTTGGCGACCACGAAGGGACATTCTTACCGGCCTCGCTGTGTGTGCTGAAGGCAGCGCTGGTCAAGCAGACATCCTGGGCCCATAATATCGGTAGGCAGAGCCGTTTCATGAAATCTGTGAGGTAGCTTTTAGGACATTTAGGGGAATTTCTGCTTGGCTAAATGTTGCTAACAGGTAGCTCTGCGTTGCTGGTGAGGACGTTCCATGGGGAAGGCCGCGTTCCACTGAGGTAAGTACGATTTACTGTCTGAAGTATGGTGAACTAAGGGACTAGTCCAGTGTATAAGGATCCTAAGAATAAATTAAAGGCAGACAGCGCTGTAATTAAATCACCACATTGGAATCAAACGGTTATCGACAGGACGAACTGCTTGCTTATGCTGAGAGACCCTTCGGCTCAACATAAGTATTGCCAGGTCTGCAGATAACTAGTTTAAAACAGTTATGTAGCTTGGCGAACTGAAATATCGTGGCTTTGAGGGGCTTAGGGGTGCAATCCTTTGCAGGCTTAGTCCACGAGTTTTGGGCCTTGAGCATAAGCTGTTTAGAGAAGCTAGGCTAGCGGGAGACTATCTCGCTTGTTTTGGCCGTGCATTAAAAATAGCGATCATGTGGGTGATTCGGAAGAAGTAGAATAGTGGACTTTTGGGGAAACTAGACTGACTGAGGAGAGTGGTTGTGTCGCTGGAAGTGCAGAACTCGTGATCATAACGTAACAATGAACTCAGGTCTGGAGGAGCTAATAGCCTGTTAACCGGAGGATTTAAGGTTTAATAAAACCGGACAATAAGTCCAATAATACGTGTGACCAGTCTGTGTTTTAGCAGCGTGGAAATACGTTTAAAATGATGAATAACATTGCATAATCTGTAGCCGCGCTGTGAGGAGCTAACGCTAGCTACGTGTAGCTCCGGTTTTGCGGTACTCTGTATGTAAAATAAACGTGCTTATAAAATAAAATAACCAGTAGAGTGTGAGAGGAGACAGAGGGCGTACCAGTGGAATTAAAGTGTGGGATTTTGGTGAAACTTGTGTGCGTATGCTTTATTAGAAGCTCCGTTTTTGTCGTTAGCATAGCGGTTAGCATATCCGTTACCAAAACAGCCAGTTTCAGGATTCAAAGTTCAAAGTTCAAAGTTCACTTTATTGTCAAAGTTTCCACATGTGTTATGCATACAGAAAATTCGAAATGCCGTTTCTCGCAGTCCCACAGTGTAATATAGACATGAACATATAATAGAATAAAATAGAATAAAGTTAAGAACATAAGGGCCTAGATAAAGGATTAACAAGTAGCAGCAGAGAATAAAAAGTGACTGGTGCTGGATGAGGGAAGGGTGTGTGAGGGGGGTATTTGTTCGTAGCAGCAGAGAATAAAAAATTAAAATAAATAATAGAAAAAGTGACTGGTGCTGGATGAGGGAAGGGGTGTGAGGGGGAGTAGATGTCCTGGTATGTTCCATTTGAGGCAGTGGGGAAAGGTGGGTGAGGGGGAGGGTAGAGAGGTCAGGGGAGAGAGGGGGAGCGAGAGGAGAGAGGGAGGGAGAGAGTTCAGCATCCTGACCGCCTGGTGGAAGAAGCTGTTCCTCAGCCGGGTAGAGCTCGAACGGAGACTGCGGAACCTTCTCCCTGAAGGCAGGAGGCTGAAGAGGCTGTTGGAGGGGTGGGTGGGGTCACCCGCAATGCCGAGTGCTTTGCGGGTGAGGCGGGTGTTGTAAATGTCCTGTAGTGTAGGGAGTGAGACTCCGATGATCCTCTGGGCAGAGTTCACAATGCGCTGCAGGCTCTTGCGGTTGGAGGCGGTGCAGCTTCCGAACCACAGCGTGATGCAGCTGCTGAGGATGCTCTCAGTGGCGCCTCGGTAGAATGAGAGCATGATGGGGGGGGGGGGGGCTCCTGCTCGCTTGAGCTTCCTGATGAAGTACAGGCGTTGCTGGGCCTTCTTTGCCAGTGCAGTGGTGTTGCTGTTCCAGGTGAGGTCATCTGTGATTGTCACACCCAGGAATTTGGTGCTGCTCACCTGCTCCACAGCAGCACCATTGATGGTCAGAGGGAGGGGGGGTTGGGAGTGGGTTCTCCTGAAGTCAACAACAATCTCCTTTGTTTTCCCCACATTGAGGAAGAGATTGTTATTTTGGCACCAACGGACCAGCTGGTTCACTTCCTTCCTGTAGTTAGTCTCATCGTTGTGGCTGATGAGACCTACCACGGTAGTGTCGTCAGCGAACTTCACGATGTGGTTGGAGCTGTAGTTGGGTTTACAGTCATGGGTCAGCAGGGTGAAGAGAAGGGGGCTGAGCACACAACCTTGGGGGGCCCCCGTACTCAGTGTTAGTGTGTTCGAAGTGTTGTTGTTGACCCGAACAGCTTGTGGTCTCTCTGTGAGGAAGTCCAACAACCAGTTGCAGAGAGAGGGGCTGAGGCCCAGGTCTGTAAGTTTACACACAAGCTGCTGGGGGATGATTGTATTGAATGCTGAGCTGAAATCTATGAACAGCATTCTGACGTAGGAGTTCTTAGTGTCCAGGTGTGTGAGGGCTGGGTGTAGAGCGGAGGAGATTGCATCCTCTGTGGACCGTTTAGTTCGGTAAGCAAACTGAAACGGGTCCAGGGAGGGAGGAAGGGTGGATTTGATCTGCTTCATGACCAGCCTTTCGAAACACTTCATGATGGTAGAAGTCAATGCGACGGGGCGGTAGTCGTTGAAGCAGGCTGGAGATGACTTCTTCGGCACAGGAATGATGGTGGTTTCCTTGAAGCACGTGGGAACAACAGCCTGGCTCAGGGAGGTGTTAAAGATGTCGGTGAGGACATCCGTGAGCTCCTCTGCGCAGTCCCTCAGCACACGACCAGGAATGTTGTCAGGTCCCGCAGCCTTGCGGGTATTAATCCTCAGCAGTGTGCTCCTCACACTGGCTGGGGACAGGCACAGAGCCTGGTCGTCGGTGGGGGGGGTGGTTTTCTGCGCAGGTGTGTTGTTCTGTGCTTCGAAGCGTGCAAAGAAGCCATTGAGGTTGTTAAGCAGGGAGGTGTGACTGTCACAGGTCTGTGGCGGTAGTTTGTAGTCCGTTATGGTCCTAATGCCCTGCCACAGGCTCCGTGAGTCCCTGCTGTCTTTGAAATGTCCTGTGATTTTCCTGGTGTACAGTCGTTTAGCTTTCCTGATGCCACGGCACAGGTCAGCCCTGGCTGCTCCCAGCCCAGCTGGGTCTCCAGCTCTGAAGGCGGTGTCGCGAGCCTTGAGCAGTGTGCGGACCTCCCCTGTCAGCCATGGCTTCTGGTTGGCTCGGATGGTGATGGCTCTGGTGGTAGTTACATCATCAATGCACTTGGTGATGTAACCTGTGACTGTCTCTGTGTATTCTTGAATGTTAATGTGATGGTTGTAGGTGGCTGCCTGCTTGAACATGTCCCAGTCTGTAGTACCAAAGCAGTCCTGAAGTGCAGCAGTACTGTCCTCTGGCCACACCCGTACCTGTTTTGAAACCGGTTTGGTAACCTTTACCCTTGCTCTGTAGGCCGGTTTCAGCAAGACAGTGAGGTGGTCGGAGAGGCCAATGTGGGGGAGGGGGGACGCCTTGTACGCTCCCTTGATCGATGTGTAGACTAGGTCTAATTTGTTGTTTTCCCTGGTTGGAAAATCAACATGCTGGTATATTTTAGGCAGAACAGTTTTTAGGTTAGCATGGTTGAAGTCTCCAGCAACGATGAGAATGCCGTCCGGGTGTGCTGTCTGTTGCTCACTGATGGCTCTGTAAAGTTCACTGAGTGCCTCCTCTCTGTCCTTGTTGTTGGGGCTCGGAGGTATATAAACAGCCACCAGTAGAATGGCTGAAAACTCCCTCGGCAGGTAAAAAGGACGGCACTTTAAAACCATAAACTCCACCAGCGGGGAACAGTGTTGGTTAACAACAATAGCGTCTCGACACCAAGCATCACTGATGTAAACACACACACCGCCGCCGCGGGACTTTCCCACGCTAACTATGTCTCTGTCTGCTCGGTAGCATGTTAGCTTGTCCAGTTGAATAGCGGAGTCCGGGATGTTGTGGTGGAGCCATGTTTCCGTGAACACGTAAACACAGCAGTCCCTCACCTCACGCTTGGTTCTGAGTAGCCGTATATTGTCCATCTTGTTGTCCAGTGAACGGACATTTGCCATGAGTAATGTTGGAATTGCCGGCTTGTGTGGGCTAGCCGTTAGCCTAGCCCGGATACCTCCACGCTTTCCCCGCTTTTGCTTCCTCTCGCACCGCTTGCGATGTCTCCTTACCGGGTGGGGGTTGACACAATGGGGGGAGCAGAGAAGTCCCAGGCTGCTAAGATCCACGGAGAGTTTGGCTTCCAAGTTGAAGAAAGTTGTACTTTTTCCAAGAAGAAACTCACGGCTGTATTGTTGTGTTTTGCGATATAAGTCCGTCGGGCATGACGAACACAGCGGCAGACTAGACAAACTAGACGAAAAAGACGAAAAAGACGAAAACACTGTTTTTCCGGGACCGCGACTGGCCGCTGCGACTGCTCGCGCCGCCAACATGTTTAACTACTACTACTAGGATAACTTCCGGTCTGTGAGAAAAATAGTAGAATAAATGCAAAACGCCAGAAAACCAACTAGCGGCCAGGAGGAGTAACTGCTAGGAGGAGTAACTGCTAGATAATCGTAAATAAGTGTTTAGAATCTGTGAATTTTTCAGAGATTCATTGTCTAAGAGCTGTGAGCTTATATCCTGACCTTAGTTTTAATTAAGCATTATAACTTTAGTCGTTGACTTTGGTTTTAATTCAGCATTTTAACAAATATTAATGGTTTCAGTTGTGCTTCTTCAATTCTTGAACTTAATTGTGATTCATTATTTTGCAGACCAGAGTGTAAGTGCAGTTCAACAGTTTGACTTGCATTGGTATTTCTGATTGAATATCTTTGAACACAGTTATTGATTTTTTAAAGTTGAATTTAATATTTAATTGATTAATTATTCATTGTTTTTTAATTTCATTTTACTTCCAATTTTAAACCTTTCGAATTCTGATGTGGAACTGGATTGTGATTTTGATTCTGATTTAGATGTTGAGTTTGATTTCGGAATTCTAACTTCAATTTTGGATTCGAGATTCCTTCACATATCCAGTATTGACTAATTTTGGTACATTTACTATTTTACATCGTTCCTAAGAATCAATTTTGACACGGACGGCGCAAACATATTTGAGAGATCGTTGACCTCTCTTACACTACAGACATATGCTAACATTTACTGCTGAACTTTTGGCAGTTTTGTGGTTGTTTTAGTCAAGGTGCGTGGTTGAGTGGATCCAGATCTGGGAAGTGGAGCAGTGGATCCCAGTTTTGGAGTCAACGGCGGCACACCATACAGCACAGAGGGTGAGTTGACTTTGATTCATGTGATGACAAGCGTGCACATTTAATACACACATTTGAATACTCCTAGGCTGCATAATGTTTACATTAAAGAAGCAGAGGAAGGAAGTAGGAGAACTGGTAAGAAGACTAAAATGTGAAGTAAGAGGAGTAGAACGCATCAGAAAAGATTTGCAACAGCAGATAGAGGAAAGACGAGCAGAAAGTAAAGAAGACGAGGATATAAAGAGAATGCAGCGGCGACTGCTGAAACTGCAAGTAGCAGAGGTCGACAGAGAATTAAATAGAAAAGTTCAGGCCAAGAAACAGATGATAGCAGCAGAAGCCCAGCAGCAACAAAATCCAGCAGTACCAGCCTACACGGTGGTGTACTATCAGCCTCCACCACGATGCAGAAGTGGTGCATTCAACAGAGGGAGAGGTAACGATAAAGGGGGGCAGGGGGGTCGTGTAAGTAAAGGAGTGTGCTACGTATGTGGGAGAGAAGGTCATTGGCAGAGAGATTGCCCACATAAAAGAAGAGGACGACAGCCCAATGCACCACCACAACATGCTCCGTTCCCACCACAACATCAGCAGTACCTACGACCAGGTCCATCTGGACCTCCTCCCGTGAGACATCAACAGATGCCCATGCTGTCACCAGGACCATGGGGAGGTTCAGTGTATAGCCAAGATACATAGATGGTTGCCATGTGATCCCTTACAGCAGAGATATCGAGGTGAAGGGGGGACATGGTAAGGTGTCAAACATTTTTTGTAGATCCACATTTAGAATAGTTTTCAGTAAAGGTGCTACTCACAATTTTTGAGATTTAATAACGTCATGATAAACCACAACTTTGAATTTAAATACAGCACAATCCAAGTCCTCTAACTCAGTGATAGGTCCTAGCCTAGACTTGCTAACTCTAGAAATTGAGAAATATACGGGAGCTCTAACTAACATGAGCCGAGTTTTGTTTTCTCAGGTGACAAACGCAGAAGCAGCAGCTGACGAAAGGAAGCAGGCTGACGTGTCACCAGGCAGTCTGGTGTGGCTAAGAGTCCACAAGCGCAGGTGGAGTGAACCAAGGTGGACAGGTCCATGGGAGGTAGTATTGGCAACCTCACATGCAGAAAAGGTAAAATGGGAGCGACTTGGCACCACCTCACTCACTGTGCAGCAGCGAAGGTAACGAGTGAGACACTCGCAGGGACAGGATTGAACATCAAACAGGCAAAATTTGAAGCTAAAGACACCTCAAAAGAGGGGTTTAGACAGTACTGAAGATGACGTTTCCCCCACAGTTTAAGCGAGGGCGTCCTGTAGGAGACTCTAGGTTCAGTGGGTTATGGAAGTCTGTAATTATTTTCTTCCTGATTTCAGTAGTTTCCCTCTTAGTATGGGGAATTAACCACAGACAGGAACCAGAACACATGCATGACTACATCAAGATTCGACATCTAGCCTCAGTAGCTAATCAAACCGATCTTAGACCACGTAGAGGCTTCTCTGACGACACTCTCGTATGAAAATGTAACTCTCACTCTTATGTTCAAAGAAGGTACAACATCAACGGTCCAGTTCGACTTCTGTGAAGTAGTTTCCTGTCCCAAGTATGAACACACCTACGGGTGGATGTCCAAAACCTTGTGCATCATAACTGACCAGTGTGGGCCCGCCACACATAAGTATGGGAAGCTGTTATCATATTATGACTGTGATGTGTACAAAGGGGGTGGGTAGATGTAATCCTTTAAGACTTACCTTAACAGACCCAAAATTGACTGACTGAGGACTTTACGTAGTACAGGGAAAGGCAACTACTGATAGTCCTGCCCCACAAGGGCTCATTAGGATTATTGTTAAGCCTGTCAAAAAGACCAGGTTCGACATACGACTGACGCAGAGAATGAGGTACCGGGGGTTGGAAACTGGAATGGCAGATGGGAATTTATGGTGGGTACAACATACGGCTTCAAGTCAGAAGTACAGATTGTATTGTGTGTTTAGGATCTAGACCCCTAGCAACACCAGTTCCTTCAAGATTCAGACTCCTAAGTCCTGAATTTAGTTGTATTTTAACTCTGTTTACTGATGACACTTTGCCCCTCCATCACACTTGTCAGGGGCTACACTGGGATTACCCACCTGTAGAATATAATACCCCACCTCTGTTCAAGGTTACAGAGGGTCCATTTGATTGTATAGTCTCAGATACAGCTAAGGGGCCCAATGTAGGTAGTATTATTGCAAATTATAGCAAATTGTAGCCACAGTCACAATGCTAGCGACTATCTATATAACAGTGTGTTAAGACAGACAGCACCTAGAGCTGATTTATGGTGGTGGTGTGGAGGAAGAACCATATATCCAATCCTGCCTAAAGATTGGACAGGTAGATGTGCGTTGGTGCAACTTATATGGTCATTCTATATCTTGCCTGTCACTGATGCAACTTATAGAGAACTCATCTCTCCACGCCCACATGCTAACAGAAGATCCAAAAGAGATGCCGGTGGCCCGAAGGGAGCCTTTGATGACCAAGTGTACATAAGATGTCATAAGAGTGCCAAGGGGGGTGTCTAATGACTTTCAAGCCAGAAATCAAATAGCAGCAGATTTAGAATCTGATTTCTCTCAGAGAGTGATGATTAATAAAAATGTCGATTGGATCAACTACATTTACTATAACCAACAGCGTTTTGTAACCTTCACCAGGGACGCCATATCAGGACTGCATGCACAGCTGGCGAAGACTAGTTTAATGACCTTGCAGAACAGAATGGCATTAGATATGATTTAGCAGAGAAAGGTGGCGTGTGCCAGATGTTTGGGTCTGCGTGCTGTACTTTCATTCCAAATAACACAGCTCCTGATGGATCGGTGACCAGGGCTCTGGAGGGACTGACAGCACTCAGCCAAGAGCTAGCGGACAACTCTGGTGTCACGAATCCGTTCACCGACTGGTTGGGAAGTATGTTTGGCAAGTGGAAACATACATTTTTGTCAATCGTAATTACTCTGTGTGCTGTCGTCGTAGGCCTCCTAGTTGTCTGTGGATGGGGGTTCCCTTGCATCCGTGGACCTCTACAGGGGTTTATTGCTTCACCGATGAGCCAGACACCAGTCCAGGGCAACCAGTTATGTGTCGAGGATGAGGGAGAATTGGAGCTTCTGATGGCCACAGTCTAGATGAGGCCACCAGCGGTGCCATAGCAGAACTTCACAAGCGGTTCCTGACCATCCTCTCGGAGATCCTGAAGGACCTGATAAGGCCCAGATGGACTTCTAAAACATCCGGCTGTATCATGATCCTGCCAGCCCCAAGTCATGGAAGGCAGTGATTTTCAACGCACTCGATTTTGAAACGAACTGAACAGGAATACTTGAAATGATATCTGTATGCATGAATTGTTTGCCTCTGTTTAGATAGATAGGGAGCCTCTCCCTGGATTGAGTAGGGGGGAGGTCTCCAGGGACATTGAGTAACTAACTACATTTGAGTAACTAACTACATTTGAGTAACTAACTACATTTGAATAACTAACTACATTTGAGTAACTAACTACATTTGAGTAACTAACTACATTTGAATAACTAACTACATTTGAATAACTAACTACATTTGAGTAACTAACTACATTTGAGTAACTAACTACATTTGAGTAACTAACTACATTTGAGTAGCTAACTCACAGTGAACTGTGAGTTAGGGGGGAATTGTAAGAAATTTGAGCAAAAAACTGTAGTTAGTAGATATAATAAAAGTGTTTCATAATTCATAATTAAGAATTCATAATTAGTCATAATCATAAGGGTTTTGGAATGCATAATTAAGATAAACATAAAGTGATATAGGATTAAGTAGCTAAAAGTGCATAGGGGAATTTGGCCAATAGAAATTGAGATAGACGGAAGGGGAGGAGTCGTGAATGAATATGTGGGCGGGTTAGAAGTGTTTTTCTGCCTCTTTTAGCGTGTGGATCTGCAGGACGGCTGTGTCCTGGGACCAGAGGTAGTTTTTTCCAAAGTGGGTTAATATTGTAATATTTCGTAGGAGTATGTACTCCAATGTTTAACTGTAATCGTATTTGCATCAGTGGAATTAAATTCCTTATAATTGTAAACCAGTTTTGGTAGCGTTATTATTGCAGCGTGTGATGACGGCACAAAGCAGCGGACACGTGTGCTCCAGCCTTCTCTCTGTGGGGCTAGAGATTTAGCCTCAACACTATCTATGTTGTATGATTGTTTAATTCAGTGTGGGTTTGTAGCACAAAGGCAGTAAAACTGCCTGTGCCAAAGCACACTGTATATAATCCATCGGGCTTAATCATACTAATAATAATAATAATAATAATAATCATCTTTATCCAAAAGTTTGGCGCGCTTCTCCTCACACAGTGTTGCCAACAGCGCAATACATCAAACGTGCGGCCTGATCGGGAATCGTGTGCTATCTATTTTTTTAGACAGATTTGCCCAGCGGCTTTCCCAAAAATCGGAGCAAAATTTCCCATTTCACTTGAATGGGGTTTCGGCGTGAAGAGAGCAAAAAAAACAAAACACTTAACTTTGGGCCCATATTGACGAGCCGTACATTAACGTAGAAACATGATTCAAAGTTTAAAACGTAGACAAAACGCTGCACTTTATTGAGCCAAACGGACATTTTGATAGCTATCAGTTTTCATGAAGTCACAGATTAAGTTTCAGGAAAATTTTGGGTCTGTTTCAGATTTTATAATGGGTGTGTATTGCACGGCTCGTTAAGAGCTAGAGTGAGGGCATAACTGTCAGAGTGGAGCAGAGCAGGAACATCTTCTGTGATTCTTCCAAACAAATTGCTCCAGCTCCCATAATGTTTACTCTTTATACAACATTTTTGGCACAAAAGCTTGGAAATGTTGTGCTGGTCGCAGTCAACTGTCTGTGGAATCCAACGGACTAATGCTGCGTTCACACGGGTCGCGTTGATTTTTTGACGCACGTCGAGATTACATACAAAGTCTATGCACAGACCCGATGAGACTGGCGCGGCGCGATTTTGCGATGGCGCGGCGGACGCGTTATTGCAGTGCGGTGGACGCGTTGGACGCCGCAAAATCGCCAACGCGCGAGTTGAAATTTTTCAACTTCAGCGACATAATCGCGTGACGCTGTGGCGCGATAGCCTATCAGCATTGAGTTGCTCCCCCTGTCATCACTGGCTTCCTGCCGTTGTTGAATCAGGAAATAAATCCTGTAGCCGTCTGTGTTCACCCAGAGCTCTACGATACCTCATATCAACAGAGACCGGACCAAACTATGTGTATGCATGTGTGTGTGTAAACCATACGGTACAAACAATGAATAGACGCTGCCGTATTTACATCTACGTGACGTTATTGAGTGCTGGTGGAGCTGCTACGATGTTAGCATAGCCTAGCACCGATCCATCAGAGCTCCATTGAGAAGACAAGTAGCCTACAAATCGGGATCATTACGTAGTTATTTCGGAGTCCCTTTTTGTCGGAGAAGACAAGTACAAATCGGCATCATTATGTAGTTATTTCGGAGTCCCTTTTTGTCGGTTTATTGCCGTTGAATCACAGCCAAATGAGTTTATTTAGTGTTCCTACAGCTGTAGTAAACAGCGACCGGTGGCTTGCTAGACACAGTGAATACAGCTCGATACAATCCACGGAGCTCCTCTGAACAATATTATGAACCAGACATGACGGCGTTTGGCATTCCGATGTTTGAGGGACTTCCACAACACGTACAAAGCAGCAATTGTCCTTATTCCTTTCACGGTTGACAGCGGAAATAAATGGCGGCCATGTGAACGGCTTCCAGGATGATAAACCACGCCCCCTCTCCGGCACTACGAGATTTTGCGGCGTTTGGTGTGAACACGACCGGCGGCGCGTTGGACGCGATTGAGCAGTGCGTTGGACGCTTTTTTGCAGTGCGTCAAAAAATTAACGCGACCGGTGTGAACGCAGCATTACTCCTCGGTTACTCCTCCTGCAAAAGTCCAGCAACATGAGTCTGTTTTCGCTTGTTACATGCATACTGTCTTTTCAAAATAAACTTCCATCTTCACAGGAAACAACTAAGGTTTATGCTTCATTTACTTGCATAGTGAGTTTGATGTTTTCACTTTATATTTCATCTTAATTCATGGAATAATAATTTATCCATAACTAAAAATAATTAGCTCAAGATCCACCCTCAGGCTCCACCAGCATGTAGCCATTTTGCATCAATTGTGTTTCATTTAGTGCACGTTTGTGTGCATTGTGACCTCATGATCATATAGGCTTGTTGTCAATCTAGGCTACGGCTACTCGTGTTAGCTGTCGATGGGTGAGCTTGGGGGTGTTCATGTTTATAATCACATTTGCTTACCTGTCGTTCTTTGAACTCTCAAATAAACTCTTGTGTGACATGAACATATGAATCAGTTCACAGTTTTTGCTTCGTAAAATATCTTAATTGACTGTCTGTCAGGTATTATTAATTTCCAGCAACCCTCAAGTCAAAGAATAAAGACACTTTACTCACAATTTAGGTGTATTTTGCCTTTAACTCACGAGATGCAGGTAGCATGTTTTATACTTCATGTGAATACAATTAATTGTATCTCATTGCCATTATGCAATATGTATACTTTGTTGGCATCTTATTCTGAAAAATGTTCGTCTGAAGAAACCGGATGCTGTCTCGCGTTAATATTTCAGCTAACTTTCCTTCCTTCGCGCGCTCCCGATCTGTGCAGTTTGAATGAGTTTACCGTGAATTTATTTATGTATTTCTTGGTTTATTTGAACGGGACAGTGCACACTAATAAAAAAAATTCTGCAAATGTGCCAGAGTTAGCCAAAAGGCTATTTTTCATCTGTAGTCCCAAGAGGCAGATTTTACACAATAAACCTAAAAACAATGTAAGATTAAAGTTAAAAGGTTAAACAATATTGACACTTAACAATGCGTGGACAAACAATGAAAAAAAGAGAATAACTATGTTAAAACATGGACTAAAAACAGTATTATGCTGTAGTTGTTTAGATGCTAAAAAACATCCACGTAAGAGGCACAAAACATAAAAGCATACAGAGTATGTGAACTACATGAATCACTCAGACACAGCTAAACAACAATAAAAGACATGCATGCAGGTAGAGGACGGTAGACCGGTAATTTCAGAACATAGATCCACTAAAATGTAAGTGTCTGCTGACTTGAACGCAGTCTGATGTGACCATGAACATATTCATCATTTTAGAATTCAACACGCTGCAAAACCCACGTGGTGTTATCAAAGCGAAACTTTACTTTAAGTGTAAATATTTCTGTCATCTAGAAGCTGAGAGAACAGATCAGAAGAAGAAAAAGATTCATTG
This sequence comes from Melanostigma gelatinosum, assembly GCF_949748355.1. Lineage (NCBI taxonomy): Eukaryota > Metazoa > Chordata > Actinopteri > Perciformes > Zoarcidae > Melanostigma > Melanostigma gelatinosum. The sequence continues at coordinate 24,928,551 of NC_136644.1, forward strand.
AATCAACCGAGTCTCACTCCAAACTACATAGAAACGTTATCAGCCGGAGCATGAACAGAATAAATAAAGTGAACCAACCTGCTCTGTGTAACCGCAGCTGAGGGTTGAAAACAGCGTCCAGCAGTTTACGTTGTCGCTCGTTCTGCTCTTTTAAAGCAGAAACTTCCTCCTCGTACTCTGCTATCGTTCTTTCAAACATATCAAATATCTCTCCATCAGCAGCAGTTAGTCGCTGGTTGAGTAAACATCTCAGCATTTGGACTTTAGACATTTTCACTAAACCACAGACACGTTTCTTCCAGACAAACTCCGGAAGATATACCGAGACGGACTGTTGTGCGTTAATAAAAGGTCCGAGTATCACCAACAAGCTTGTGAACATATAGTTCCACATGGAAATTTAAAAAGTATGTGAATACCGAAACAGTTGTACTTGTATGATACAATTGATCAAATATATACTATTACAACGAAGCATAATGACTATTTAAACATTGACATTCCGTTTGTCTTTTCCATATCTACGCCACCTTCTGCTCCAGAGAGTGGATCAGACAACAGACTGACAATATTTCACACAAAACAAAACAAACATAAAAAACATCTCCACACATACCACATTGACCTATATTTTATCCTCCATGTTTTACATTATAGTATGTGGAGTCATAGTACAGTATGTCCAAATAATTGAAATATAAGTCATAATATAGTATGTCGAAGAAAGTCATTGTAGACTACACCTATAAAGTCTAAGACTCAGTGCTCCAGACTGTCCTGCTTTCTGCCAACGACGACATTCCTGCTGCACAGTCACTGGATTCTTTACATAGCTTAAGGTGAGTATGTATTCACACAGTTATGTGTTGTGTAGTGAGATTTCCATTCGTGAAGGTTTGTACTTTATTCACTCAATTAAAAACATCTGCTCAGGTGATACAAGCATCCACAAAAGCGCATGTCCTCTTTGGATGTGACCTTAATTTGATTCCAGTCATATTTTACATTTTTAAGTTCACCTGTTTGATTAGGAACTCTTAAGTAAACCATGACTTCCTGTTTCACTGGGGTATAAATATGAGGTGACACAGGCCAAATTCCCTTTGTCATTCATCACCATGGGAAAGACCCGAGAACACAGTGACGATGTGCGACGAAAAGTTGTTGAGCTGCACAAATCAGGAAAAGGATATAAGAAAATCTCTAAACAGTTGAAAAATACCCATTTCCAATATCAGGGCAATAATTAAGAAGTTTAAAGCAACAGGAGATGTGAAGAATCAGCCTGGAAGAGGACGTGTGTGTACATTGACCCCACGCACCGTGAGGAGGATGGTTCGACTGGCAAAAGAATCTCCAAGGATCACAGCTGGAAAATTGCAGAGGTTAGTTGAGTCTTGGGGTCAGAAAGTCTCCTAAACTACGAACAGACGCCACCTACATCACCACAAGTCTCTGCTGTCAATCAACAACAAACTAAAGCGCCTACAGTTTGCCAAACGTTACTGGGACTTTCAATGGGACCGGGTTATATGGTCAGATGAGACCAAAATAAAGCTTTTTGGCAACAAACATCAAAGGTGGTTTGGCATAGACAGGAAGATAGCCATACAGAGAAGCACCTCATACCCACTGTGAAGTATGGTGCTGGATCTTTGATGTTGTCGGGCTGTTTTTCTTCCAAAGGCCCTGGACATCTTGTTAGGATACATGGTATCGTGGACTCCATCAAATACCAGCAGATATTAAATGAAAACCTAACAGCCTCTGCCAGGAAGCTTAAAATGGGCCGTGGTTGGAGCTTCCAGCAGGACAATGATCCGAAGCACACCTCAAAATCTACACAAAAATGGTTCACCGACCACAGAATAAAGGTTTTGCCACGGCCATCGCAGTCCCCCGACCTAAACCCCATAGAACATATGTGGGATGAGCTGAAGAGGAGAGTCCAGCGTCGACCTCGGAATCTGAAGAGATTCTGCATGGAGGAATGGACTCAGATCCAGTGCCATGTGTTCACCAACCTCACCACGCATTATAGGAGAAGACTCAGAGCTGTTATCTTGGCAAAGGGAGGCGGCACAAAATATTAAATGAACGGGTGCCAATAATTGTGGCACATATATTTTTGAGAAAAATATTTGTTTCAGGATAAGAATTTAATGCTTTTTCAATTGTGTTACTTCAGTTAAAGGTTCGATTTTTGTGAATATTTTGAATGAAAGATCATGAGGATAAACAATAAAGACATTTTTCCACATCTCGTTTTGCTCATTTTCACTAACGGGTGCCAATAATTCTGGAGGGCACTGTACCTTCCATCTTTTCCACATGTAATGGGTGTGGGTTGGACATGGAAAAAAGAAAACTCAATTGAATGTTTTCAAACATTTATTTACTTCTGCAGAAGACAAAATTCAACCCATTAACTGCCTTCTGATCTTTTTCTGCTCCCTCAGCAATAAGTCAAATGACAATGTGTGACTTCATTCTTGTTTTTTTTGTACATTTAGATACATTATTTTGATATTACAGTATGTACTAAGCTCAGGATGCACATTACTAGAAAAGGGATATTAAAATTACCAGGAAAACATCGAACCTAAATCATAACACATTTCCTAAAAACCATTAACAACAATATATACAAGAGGAAAAACAGGGACACCTGGTGGGTAAAGTGAAAAGGTGCGTAGGACTGGCTGACTAAACAGACAACAGAAACTATAACATAACACAACACAACGGAAAACACACACTTAGAGAAGTCAATGCATCAACACATTAATTGTCTTCTGGTATTTTTCTATAGTTCTGGATCTAAACATGCAAAATAACTTTATACAAGAAGATATTTACATCAGCAAAACTTTTATTCGAATGGTAAAAACAACACTATGAAGTTGGGTACCGTTAAAATATTAACAGAAAGCAACGTGTCTTAAATGTTAAACCCTTCCAATAAATCACCTTAACGTGGTTTAGGGCCGTGTGTGTGACCTGTGTTCTCAGACCAAGAATTCACTCAACATCTGAAAAGAGTTGTGGCAGCTGGGCCGAAAAAAGGGAAACCGGGGCCCCTTTCTGGAGCCAGACCTGGGGGTGGAGCTTGCTGGTGAGGGTCTGGTTTCCGGGACGTGAGATATATGGTTCGACCAGGAACAACCCGAAAAATCTACATTGAGCCGCCGCCCTATTGGTCACTGATAACCGCTCGAAGGGATATGCGGAGGGGTGATTGGGTAGAAGAGCTAAAGGGGATTCTTTCCTGTGTGAGTTTTCATGTGTAGCTTTAGATCTGCGTTGCGCATAAATCTTTTATCACAAACTGACCAGCTGAAAGGTTTCTCTCCTGTGTGGATTCTCATGTGTTTCTTAAAACTTTTGTTATGTTCTGAATCACAAACTCAGACCAAATGTATGATTGAAGGATTGCCTCTGCACGGCTCGCAACATGGGTGCGACAGTTCACAACAATATTTTCTTCCAGGTGAGCGTGTCCCGGACCACTCTAGAAAACCAACACTAAATAGAAAATAAAAACTCAATTAGTCTACTGGATCAAACTAAAGACAGTACTAAGCTCCCTGCCAACGTGAGGAGGCGTCACCTTAAACAAAGCATGGATCTCTCAGAGCAATCAAGGTTTATTGTGTCACTAATCGCAAGCGGGGGCTAATTGTGTGTGAGGACATGGTTTTGAGGGAAACAATTGAAAATCTGAACGTGGAATCAATAAGCAACGCTCTCAAATTAAAACATGCTTTTGAATAAAGATAGAAAAAAAGCACCATATTTCTTCTCTTGCATCATGTGCCATGTGGTGTGTCAGATTTACCTTTTGTATACAAACAGAACCACTAAAGCCGGTTCTCTCATGTATGAGTAATTATGTGTGACTTCAGAGCTGACTTGTGCCGATATCTTTTATCACAAACTGAGCAGCTGAAAGGTTTCTCTCCTGTGTGGATTCTCATGTGTATCTGTAAATGTGAACGACTGTCAAACCATTTCTTACAGACAGAGCAGCGGAGAGGGTTCTCTTCTGTGTGGGTTCTCATGTGTGTGTTTAAATTTGAACGATCGCTAAAAGATTTCTTACAAACTTTGCAGCTGTAAGGTTTATCTCCTGTGTGGTTTCTCATGTGTCTCTTTAAATTTGAACAATTGTTAAAAGATTTCTTACAAACTTTGCAGCTGAAAGGTTTCTCTCCTGTGTGGATTATCATGTGTCTCTTTAAATGTGAACCATCGCTAAAAGATTTCTTACAAACTTTGCAGCTGAAAGGTTTCTCTCCTGTGTGGTTTCTCATGTGTATCTTTAAATTTGAACAATTGTTAAACGATTTCTTACAAACTTTACAATTGAAAGGTTTCTCTCCTGTGTGGTTTCTCATGTGTCTCTTTAAATTTGAACGCAGGCTAAAAGATTTCTTACAAACCGAGCAGCTGAAAGGTTTCTCTCCTGTGTGGATTCTCATGTGTTTCTTCAGATCTGCCTTTCTGCCAGTTGTTTTCCCACACTCCGAGCATTTAAACAGTTTCTCACCAGCACTACATCTTGAATCACTGACATGGACTTCATCAGGTTTCAAAGAGTTTAAACCTGACTGAGGTTCTCTGGTCTTCTTCCAATCACCACAGTCATCAGTGTCAGAAGATTCTCCAGTCTTCTCATCAGTATCTGGTTCTGGATGTCTATCTGGATCTGAGTTCCTGTCTGGTTCTGGTCCTCCACAGTCCTCTCCATCAGCATCTGTTTCCATCTGTTCAGTTTGTCTTTGATGAAGCTGTGAGGACTGAGCTTCCTCTTCATCATCTTCACTCTTCACATGAGTGAATGAGAACTTGACATCAGCCTCCTCCAGCCCCTGAAGCTGCTCTCCCTCCTGACTGGTCCAGTGTTCCTCTTTAATGTGTGGGGAGTCTGGGTCCTCCTGTTCCTCTTTCATGTGTGGGGGCTCTGGGTCCTCCTGTTCCTCTTTCATGTGTGGGGGCTCTGGGTCCTCCTGTTCCTCTTTCATGTGTGGGGACTCTGGGTCCTCCTGTTCCTCTTTCATGTGTGGGGGCTCTGGGTCCTCCTGTTCCTCTTTCATGTGTGGGGGCTCTGGGTCCTCCTGTTCCTCTTTCATGTGTGGGGGCTCTGGGTCCTCCTGTTCCTCTTTCATGTGTGGGGACTCTGGGTCCTCCTGATCCAGACTTGAGCTCCACTCCTGCTGCTCAGGGACATCTGCAGGAAACCAGTAAACACACACAGAGACGTTACAAATAAATATTAGTATTGAGCAAATAGTCTCCTGTAGATACACTTTATTTCCTGCCATCATTCCCTCTTACACTCCCTGAGCAGTTACCAAACAAACATGCCGACACAAATTGTAAAGACAACGCACCAGCAGCAATGAGGTCATCAATAGTTTACATGGCAAAAAAGTGAGATACTACCAACATTGTTAAAGTATTCAACGAACCTGCATCCTCCATAAAGTGATCATGTGGGCAGTTATAGTTGACTAATGTACGTAAACCTGCCACCGTAGAAACAGTGGATAGAACCTTCAGAAGCAGCCACAACGTAACTGTGGACGTGCATCATCTGTGCGCTCCGTTTCTGAACCAATAGCACTCCACCTTGGTAGTCAGCCATAGAGAACATCCACGTAAAGATGATGGAACTGAAATGTGACAATAACAACAATGACACAATCTGTACAAATAAACTTTGTCTAGAGACTGCTCTCAGGAACCTGGAGGTCAAGGTTGAACCTCCCCACCCTCCTGGTCCCTGTTATTATTGATATATTTTAAATCATCCTATCAATGTTCATATTTCTATGATTATCAATAATTTAATTTTCATACTTGCAAGTAACCAGGTCTGTATGTGTCATGATAACAAGGTATATCTATGTTGTATGATTGTTTAATTCAGTGTGGGTTTGTAGCACAAAGGCAGTAAAACTGCCTGTGCCAAAGCACACTGTATATAATCCATCGGGCTTATTCATACTAATAATAATAATAATCATCTTAATCCAAAAGTTTGGCGCGCTTCTCCTCACACAGCATTGCCAACAGCGGCAATACATCAAACGTGCGGCCTGATCGGGAATCGTGTGCTATCTATTTTTTTAGACAGATTTGCCCAGCGGCTTTCCCAAAAATCAGAGCAAAATTTCCCATTTCACTTGAATGGGGTTTCGGCGTGAAGAGAGCAAAAAAAACAAAACACTTAACTTCGGGCCCATATTGACGAGCCGTACATTAACGTAGAAACATGATTCAACGTTTAAAATGTAGACAAAACGCTGCACTTTATTGAGCCAAACGGACATTTTGATAGCTATCAGTTTTCATGAAGTCACAGATTAAGTTTCAGGAAAATTTTGGGTCTGTTTCAGATTTTATAATGGGTGTGTATTGCACGGCTCATTAAGAGCTAGAGTGAGGGCATAACTGTCAGAGTGGAGCAGAGCAAAAAAATCTTCTGTGATTCTTCCAAACAAATTGCTCCAGCTCCCACAATGTTTACTCTTTATACAACATTTTTGGCACAAAAGCTTGGAAATGTTGTGCTGGTCGCAGTCAAGTGTCTATGGAATCCAACGGACTTACACATTTGGCTCAAAGAGCCGCAGAGAGACATGAACTCCAACCAACTGCTCCATTAGACCCCATGTTAAATCTCACCACTAATTTCTCAAAGAAAGCAGACGGTACCAGTTTTGTATATTGCTCTGGAGCTCACATTTTTAACACCACAAACATAAAAATCACATTACCGCGTTTGGCAGAATCTTATTTTTCTCACGGTATCCATATTTTGGAACTCAGACTCCTGTTAATTTGTTAAAAGGAGGTTTTGTTCAAAATCACTGTAATGTGTCTTAAATCAGTCTGCCTCTAACACCAGGCCTCACCATGGCAACCAGTTACACACACGCACTCTCCGTCTCTCTACACGCACACACACACACACATGACTTGGAGATATTCAGTCAAAGGCATTGTTAAACCTCCTGTGTCTGTCTCTCTCTCTATCATACAGTAATTCAGGTATTAGATATTTTTAGAGAACACCCCCCCCCCCCCCCCATTTCAAAATAAAAGCCCCAGAGAGTGAATTCTAACTGGAATGCTTGTGATGAAGCTCCTCACTTTTCCTGCAAAAGTCCAGCAACATGAGTCTGTTTTCGCTTGTTACATGCATACCGTCTTTTCAAAATAAACTTCCATCTTCACAGGAAACAACTAAGGTTTATGCTTCATTTACTTGCATAGTGAGTTTGATGTTTTCACTTCATATTTTATCTTAATTCATGGAATAATAATTTACCCATAACTAAAAATAATTAGCTCAAGATCCACCCTCAGGCTCCACCAGCATGTAGCCATTTTGCATCAATTGTGTTTCATTTAGTGCACGTTTGTGTGCATTGTGACCTCATGATCATATAGGCTTGTTGTCAAACTAGGCTACGGCTACTCGTGTTAGCTGTCGATGGGTGAGCTTGGGGGTGTTCATGTTTATAATCACATTTGCTTACCTGTCGTTCTTTGAACTCTCAAATAAACTCTTGTGTGACATGAACATATGAATCAGTTCACAGTTTTTGCTTCATAAAATATCTTAATTGACTGTCTGTCAGGTATTATTAATTTCCAGCAACCCTCAAGTCAAAGAATGGAGTGGTCTCGTGTGACGTCACAGTTTAGCTGTCGGCCATGTTGGAGTACACACAAAGCCACTGGCATGTACGGCTGAGTCGCAGAACCTATCGGTGGTGAACTTTTGTGCTGTCTTTGGTTGTGGCAGCAGAGCTGATAGAGACAAGAAATCATTCTTTCGTTTGCCAGCGGTCATTACACATCAAGGAAATGACACGAAGGAGCTATCCAAGCGACGTCGCGAGAAATGGCTGTCACGCATCTCTCGAGATATAAAGGAATGGAATTTGGCGTACACTAGAGTATGTGCGGATCACTTTATAAGTGGTCAGTGATTTTATTTACAAATTAGTTTGTGAACAGTATTTAATAAAGGAAATATAAATTAAACTTTTACATGAGAAGGTTACCGAAGCTTCATCGGCCCGTGACAGCAGTCGGTGCCAGAGACGTGTCGAGCGTGTACAACAGGCGAAACACAGAGATGCAGCCTCAGCATTGCTTGATATGAGTTTAACGTCAGATCATATATATATGTATGTATATATATATATATATGTGTGGGGGGGGATGAAGTTAGGAGTTAGTTGAAAGTGAATTCCTACACACACGCACACAATGACGTGCATGTACAATGTAAACAAACACACGTGTCTGTTTGCGCTGAGTAAACATTGAATATTGCTAAATATCGGACCAGATCTGTATATATTTACCCTTCCAATGACGAGATGAGAATTCCCGACGACCGTTGCTTTGACGTCTCGGACCCATCCACTGACAAACTGATTATAAGCGTCGAGCCCTTTGTAGCACTCCAGCTCGTATTTTGTGTAAGGACTGGGGGTGTTCACGAGATACGTGTAGATGTTGGCGTAGTTTACCGATGGAAGATAAGTAGGATCGGCACTGAAACGATCTGCACTCATCGTATAGGGATCCAAGTTACCAATATCCTTCAATTTGGCCAGGTAGCGAACCTTTGATGCACTATCCAGTGATTCAAAGTATTGTATTTTCGCCGCACTTCCTTGCTTACGCGCCGCCATGTAGGTTCTGTATGTACTCCAACATGGCCGACCGACCTCGTAACTAAGGAGATCGTGACGTCGGTGAGACCACTCCATAAAGACACTTTACGCACAATTTAGGTGTATTTTGCCTTTAACTCACGAGATGCAGGTAGCATGTTTTATACTTAATGTGAATGTAATTAATTTGATCTCATTTCCATTATGCAATATGTATACTTTGTTGGCATCTTATTCTGAAAAATGTTCGTCTGAAGAAACCGGATGCTGTCTCGCGTTAATATTTCAGCTAACTTTCCTTCCTTCGCGCGCTCCCGATCTGTGCAGTTTGAATGAGTTTACCGTGAATTTATTTATGTATTTCTTGGTTTATTTGAACGGGACAGTGCACACTAATAAAAACATTTCTGCAAATGTGCCAGAGTTAGCCAAAAGACTATTTTTCATCTGTAGTCCCAAGAGGCAGATTTTACACAATAAACCTAAAAACAATGTAAGATTAAAGTTAAAAGGTTAAACAATATTGACACTTAACAATGCGTGGACAAACAATGAAAAAAAGACAATAACTATGTTAAAACATGGACTAAAAACAGTATTATGCTGTAGTTGTTTAGATGCTAAAAAACATCCACGTAAGAGGCACAAAACATAAAAGCATACAGAGTATGTGAACTACATGAATCACTCAGACACAGCTAAACAACAATAAAAGACATGCATGCAGGTAGAGGACGGTCCACCGGCAATTTCAGAACATAGATCCACTAAAATGTAAGTGTCTGCTGACTTGAACGCAGTCTGATGTGACCATGAACATATTCATCATTTTAGAATTCAACACGCTGCAAAACCCACGTGGTGTTATCAAAGCGAAACTTTACTTTAAGTGTAAATATTTCTGTCATCTAGAAGCTGAGAGAACAGATCAGAAGAAGAAAAAGATTCATTGAATCAACAGAGTCTCACTCCAAACTACATAGAAACGTTATCAGCCGGAGCATGAACAGAAGAAATAAAGTGAACCAACCTGCTCTGTGTAACCGCAGCTGAGGGTTGAAAACAGCGTCCAGCAGTTTACGTTGTCGCTCGTTCTGCTCTTTTAAAGCAGAAACTTCCTCCTCGTACTCTGCTATCGTTCTTTCAAACACACCAAATATCTCTTCATCAGCAGCAGTTAGTCGCTGGTTGAGTAAACATCTCAGCATTTGGACTTCAGACATCTTCACTAAACCACAGACACGTTTCTTCCAGACAAACTCCGGAAGATATACCGAGACGGACTGTTGTGCGTTAATAAAAGGTCCGAGTAGCACCAACAAGCTTGTGAACATTTAGTTCCACATGGAAATTTAAAAAGTATGTGAATACCGAAACAGTTGTACTTGTATGATACAATTGATCAAATATATACTATTACAACGAAGCATAATGACCATTTAAACATTGATATTCCGTTTGTCTTTTCCATATCTACACCACCTTCTGCTCCAGAGAGTGGATCAGACAACAGACTGACAATATTTCACAGGTTTGTACTTTATTCACTCAATTAAAAACATCTGCTCAGGTGATACAAGCATCCACAAAAGCGCATGTCCTCTTTGGATGTGACCTTAATTTGACCTAAATTAGAAACAAATATCCCGGTGAAGGAGGTGAGCAGCATCCTCCACCTTCTCTTTAACTACCTCCACCTGGACATGGCGCACTGCGGCCTGAAGGGGGCAGTAGATGGCAGTGGTGGAAGAAGGACTCTGGTCTATTTCTTGTATGAAAGAAGTAATGCACCAGTGTGTAGAAATACTCAAAATCCTTCTTACAAAAAAAGTTCAACTGTATCAGCAATAAAATGTACTGAACGTACCAAAAGTAAAAGTACGCATTATGCAGAATGGCCCATATCAGAATATGAGTAAAACTATTATGAGTAAAACTATTACATTCACATGATATTCAAATGCACTTACCAAATCAACTTCATATTTTTCTTTCCTTTTCAACCTCTAACAAATACCAGTCTATGTCAGGCCACACAAGCGTCCATGGAGCCACCACCGGGTAACCTGCTGAGGTGCTTATCCGTAATTTGCCATCAGTTGCTTTCTCCTTAAATCCAGCGGTGTGTCTCCCATTTCTACCTGCAGGCCAGGTTATGCTGCAACTTGGTGGGTAACCTACAAAATAAAAGCCTCTATAAATTATTCCCATCTTCAGTTACAATGCCCTCCAGAATCATTGACACCCTTCGTGAATATGAGCAAAACAGGCTGTGAAAACAATTCTTTGCTGTTTATCCTCTTGGTCTTTCACTCAAAATATTCACAAAAATCTTTTCATTGAAGTAAAATTATTGAAAGAAAAAATAAATAAATAAATATTTTTCTCCAAAACATGTGTGCCACAATTATTGGCACCCCTAGAAAATCTCATGATTAAACTCTAACTGAAGTATAATTCCAGTCATATTTTACATTTTTAAGTTCACCTGTTTGATTAGGAACTCTTAAGTCAACCATGACTTCCTGTTTCACTGGGGTATAAATATGAGGTGACACAGGCCAAATTCCCTTTGTCATTCATCACCATGGGAAAGACTCGAGAACACAGTGACGATGTGCGACGAAAAGTTGTTGAGCTGCACAAATCAGGAAAAGGATATAAGAAAATCTCTAAACAGTTGAAAAATACCCATTTCCAATATCAGGGCAATAATTAAGAAGTTTAAAGCAACAGGAGATGTGACGAATCAGCCTGGAAGAGGACGTGTGTGTACATTGACCCCACGCACCGTGAGGAGGATGGTTCGACTGGCAAAAGAATCTCCAAGGATCACAGCTGGAAAATTGCAGAGGTTAGTTGAGTCTTGGGGTCAGAAAGTCTCCTAAACTACGAACAGACGCCACCTACATCACCACAAGTCTCTGCTGTCAATCAACAACAAACTAAAGCGCCTACAGTTTGCCAAACGTGACTGGGACTTTCAATGGGACCGGGTTATATGGTCAGATGAGACCAAAATAAAGCTTTTTGGCAACAAACATCAAAGGTGGTTTGGCATAGACAGGAAGATAACCATACAGAGAAGCACCTCATACCCACTGTGAAGTATGGTGCTGGATCTTTGATGTTGTCGGGCTGTTTTTCTTCCAAAGGCCCTGGACATCTTGTTAGGATACATGGTATCATGGACTCCATCAAATACCAGCAGATATTAAATGAAAACCTAACAGCCTCTGCCAGGAAGCTTAAAATGGGCCGTGGTTGGAGCTTCCAGCAGGACAATGATCCGAAGCACACCTCAAAATCTACACAAAAATGGTTCACCGACCACAGAATAAAGGTTTTGCCACGGCCATCGCAGTCCCCCGACCTAAACCCCATAGAACATATGTGGGATGAGCTGAAGAGGAGAGTCCAGCGTCGACCTCGGAATCTGAAGAGATTCTGCATGGAGGAATGGTCTCAGATCCAGTGCCATGTGTTCACCAACCTCATCACACATTATAGGAGAAGACTCAGAGCTGTTATCTTGGCAAAGGGAGGCGGCACAAAATATTAAATGAAGGGGTGCCAATAATTGTGGCACATACATTTTTGAGAAAAATATTTGTTTCAAGGTAAGAATTTAATGTTTCTTTCAATTATGTTACTTCAGTTAAAGGTTCGATTTTTGTGAATATTTTGAATGAAAGATCATGAGGATAAACAATAAAGACATTTTTCCACATCTCGTTTTGCTCATTTTTACTAACTGGTGCCAATAATGCTGGAGGGCACTGTACCTTCCATCTTTTCCTTATGTAATGGGTGCGGGTTGGACATGGAAAAAAGAAAACTCAATTGAATGTTTTCAAACATTTATTTACTTCTGCAGAAGACAAAATTCAACCCATTAACTGCCTTCTGATCTTTTTCTGCTCCCTCAGCAATAAGTCAAATGACAATGTGTGACTTCATTCTTGTTTTTTTTGTACATTTAGATCCATTATTTTGATATTACAGTATGTACTAAGCTCAGGATGCACATTACTAGAAAAGGGATATTAAAATTACCAGGAAAACATCGAACCTAAATCATAACACATTTCCTAAAAACCATTAACAACAATATATACAAGAGGAAAAACAGGGACACCTGGTGGGTAAAGTGAAAAGGTGCGTAGGACTGGGTGACTAAACAGACAACAGAAACTATAACATAACAAAACACAACGGAAAACACACACTTAGAGAAGTCGATGCATCAACACATTAATTGTCTTCTGGTATTTTTCTATAGTTCTGGATCTAAACATGCAAAATAACTTTATACAAGAAGATATTTACATCAGCAAAACTGGGCTGAAAAAAGGGAAACCGGGGCCTCTTTCTGGAGCCAGACCTGGGGGTGGAGCTTGCTGGTGAGGGTCTGGTTTACGGGACGTGAGATATATGGTTCGACCAGGAACAACCCGAAAAATCTACATTGAGCCGCCGCCCTATTGGTCACTGATAACCGCTCGAAGGGATATGCGGAGGGGTGATTGGGTAGAAGAGCTAAAGGGGATTCTTTCCTGTGTGAGTTTTCATGTGTAGCTTTAGATCTGCGTTGCGCATAAATCTTTTATCACAAACTGACCAGCTGAAAGGTTTCTCTCCTGTGTGGATTCTCATGTGTTTCTTAAAACTTTTGTTATGAATTACAAACTCAGACCAAATGTATGATTGAAGGATTGCCTCTGCACGGCTCGCAACATGGGTGCGACAGTTCACAACAATATTTTCTTCCAGGTGAGCGTGTCCCGGACCCCTCTAGAAAACCAACACTAAATAGAAAATAAAAACTCAATAAGTCTACTGGATCAAACTAAAGACAGTACTAAGCTCCCTGCCAACGTGAGGAGGCGTCACCTTAAACAAAGCATGGATCTCTCAGAGCAATCGAGGTTTATTGTGTCACTAATCGTAAGCGGGGGCTAATTGTGTGTGAGGACAAGGTTTTGAGGGAAACAATTGAAAATCTGAACGTGGAATCAATAAGCAACGCTCTCAAATTAAAACATGCTTTTGAATAAAGATAGAAAAAAAGCACCATATTTCTTCTCTTGCATTATGTGCCATGTGGTGTGTCAGATTTACCTTTTGTATACAAACAGAACCACTAAAGCCGGTTCTCTCATGTATGAGTAATTATGTGTGACTTCAGAGCTGACTTGTGCCGATATCTTTTATCACAAACTGAGCAGCTGAAAGGTTTCTCTCCTGTGTGGGTTCTCATGTGTGTCTTTAAATTTGAACGATCGCTAAAAGATTTCTTACAAACTTTGCAGCTGAAAGGTTTCTCTTCTGTGTGGATTCTCATGTGTGTCTTTAAATTTGAACGCTGGTTAAAAGATTTCTTACAAACCGAGCAGCTGAAAGGTTTCTCTTCTGTGTGGATTCTCATGTGTTTCTGTAAATTTGAACGCTGGTTAAAAGATTTCTTACAAACCGAGCAGCTGAAAGGTTTCTCTCCTGTGTGGATTATCATGTGTATCCGTAAAGTTGAACGCAGGCTAAAAGATTTCTTACAAACCGAGCAGCTGAAAGGTTTCTCTCCTGTGTGGGTTCTCATGTGTGTCTTCAGATCTCCACTTGTGCCAGTTGTTTTCCCACACTCCGAGCATGTAAACAGTTTCTCACCAGCACTACATCTTGAATCACTGACATGGACTTCATCAGGTTTCAAAGAGTTTAAACCTGACTGAGGTTCTCTGGTCTTCTTCCAATCATCACTGCCATTAGTGTCAGATGATTCTCCAGTCTTCTCATCAGTATCTGGTTCTGGATGTCTATTTGGATCCGAGTTCCTGTCTGGTTCTGGTCCTCCACAGTCCTCTCCATCAGCATCTGTTTCCATCTGTTCAGTTTGTCTTTGATGAAGCTGTGAGGACTGAGCTTCCTCTTCATCATCTTCACTCTTCACGGGAGTGAATGAGAACTTGACATCAGCCTCCTCCAGCCCCTGAAGCTGCTCTCCCTCCTGACTGGTCCAGTGTTCCTCCTGTTCCACTTTAATGTGTGGGGGCTCTGGGTCCTCCTGTTCCACTTTAATGTGTGGGGGCTCTGGGTCCTCCTGTTCCACTTTAATGTGTGGGGGCTCTGGGTCCTCCTGTTCCTCTTTAATGTGTGGGGGCTCTGGATCTTCCTGTTCCTCTTTCATGTGTGGGGACTCTGGATCCTCCTGTTCCTCTTTCATGTGTGGGGACTCTGGATCCTCCTGTTCCTCTTTCATGTGTGGGGACTCTGGATCCTCCTGTTCCTCTTTCATGTGTGGGGGCTCTGGGTCCTCCTGTTCCTCTTTCATGTGTGGGGGCTCTGGATCTTCCTGTTCCTCTTTCATGTGTGGGGACTCTGGATCCTCCTGTTCCTCTGTCATGTGTGGGGACTCTGGGTCCTCCTGATCCAGACTTGAGCTCCACTCCTGCTGCTCAGGGACATCTGCAGGAAACCAGTAAACACAGAGATGTTACAAATAAATATTAGTATTGAGCAAATAGTCTCCTGTAGATACACTATATTTCCTGCCATCATTCCCTCTTACACTCCCTGTGCACAGTTACCAAACAAACATGCCGACACAAATTGTAAAGACAACGCACCAGCAGCAATGAGGTCATCAATAGTTTACATGGCAAAAAAGTGAGATACTACCAACATTGTTAAAGTATTCAACGAACCTGCATCATCCATAAAGTGATAGATAGATATGTACTTTATTTATCCACAGGGGGAAATTTGTATCAAAGTGCGGCTGAGATGTGATCATGTGGGCAGTTATAGTTGACTAATGTACGTAAACCTGCCATGGTAGAAACAGTGGCTAGAACCTTCAGAAGCAGCCACAACGTAACCGTGGACGTGCATCATCTGTGCGCTCCGTTTCTGAACCAATAGCACTCCACCATGGTAGTCAGCCGTAGAGAACATCCACGTAAAGATGATGGAACTGAAATGTGACAATAACAACAATGACACAATCTGTAGAAATAAACTTTGTCTAGAGACTGCTCTCAGGAACCTGGAGGTCAAGGTTGAACCTCCCCACCCTCCTGGTCCCAGGGTGGTCCCTGTTATTATTGCTATATTTTAAATCATCCTATCGATGTTCATATTTCTATGATTATCAATAATTTAATTTCATACTTGCAAGTAACCAGGTCTGTATGTGTCATGATAACAAGGTCTATCTATGTTGTATGATTGTTTAATTCAGTGTGGGTTTGTAGCACAAAGGCAGTAAAACTGCCTGTGCCAAAGCACACTGTATATAATCCATCGGGCTTAATCATACTCATAATAATAATCATCTTTATCCAAAAGTTTGGCGCGCTTCTCCTCACACAGTGTTGCCAACAGCGGCAATACATCAAACGTACGGCCTGATCGGGAATCGTGTGCTATCTATTTTTTTAGACAGATTTGCCCAGCGGCTTTCCCAAAAATCGGAGCAAAATTTCCCATTTCACTTGAATGGGGTTTCGGCGTGAAGAGAGCAAAAAAAACAAAACACTTAACTTCGGGCCCATATTGACGAGCCGTACATTAACGTAGAAACATGATTCAAAGTTTAAAACGTAGACAAACCGCTGCACTTTATTGAGCCAAACGGACATTTTGATAGCTATCAGTTTTCATGAAGTCACAGATTAAGTTTCAGGAAAATTTTGGGTCTGTTTCAGATTTTATAATGGGTGTGTATTGCACGGCTGGTTAAGAGCTAGAGTGAGGGCATAACTGTCAGAGTGGAGCAGAGCAGGAACATCTTCTGTGATTCTTCCAAACAAATTGCTCCAGCTCCCATAATGTTTACTCTTTATACAACATTTTTGGCACAAAAGCTTGGAAATGTTGTGCTGGTAGCAGTCAACTGTCTGTGGAATCCAACGGACTAATGCTGCGTTCACACCGTTCGCGTTGATTTTTTGACGCGCGTCGAGATTACATACAAAGTCTATGCACAGACCCGATGAGACTGGCGCGCCGCGATTTTGCGATGGCGCGGTGCGTTGGACGCACTATTGCAGTGCGGTGGACGCGTTGGACGGCGCAAAATCGCCAACGCGCGAGTTGAAATTTTTCAACTTCAGCGACATAATCGCGTGACGCTGTGGCGCGATAGCCTATCAGCATTGAGTTGCTCCCCCTGTCATCACTGGCTTCCTGCCGTTGTTGAATCAGGAAATAAATCCTGTAGCCGTCTGTGTTCACCCAGAGCTCTACGATACATCATATCAACAGAGACCGGACCAAACTATGTGTATACATGTGTGTGTGTAAACCATACGGTACAAACAATGAATAGACGCTGCCGTATTTACGTCTACGTGACGTTATTGAGTGCTGGTGGAGCTGCTACGATGTTAGCATAGCCTAGCACCGATCCATCAGAGCTCTATTGAGAAGACAAGTAGCCTACAAATCGGGATCATTACGTAGTTATTTCGGAGTCCCTTTTTGTCGGAGAAGACAAGTACAAATCGGCATCATTACGTAGTTATTTCGGAGTCCCTTTTTGTCGGTTTATTGCCGTTGAATCACAGCCAAATCAGTTTATTTTGTGTTCCTACAGCTGTAGTAAACAGCGACCGGTGGCTTGCTAGACACAGTGAATACAGCTCGATACAATCCACGGAGCTCCTCTGAACAATATTATGAACCAGACATGACGGCGTTTGGCATTCCGATGTTTGAGGGACTTCAACAACACGTACAAAGCAGCAATTGTCCTTATTCCTTTCACGGTTGACAGCGGAAATAAATGGCGCCATGTGAACGGCTTCCAGGACGATAAACCACGCCCCCTCTCCGGCACTACGAGATTTTGCGGCGTTTGGTGTGAACACGACCGGCGGCGCGTTGGACACGATTGTGCAGTGCGTTGGACGCTTTTTTGCAGTGCGTCAAAAAATCAACGCCACCGGTGTGAACGCAGCATTACTCCTCGGTTACTCCTCCTGCAAAAGTCCAGCAACATGAGTCTGTTTTCGCTTGTTACATGCATACTGTCTTTTCAAAATAAACTTCCATCTTCACAGGAAACAACTAAGGTTTATGCTTCATTTACTTGCATAGTGAGTTTGATGTTTTCACTTTATATTTCATCTTAATTCATGGATTAATTATTTATCCATAACTAAAAATAATTAGCTCAAGATCCACCCTCAGGCTCCACCAGCATGTAGCCATTTTGCATCAATTGTGTTTCATTTAGTGCACGTTTGTGTGCATTGTGACCTCATGATCATATAGTCTTGTTGTCAAACTAGGCTACGGCTACTCGTGTTAGCTGTCGATGGGTGAGCTTGGGGGTGTTCATGTTTATAATCACATTTGCTTACCTGTCGTTCTTTGAACTCTCAAATAAACTCTTGTGTGACATGAACATATGAATCAGTTCACAGTTTTTGCTTCGTAAAATATCTTAATTGACTGTCTGTCAGGTATTATTAATTTCCAGCAACGCTCAAGTCAAAGAACAAAGACACTTTACGCACAATTTAGGTGTATTTTGCCTTTAACTCACGAGATGCAGGTAGCATGTTTTATACTTAATGTGAATGTAATTAATTTGATCTCATTTCCATTATGCAATATGTATACTTTGTTGGCATCTTATTCTGAAAAATGTTCGTCTGAAGAAACCGGATGCTGTCTCGCGTTAATATTTCAGCTAACTTTCCTTCCTTCGCGCGCTCCCGATCTGTGCAGTTTGAATGAGTTTACCGTGAATTTATTTATGTATTTCTTGGTTTATTTGAACGGGACAGTGCACACTAATAAAAACATTTCTGCAAATGTGCCAGAGTTAGCCAAAAGGCTATTTTTCATCTGTAGTCCCAAGAGGCAGATTTTACACAATAAACCTAAAAACAATGTAAGATTAAAGTTAAAAGGTTAAACAATATTGACACTTAACAATGCGTGGACAAACAATGAAAAAAAGAGAATAACTATGTTAAAACATGGACTAAAAACAGTATTATGCTGTAGTTGTTTAGATGCTAAAAAACATCCACGTAAGAGGCACAAAACATAAAAGCATACAGAGTATGTGAACTACATGAATCACTCAGACACAGCTAAACAACAATAAAAGACATGCATGCAGGTAGAGGACGGTCCACCGGCAATTTCAGCACACAGATCCACTAAAATGTAAGTGTCTGCTGACTTGAATGCAGTCTGATGTGACCATGAACATAGTAATCATTTTAGAATTCAACACGCTGCAAAACCCACGTGGTGTTATCAAAGCGAAACTTTACTTTAAGTGTAAATATTTCTGTCATCTAGAAGCTGAGAGAACAGATCAGAAGAAGAAAAAGATTCATTGAATCAACCGAGTCTCACTCCAAACTACATAGAAACGTTATCAGCCGGAGCATGAACAGAATAAACAAAGTGAACCAACCTGCTCTGTGTAGCCGCAGCTGAGGGTTGAAAACAGCGTCCAGCAGTTTACGTTGTCGCTCGTTCTGCTCTTTTAAAGCAGAAACTTCCTCCTCGTACTCTGCTATCGTTCTTTCAAACATATCAAATATCTCTCCATCAGCCGCAGTTAGTCGCTGGTTGAGTAAACATCTCAGCATTTGGACTTTAGACATCTTCACTCAACCACAGACACGTTTCTTCCAGACAAACTCCGGAAGATATACCGAGACGGACTGTTGTGCGTTAATAAAAGGTCCGAGTAGCACCAACAAGCTTGTGAACATATAGTTCCACATGGAAATTTAAAAAGTATGTGAATACCGAAACAGTTGTACTTGTATGATACAATTGATCAAATATATACTATTACAACGAAGCATAATGACTATTTAAACATTGACATTCCGTTTGTCTTTTCCATATCTACGCCACCTTCTGCTCCAGAGAGTGGATCAGACAACAGACTGACAATATTTCACAGGTTTGTACTTTATTCACTCAATTAAAAACATCTGCTCAGGTGATAGAAGCATCCACAAAAGCGCATGTCCTCTTTGGATGTGACCTTAATTTGACCTAAATTAGAAACAAATATCCCGGTGAAGGAGGTGACCAGCATCCTCCACCTTCTCTTTAACTACCTCCACCTGGACATGGCGCACTGCGGCCTGAAGGGGGCAGTAGATGGCAGTGGTGGAAGAAGGACTCTGGTCTATTTCTTGTATGAAAGAAGTAATGCACCAGTGTGTAGAAATACTCAAAATCGTTCTTACAAAAAAAGTACAACTGTATCAGCAATAAAATGTACTTAACGTACCAAAAGTAAAAGTATGCATTATGCAGAATGGCCCAAATCAGAATATGAGTAAAACTATTATGAGTAAAACTATTACATTCACATAATATTCAAATGCACTTACCAAATCAACTTCATATTTTTCTTTCCTTTTCAACCTCTAACAAATACCAGTCTATGTCAGGCCACACAAGCGTCCATGGAGCCACCACCGGGTAACCTGCTGAGGTGCTTATCTGTAATTTGCCACCAGTTGCTTTCTCCTTAAATCCAGCGGTGTGTCTCCCATTTCTACCTGCAGGCCAGGTTATGCTGCAACTTGGTGGGTAACCTAGAAAATAAAAGCCTCTATAAATTATTCCCATCTTCAGTTACAATGTCCTCCAGAATCATTGACACCCTTCGTGAATATGAGCAAAACAGGCTGTGAAAACAATTCTTTGCTGTTTATCCTCTTGGTCTTTCACTCAAAATATTCACATAAATCTTTTCATTGAAGTAAAATTATTGAAAGAAAAAATAAATAAATAAATATTTTTCTCCAAAACATGTGTGCCACAATTATTGGCACCCCTAGAAAATCTCATGATTAAACTCTAACTGAAGTATAATTCCAGTCATATTTTACATTTTTAAGTTCACCTGTTTGATTAGGAACTCTTAAGTCAACCATGACTTCCTGTTTCACTGGGGTATAAATATGAGGTGACACAGGCCAAATTCCCTTTGTCATTCATCACCATGGGAAAGACCCGAGAACACAGTGACGATGTGCGACGAAAAGTTGTTGAGCTGCACAAATCAGGAAAAGGATATAAGAAAATCTCTAAACAGTTGAAAAATACCCATTTCCAATATCAGGGCAATAATTAAGAAGTTTAAAGCAACAGGAGATGTGAAGAATCAGCCTGGAAGAGGACGTGTGTGTACATTGACCCCACGCACCGTGAGGAGGATGGTTCGACTGGCAAAAGAATCTCCAAGGATCACAGCTGGAGAATTGCAGAGGTTAGTTGAGTCTTGGGGTCAGAAAGTCTCCTAAACTACGAACAGACGCCACCTACATCACCACAAGTCTCTGCTGTCAATCAACAACAAACTAAAGCGCCTACAGTTTGCCAAACGTTACTGGGACTTTCAATGGGACCGGGTTATATGGTCAGATGAGACCAAAATAAAGCTTTTTGGCAACAAACATCAAAGGTGGTTTGGCGTAGACAGGAAGATAGCCATACAGAGAAGCACCTCATACCCACTGTGAAGTATGGTGCTGGATCTTTGAGGTTGTCGGGCTGTTTTTCTTCCAAAGGCCCTGGACATCTTGTTAGGATACATGGTATCATGGACTCCATCAAATACCAGCAGATATTAAATGAAAACCTAACAGCCTCTGCCAGGAAGCTTAAAATGGGCCGTGGTTGGAGCTTCCAGCAGGACAATGATCCGAAGCACACCTCAAAATCTACACAAAAATGGTTCACCGACCACAGAATAAAGGTTTTGCCACGGCCATCACAGTCCAACGACCTAAACCCCATAGAACATATGTGGGATGAGCTGAAGAGGAGAGTCCAGCGTCGACCTCGGAATCTGAAGAGATTCTGCATGGAGGAATGGACTCAGATCCAGTGCCATGTGTTCACCAACCTCATCACGCATTATAGGAGAAGACTCAGAGCTGTTATCTTGGCAAAGGGAGGCGGCACAAAATATTAAATGAACGGGTGCCAATAATTGTGGCACATATATTTTTGAGAAACATATTTGTTTCAAGGTAAGAATTTAATGTTTCTTTCAATTGTGTTACTTCAGTTAAAGGTTCGATTTTTGTGAATATTTTGAATGAAAGATCATGAGGATAAACAATAAAGACATTTTTCCACATCTCGTTTTGCTCATTTTTACTAAAGGGTGCCAATAATTCTGGAGGGCACTGTACCTTCCATCTTTTCCACATGTAATGGGTGTGGGTTGGACATGGAAAAAAGAAAACTCAATTGAATGTTTTCAAACATTTATTTACTTCTGCAGAAGACAAAATTCAACCCATTAACTGCATTCTGATCTTTTTCTGCTCCCTCAGCAATAAGTCAAATGACAATGTGTGACTTCATTCTTGTTTTTTTTTTACATTTAGATACATTCTTTTGATATTACAGTATGTACTAAGCTCAGGATGCACATTACTAGAAAAGAGATATTATATTACCGGGAAAACATCTGACCTAAATCATAACAACACATTTCCTCAAAACCATTAAAAACAATATATACAAGAGGAAAAACAGGGACACCTGGTGGGTAAAGTGAAAAGGTGCGTAGGACTGGGTGACTAAACAGACAACAGAAACTATAACATAACACAACACAACGGAAAACACACACTTAGAGAAGTCAATGCATCAACACATTAATTGTCTTCTGGTATTTTTCTATAGTTCTGGATCTAAACATGCAAAATAACTTTATACAAGAAGATATTTACATCAGCAAAACTTTTATTCGAATGGTAAAAACAACACTATGAAGTTGGGTACCGTTAAAATAGTAACAGAAAGCAACGTGTCTTAAATGTTAAACCCTTCCAATAAATCACCTTAACGTGGTTTAGGGCCGTGTGTGTGACCTGTGTTCTCAGACCAAGAATTGACTCAACATCTGAAGAGAGTTGTGGCAGCTGGGCCGAAAAAAGGGAAACCGGGGCCCCTTTCTGGAGCCAGACCTGGGGGTGGAGCTTGCTGGTGAGGGTCTGGTTTCCGGGACGTGAGATATATGGTTCGACCAGAACAACCCGAAAAATCTACATTGAGCCGCCGCCCTATTGGTCACTGATAACCGCTCGAAGGGATATGCGGAGGGGTGATTGGGTAGAAGAGCTAAAGGGGATTCTTTCCTGTGTGAGTTTTCATGTGTAGCTTTAGATCTGCGTTGCGCATAAATCTTTTATCACAAACTGACCAGCTGAAAGGTTTCTCTCCTGTGTGGATTCTCATGTGTTTCTTAAAACTTTTGTTATGTTCTGAATCACAAACTCAGACCAAATGTATGATTGAAGGATTGCCTCTGCACGGCTCGCAACATGGGTGCGACAGTTCACAACAATATTTTCTTCCAGGTGAGCGTGTCCCGGACCACTCTAGAAAACCAACACTAAATAGAAAATAAAAACTCAATAAGTCTACTGGATCAAACTAAAGACAGTACTAAGCTCCCTGCCAATGTGAGGAGGCGTCACCTTAAACAAAGCATGGATCTCTCAGAGCAATCAAGGTTTATTGTGTCACTAATCGCAAGCGGGGGCTAATTGTGTGTGAGGACAAGGTTTTGAGGGAAACAATTGAAAATCTGAACGTGGAATCAATAAGCAACGCTCTCAAATTAAAACATGCTTTTGAATAAAGGTAGGAAAAAAGCACCATATTTCTTCCCCTGCGTTATGTGCCATGTGGTGTGTCAGATTTACCTTTTGTATACAAACAGAACCACTAAAGCCGGTTGTCTACGAGTAATTATGTGTAACTTCAGAGCCGAGCTGTGCTGAAAGGTTTCTCTCCTGTGTGGATTCTCATGTGTCTCATTAAAATTGAACCCTGGTTAAAAGATTCCTTACAGACCGAGCAGCTGAAAGGTTTCTCTCCTGTGTGGATTCTCATGTGTCTCATTAAAATTGAACCCTGGTTAAAAGATTCCTTACAGACCGAGCAGCTGAAAGGTTTCTCTCCTGTGTGGATTCTCATGTGTCTCATTAAAATTGAACCCTGGTTAAAAGATTTCTTACAAACCGAGCAGCTGAAAGGTTTCTCTCCTGTGTGGATTCTCATGTGTCTCATTAAAATTGAACCCTGGTTAAAAGATTCCTTACAGACCGAGCAGCTGAAAGGTTTCTCTCCTGTGTGGATTCTCATGTGTCTCATTAAAATTGAACCCTGGTTAAAAGATTCCTTACAGACCGAGCAGCTGAAAGGTTTCTCTCCTGTGTGGATTCTCATGTGTCTCATTAAAATTGAACCCTGGTTAAAATATTTCTTACAGACCGAGCAGCTGAAAGGTTTCTCTCCTGTGTGGATTATCATGTGTTCCTGTAAATTTGAACGCTGGTTAAAAGATTTCTTACAAACCGAGCAGCTGAAAGGTTTCTCTCCTGTGTGGATTATCATGTGTTTCTGTAAATTTGAACGCTGGTTAAAAGATTTCTTACAAACAGAGCAGCTGAAAGGTTTCTCTCCTGTGTGGATTATCATGTGTTTCTGTAAATTTGAACGCTGGTTAAAAGATTTCTTACAAACTGAGCAGCTGAAAGGTTTCTCTCCTGTGTGGATTCTCATGTGTTTCTGTAAATTTGAACGCTGGTTAAAAGATTTCTTACAGACTGAGCAGCTGAAAGGTTTCTCTCCTGTGTGGGTTCTCATGTGTGTCTTCAGATCTCCACTCTTGCCAGTTGTTTTCCCACACTCAGAGCATGTAAACAGTTTCTCACCAGCACTACATCTTGAATCACTGACATGGACTTCATCAGGTTTCAAGGAGTTTAAACCTGACTGAGGTTCTCTGGTCTCCTTCCCATCATCACTGACATCAGTGTCAGAAGATTCTCCAGTCTTCTCATCAGTATCTGGTTCTGGATCCGAGTTCCTATCTGGTTCTGGTCCTCCACAGTCCTCTCCATCAGCATCTGTTTCCATCTGTTCAGTTTGTCTTTGATGAAGCGGTGAGGACTGAGCTTCCTCTTCTTCATCTTCACTCGTCACAGGAGTGAATGAGAACTTGACATCAGCCTCCTCCAGACCTTGAAGCTGCTCTCCCTCCTGACTGGTCCAGTGTTCCTCCTGTTCCTCTTTAATGTGTGGGGGTTCTGGATCCTCCTGTTCCTCTTTAATGTGTGGGGGTTCTGGGTCCTCCTGTTCCTCTTTAATGTGTGGGGGTTCTGGGTCCTCCTGTTCCTCTTTAATGTGTGGGGGTTCTGGGTCCTCCTGTTCCATGTGTGGGGGCTCTGGGTTCTCCTGGTCCAGACTGGAGCTCCCCTCCTGCTGCTCAGGGGGAACCTCTTCTTTAACCACTAACAGCTGCTGGACGTCTGCAGGAAAACAGTAAACACACACAGAGACGTTACAAATAAATATTCGTATTGAGCAAATAGTCTCCTGTAGATACACTTTATTTCCTGCCATCATTCCCTCTTACACTCCCTGTGCACAGTTACCAAACAGACATGCCGACACAAAATGTAAAGACACAACGCACCAGCAGCAATGATGTCATCAATAGTTTACATGGGAAAAAAGTGAGATACTACCAACATTGTTAAGAAGCCAACGAACCTGCATCCTCCATAAAGTGATAGATAGATATGTACTTTATTTATCCACAGGGGGAAATTTGTATCAAAGTGCGGCTGAGATGTGATCATGTGGGCAGTTCTAGTTGACTAATGTACGTAAACCTGCCATCGTAGAAACAGTGGATAGAACCTTCAGAAGCAGCCACAACGTAACTGTGGATGTGCATCATCTGTGCGCTCCGTTTCTGAACCAATAGCACTCCACCATGGTAGTCAGCCGTAGAGAACATCCACGTAAAGATGATGGAACTGAAATGTGACAATAACAACAATGACACAATCTGTACAAATAAACTTTGTCTAGAGACTGCTCTCAGGAACCTGGAGGTCAAGGTTGAACCTCCCCACCCTCCTGGTCCCAGGGTGGTCCCTGTTATTATTGATATATTTTAAATCATCCTATCGATGTTCATATTTCTATGATTATCAATAATTTAATTTTCATACTTGCAAGTAACCAGGTCTGTATGTGTCATGATAACAAGGAATATCTATGTTGTATGATTGTTTAATTCAGTGTGGGTTTGTAGCACAAAGGCAGTAAAACTGCCTGTGCCAAAGCACACTGTATATAATCCATCGGGCTTAATCATACTAATAATAATAATAATAATCATCTTAATCCAAAAGTTTGGCGCGCTTCTCCTCACACAGCATTGCCAACAGCGGCAATACATCAAACGTGCGGCCTGATCGGGAATCGTGTGCCATCTATTTTTTTAGACAGATTTGCCCAGCGGCTTTCCCAAAAATCGGAGCAAAATTTCCCATTTCACTTGAATGGGGTTTCGGCGTGAAGAGAGCAAAAAAAACAAAACACTTAACTTTGGGCCCATATTGACGAGCCGTACATTAACGTAGAAACATGATTCAAAGTTTAAAACGTAGACAAAACGCTGCACTTTATTGAGCCAAACGGACATTTTGATAGCTATCAGTTTTCATGAAGTCACAGATTAAGTTTCAGGAAAATTTTGGGTCTGTTTCAGATTTTATAATGGTGTATATTGCACGGCTCGTTAAGAGCTAGAGTGAGGGCATAACTGTCAGAGTGGAGCAGAGCAGGAACATCTTCTGTGATTCTTCCAAACAAATTGCTCCAGCTCCCATAATGTTTACTCTTTATACAACATTTTTGGCACAAAAGCTTGGAAATGTTGTGCTGGTCGCAGTCAAGTGTCTATGGAATCCAACGGACTTACACATTTGGCTCAAAGAGAAATGAACTCCAACCAACTGCTCCATTAGACTCCATGTTAAATCTCACCACTAATTTCTCAAAGAAAGCAGACGGTACCAGTTTTGTATATTGCTCTGGAGCTCACATTTTTAACACCACAAACATAAAGATCACATTACCGCGTTTGGCAGAATCTTATCTTTCTCACGGTATCCATAGTTTGGCACTCAAGACTCCTGCTAATTTGTTAAAAGGAGGTTTTGTTCAGTCTGCCTCTAACACCAGGCCTCACCATGGCAACCAGTTACACACACGCACTCTCCGTCTCTACACGCACACATGACTTGGAGGTATTCAGTCAAAGGCATTGTTAAACCTCCTGTGTCTGTCTCTTTATGTCTGTCTCTCTCTATCATACAGTCATTAGGTATTTTTAGAGAACACTCCCCCGCCCCCGCCCCCCCCCCATTTCAAAATAAAAGCCCCAGAGAGTGAATTCTAACTGGAATGCTTGTGAAGAAGCCTGTCATTTTATAACCTCTGTTTGTGTGTCAAACATTATGAATATGTCTCCTCTCCACCACCCAGTCCCACCCTTTCAAAATAAAAGCCCCACAGAGTAACTGTATCTTAACATGAAGCTCAGAATAAGATTTGTACAGAAATGATGGGAGTGTCAGCGCCCATCATTTCCAAAGGCTTCTCAAACAAAGATGTATTTGTCCAGTTGTTACGTGATATCGGGGGGTGACCCCTCACGGTTTTTAATTCAATAATAAAAAAAAATTGAAAAATTAATTAATTAATTTTTTTTTATTTTTTTATTATTAGAATAAGTATCAGTGTGGTTTGGGCATTTCAAGAATGCCATCAGTAATGTACCGAGCTGGATCAAACACAACTTACCTCAGGGGATGAAGGGGATCATCTGAGGTGTGACCCCTCTCCAGGGCTGACTTCTCAAGAAAATATGAAGAAAAGGGCTTGGTCGAAGAAACTAATTCGTTATTTATTTATTTGCATTTAAATCAAAGTATAATCTCTTTGTCCAAAATGCAGAGGAAAATCGTTAACTGAAAAATATAAGAAAAAATCACCTAAGTATTCAAAAACCCCTTCAGAGCAGTTTACAGACAAAGGATCTGTAAAAAGCTGACTCAGCCTGCAGACGGGCTGGCTGTGTAGCTTACGGAGGAAAAAGTTAATGATTCACCCAGCGCAGGACTGGACAGAGTGAGCCTTCTCTCCTGACTAGACTTCAAAAAACCTTCTAAGTTTTCTTAAAAACCTCCGACAGTCAAAGTCCGGAGATTCTGTAAAAAGTTAAAGTTTTCCTCCGTGCAGGCCGGAGCCCGCACGGGATTAGAGACTCCTTCTCCAAAAGCGTCTTCCAGGTCCTGCTCCAAGTGTGTTTCTGCTGTTTCAAAACTGCCCTTATATACTCGTCCGGGCTTCAGATGTCTGACTTCAAACGGATTCCTACCCTTCACATCACTTGATTGATGACACAAAAAACCCTTACTTCAGCGTAATCTTTGAAAGCCAGGTCTGCCTTCGTGGTCCATATGAACCCGTCAGCATTTTTAGCGACGCCACTGTCAAGGCTCTAGACTAATGACCTATATTCTCATGGATCACACTGCCTCCGGCTTCCCGGACTTCACGGGGGTGCGATGGCTGCCCCCCCCCCCCTCCTTCTCCCCTAGACTAGGTGGCGTCTCAGTAATTTGCTGGCTCAGCTCTTGGACTTCCCCTTAACCGAGAAGCACGCCTGGGGGGGGTTGAGGGTGTGTGTGTGTGTGTGAATGAGTGTGCGCCCACCCGTACACATCACAGGGGTTTTGGACAACCGCCTCAGAGCCTCAGAGTCATATGCCTGATTTAAACAACGGTTTTGCTGGTAGAGACATCACTACTTCGCAAAATCTCCACCGTGTTCAACACAGTACAGAAATGACAGGAGCCATTTGAGGACTGTCCATCACGAATACAAGATTGAATCCAAGAGTATAATCTAAAATGCAGAAAAGAGATATCTCAATCGAACCTCAACGATACTACCGGTAACATCGGCGTGTGTAGCTATATATTGCAATGTCGTCGGGCAGTAGAAGCCACACTGTCAAAATTTCTTGCGAAATTTTCTAGTTCATTCTATCATTGATCAGGTTGTATTCAGTGATTTATATCCAACTGTTCGGTACCGTTCTGCAGCTGAAACGGTGCAGATTTAAAATATGGAATAATTAAATTGACTACGGCCCTTTCTCAATATGCGTACTTCTCTGTACTTGTGAACTCGTGGACTTGTGAAACGTCATCAGTCTCAGCCCAAGTACTGTTCCAATTCAAAGTTCACATCAAGCCAGGTCCAAATGCCCAGATGTGGCTTGCTCCGCGCATTTTAGCGGGGATGCATCGGTGGTGACTTGTCCAGACTTGGGACAGCCAAATATCCCAGAATGCATTTTGCACCAGCAACAGGAAACAATGGCGGAGGAGAAGTCACACAACTGGAAGTTGAAACTTTTCGAAATACTACTGTTGTTAAGTCACAGAAAGTAATTTTAGGATATTTTGAGGCGAGAAGTTAGTTGTTTCAGCATCAAATCTGTGGTCGGTTTGTCATGATTCAGCCGATTTAAAAATCTGCTCCGACGATTTTGGAGATGTGAGGTGTTGCTAGCGGGACGGGCAGTAAACCAGCACCGGGGGCTCAGAGCTCATGTTACCCGCCTAGAACTGCCTGATCTCGGCGAGTCTTTTTGAAACTTGCTGCTGGTATCGACGTCTCTGCAGCGTTTTCCTCGTCGGCAAAGAGTACAGCAATCCAGATCTGATCCACATACATACATACATACATCTCAATGAATTAGAATGTCATCGAAAAGTTAATTTATTTCAGTAATTCAATTCAAAAAGTGAAAGTCATATTGTATAGATTCATTACACACACGGAGGCATATTTCAAGCCTTTATTTCTTGAAATTCTGATGATTATGGCTTAAAGTCAGTGGTGTATAAAGTACCCAAAAGCCATACTTGAGTAAAAGTAAAGATACCTTACTGGAAAATTACTCTAGTATCAAAAGTAATTTTCTGATATTAAATGTACTTAAGTATTGAAAGTAAAAGTAAAAGTAAATGCTGTTTATAAAAAAAGCAAAGGGTCAGAATTTTGAGAATTATGAAGTTTATTCTTTTAAGTGCTGTGGCACCATGAACAAGGCTGTGATCCATCCAGGAGCAACAATGTTCAACATAATATATTGTACAGAAGTATACTTTTGCATCTACTGTGAACTTATCATCATAATTCTCCGAAAAGCAATATGACACTGAAAGAGTTGTAACAGTGCGTTTATAAGTATGCTCATTAGACTAGAGCAGCGGTTCCCAAACTTTTTAGGCCGCGCACCCCCTTCTACATCCCGACTGGGTTCGCGCACCCCCCCCCCCCCCCTTAATAAAAACAAACAAAAAAGAAGCAACAGAGCCTTTTAAGCCTTCATAGCCGCATTAGAATTGGACCAATGAGAGAACAGTTTGCTCGCGCGTGGCATTTGTTTACAAGATTTCGTCCGCTGTTAAATGTTGCAGTGTGAACACAAACCGAACAAAGGAGCAACTGCAACATTGTATCATATTAATCCCTGAATCGGAACAAAGCAAACGAACTGAAGGTGTGAAAACGCCCTGAAACACTGCAACAAAGTTTCAATATCTTTCAGTGACACAAGGCGTCACTTTTAAAGAGCAATACGGATGCGAGGACACACGCACAGGCTCAGAGGCAGATTATCACATTTAATTTACAATTAATGAGCGACTAATGTAGCCAGGATGTCTTCGGACAAAGCATCGATGCGGCGCGACACAGTGTTGTTGGACACCGGGATCATGTCCAACTTTTTTGCTTCTTTCTCCCCAATCATACATTCCACCATCTCTCTGGCAGCTGGCAAGCTCACGTCTTCGGCGACTGTGTGCGGTAGCCCCTTTCTCGCTATTCTGTAACCAGATATGAAGCCCGTAGTGCGTCATTTATAGACCCAACACATGAATGAGACTCCAGTTGTTTTTGGCTGTTTTGTAACTCCTCCAATTTCGATATAAAGAATGTAAGGGGCTTTTGACTTGCACTGGCTTGCTTGGTGTTCAGGTGGCGACGTAAATAAGAGCTTCAGACTGTTAGCCAGAACCTCACTGCACACCACGCACTGTGGCTTTGGGGAATCTGCGTTGCCAATCCAAGTGAAGCCCAGACACACATACTTTTCATCATATTTCCTCTTTTTTTTCCCAGTCTGATGCTCTCTCTCGTTTCCTCTTTTTCACCTTGACTCCGCGATGGGCCGATGTGCTCCCGATTTGTCTGTGCTGCACCTCTCCGTTCCCCTCGCCTCCGATTCCTCTCTCTCTCTCTGTCCCTCTCCTCTTTTACGACTGATAGCTTCAGATGTCCCACCTGACAGTTTTTAAATTAAAATTACATTTTTTTTTAATATTTAATATTATTACACCATCAGACCGCCATTACACTTTTCCTCTCGCGCACCCCCTAGAGGCAGCTCGCGCACCCCCAGGGGTGCGCGCACCCCACTTTGGGAATCCCTGGACTAGAGGATGTAGAGGCAAATGCATAATATTATGTTCAGTAAAACATATCCACTTGATGCATCAGGTCAGTGTTTAGAGAAAGGACGCCTGCCTTGTAACCTCCTATGGGCCTGATTTGAACACAATAGACAAAGGTTTTGCTCAAGCTGAATCTGCAATTGGGCGACTGCTACCATCATAACTCCATCTGATCCACAAAATTACACAAATATCAAAACATGATCAATACTAAAGCAGCACCGAAAGTAACAACCCAGTCATTACTTGAAACTGAAAAATGTCCTGTTCATCTTCAAAAGACAATTCTAATAGAATGTAACTTCTTTACATTATATTAGAATGTAAAGGAGTTACATTCTAATACAATGTAACTTCTTTACATTCTATTAGAATGTAAAGAAGCTAGTGTATAGAATGATTCTATTGAAGTTATTCCTTTTTAAAATGTTTTAGACGAGTCACTAATCACTTTAAAAGAGTGATTATAGCTGATTTAACTTACAGACATGAGATTGATCTTCTCATGTCACTCTTTATACAATTATATAAATTTATCCCCGTTTTATTGATATCTTACGAAAAGTTACTCCTCGGTTACTCCTCACTTTTCCTGCAAAAGTCCAGCAACATGAGTCTGTTTTCGCTTGTTACATGCATACTGTCTTATCAAAATAAACTTCCATCTTCACAGGAAACAACTAAGGTTTATGCTTCATTTTCTTGCATAGTGAGTTTGATGTTTTCACGTCATATTTTATCTTAATTCATGGAATAATAATTTATCCATAACTAAAAATAATTAGCTCAAGATCCACCCTCAGGCTCCACCAGCATGTAGCCATTTTGCATCAATTGTGTTTCATTTAGTGCACGTTTGTGTGCATTGTGACCTCATGATCATATAGGCTTGTTGTCAAACTAGGCTAAGGCTACTCGTGTTAGCTGTCGATGGGTGAGCTTGGGGGTGTTCATGTTTATAATCACATTTGCTTACCTGTCGTTCTTTGAACTCTCAAATAAACTCTTGTGTGACATGAACATATGAATCAGTTCATAGTTTTTGCTTCATAAAATATCTTAATTGACTGTCTGTCAGGTATTATTAATTTCCAGCAACCCTCAAGTCAAAGAATAAAGACACTTTACGCACAATTTAGGTGTATTTTGCCTTTAACTCACGAGATGCAGGTAGCATGTTTTATACTTCATGTGAATACAATTAATTTTATCTCATTGCCATTATGCAATATGTATACTTTGTTGGCATCTTATTCTGAAAAATGTTCGTCTGAAGAAACCGGATGCTGTCTCGCGTTAATATTTCAGCTAACTTTCCTTCCTTCGCGCGCTCCCGATCTGTGCAGTTTGAATGAGTTTACCGTGAATTTATTTATTTATTTCTTGGTTTATTTGAACGGGACAGTGCACACTAATAAAAACATTTCTGCAAATGTGCCAGAGTTAGCCAAAAGGCTATTTTTCATCTGTAGTCCCAAGAGGCAGATTTTACACAATAAACCTAAAAACAATGTAAGATTAAAGTTAAAAGGTTAAACAATATTGACACTTAACAATGCGTGGACAAACAATGAAAAAAAGAGAACAACTATGTTAAAACATGGACTAAAAACAGTATTATGCTGTAGTTGTTTAGATGCTAAAAAACATCCACGTAAGAGGCACAAAACATAAAAGCATACAGAGTATGTGAACTACATGAATCACTCAGACACAGCTAAACAACAATAAAAGACATGCATGCAGGTAGAGGACGGTCCACCGGCAATTTCAGCACATAGATCCACTAAAATGTAAGTGTCTGCTGACTTGAACGCAGTCTGATGTGACCATGAACATAGTAATCATTTTAGAATTCAACACGCTGCAAAACCCACGTGGTGTTATCAAAGCGAAACTTTACTTTAAGTGTAAATATTTTCTGTCATCTAGAAGCTGAGAGAACAGATCAGAAGAAGAAAAAGATTCATTGAATCAACCGAGTCTCACTCCAAACTACATAGAAACGTTATCAGCCGGAGCATGAACAGAAGAAATAAAGTGAACAAACCTGCTCTGTGTAGCCGCAGCTGAGGGTTGAAAACAGCGTCCAGCAGTTTACGTTGTCGCTCGTTCTGCTCTTTTAAAGCAGAAAGTTCCTCCTCGTACTCTGCTATCGTTCTTTCAAACAGACCAAATATCTCTCCATCAGCAGCAGTTAGTCGCTGGTTGAGTAAACATCTCAGCATTTGGACTTTAGACATCTTCACTAAACCACAGACACGTTTCTTCCAGACAAACTCCGGAAGATATACCGAGACGGACTGTTGTGCGTTAATAAAAGGTCCGAGTAGCACCAACAAGCTTGTGAACATATAGTTCCACATGGAAATTTAAAAAGTATGTGAATACCGAAACAGTTGTACTTGTATGATACAATTGATCAAATATATACTATTACAACGAAGCATAATGACTATTTAAACATTGACATTCCGTTTGTCTTTTCCATATCTACACCACCTTCTGCTCCAGAGAGTGGATCAGACAACAGACTGACAATATTTCACAGGTTTGTACTTTATTCACTCAATTAAAAACATCTGCTCAGGTGATACAAGCATCCACAAAAGCGCATGTCCTCTTTGGATGTGACCTTAATTTGACCTAAATTAGAAACAAATATCCCGGTGAAGGAGGTGAGCAGCATCCTCCACCTTCTCTTTAACTACCTCCACCTGGACATGGCGCACTGCGGCCTGAAGGGGGCAGTAGATGGCAGTGGTGGAAGAAGGACTCTGGTCTATTTCTTGTATGAAAGAAGTAATGCACCAGTGTGTAGAAATACTCAAAATCCTTCTTACAAAAAAAGTACAACTGTATCAGCAATAAAATGTACTTAACGTACCAAAAGTAAAAGTACGCATTATGCAGAATGGCCCAAATCAGAATATGAGTAAAACTATTATGAGTAAAACTATTACATTCACATAATATTCAAATGCACTTACCAAATCAACTTCATATTTTTCTTTCCTTTTCAACCTCTAACAAATACCAGTCTATGTCAGGCCACACAATCGTCCATGGAGCCACCACCGGGTAACCTGCTGAGGTGCTTATCCGTAATTTGCCATCAGTTGCTTTCTCCTTAAATCCAGCGGTGTGTCTCCCATTTCTACCTGCAGGGCAGGTTATGCTGCAACTTGGTGGGTAACCTACAAAATAAAAGCCTCTATAAATTATTCCCATCTGAAGTTACAATGCCCTCCAGAATCATTGACACCCTTCGTGAATATGAGCAAAACAGGCTGTGAAAACAATTCTTTGCTGTTTATCCTCTTGGTCTTTCACTCAAATTATTCACAAAAATCTTTTCATTGAAGTAAAATTATTGAAAGAAAAAATAAATAAATATTTTTCTCCAAAACATGTGTGCCACAATTATTGGCACCCCTAGAAAATCTAATGATTAAACTCTAACTGAAGTATAATTCCAGTCATATTTTACATTTTTAAATTCACCTGTTTGATTAGGAACTCTTAAGTCAACCATGACTTCCTGTTTCACTGGGGTATAAATATGAGGTGACACAGGCCAAATTCCCTTTGTCATTCATCACGATGGGAAAGACCCGAGAACACAGTGACGATGTGCGACGAAAAGTTGTTGAGCTGCACAAATCAGGAAAAGGATATAAGAAAATCTCTAAACAGTTGAAAAATACCCATTTCCAATATCAGGGCAATAATTAAGAAGTTTAAAGCAACAGGAGATGTGAAGAATCAGCCTGGAAGAGGACGTGTGTGTACATTGACCCCACGCACCGTGAGGAGGATGGTTCGACTGGCAAAAGAATCTCCAAGGATCACAGCTGGAAAATTGCAGAGGTTAGTTGAGTCTTGGGGTCAGAAAGTCTCCTAAACTACGGACAGACGCCACCTACATCACCACAAGTCTCTGCTGTCAATCAACAACAAACTAAAGCGCCTACAGTTTGCCAAACGTTACTGGGACTTTCAATGGGACCGGGTTATATGGTCAGATGAGACCAAAATAAAGCTTTTTGGCAACAAACATCAAAGGTGGTTTGGCGTAGACAGGAAGATAGCCATACAGAGAAGCACCTCATACCCACTGTGAAGTATGGTGCTGGATCTTTGATGTTGTCGGGCTGTTTTTCTTCCAAAGGCCCTGGACATCTTGTTAGGATACATGGTATCATGGACTCCATCAAATACCAGCAGATATTAAATGAAAACCTAACAGCCTCTGCCAGGAAGCTTAAAATGGGCCGTGGTTGGAGCTTCCAGCAGGACAATGATCCGAAGCACACCTCAAAATCTACACAAAAATGGTTCACCGACCACAGAATAAAGGTTTTGCCACGGCCATCGCAGTCCCCCGACCTAAACCCCATAGAACATAAGTGGGATGAGCTGAAGAGGAGAGTCCAGCGTCGACCTCGGAATCTGAAGAGATTCTGCATGGAGGAATGGACTCATATCCAGTGCCATGTGTTCACCAACCTCATCACGCATTATAGGAGAAGACTCAGAGCTGTTATCTTGGCAAAGGGAGGCGGCACAAAATATTAAATGAAGGGGTGCCAATAATTGTGGCACATATATTTTTGAGAAAAATATTAGTTTCAAGGTAAGAATTTAAAGTTTCTTTCAATTACTTCAGTTAAAGGTTCGATTTTTGTGAATATTTTGAATGAAAGATCATGAGGATAAACAAAGACATTTTTCCACATCTCGTTTTGCTCATTTTTACTAAAGGGTGCCAATAATTCTGGAGGGCACTGTACCTTCCATCTTTTCCATATGTAATGGGTGCGGGTTGGACATGGAAAAAAGAAAACTCAATTGATTGTTTTGAACATTTATTTACTTCTGCAGAAGACAAAATTCAACCCATTAACTGCCTTCTGATCTTTTTCTGCTCCCTCAGCAATAAGTCAAATAACAATGTGTGACTTCATTCTTGTTTTTTTTTTACATTTAGATCCATTATTTTGATATTGCAGTATGTACTAAGCTCAGGATGCACATTACTAGAAAAGGGATATTAAAATTACCAGGAAAACATCGAACCTAAATCATAACACATTTCCTAAAAACCATTAACAACAATATATACAAGAGGAAAAACAGGGACACCTGCTGGGTAAAGTGAAAAGGTGCGTAGGACTGGGTGACTAAACAGACAACAGAAACTATAACATTACGCAACACAACGGAAAACACACACTTAGAGAAGTCAATGCATCAACACATTAATTGTCTTCTGGTATTTTTCTATAGTTCTGGATCTAAACATGCAAAATAACTTTATACAAGAAGATATTTACATCAGCAAAACTTTTATTCGAATGGTAAAAACAACACGATGAAGTTGGGTACCGTTAAAATAGTAACAGAAAGCAACGTGTCTTGAATGTTAAACCCTTCCAATAAATCACCTCAACGTGGTTTAGGGCCGTGTGTGTGACCTGTGACCTGTGTTCTCAGACCAAGAATTCACTCAACATCTGAAAAGAGTTGTGGCAGCTGGGCCAAAAAAAGGGAAACCGGGGCCCCTTTCTGGAGCCAGACCTGGGGGTGGAGCTTGCTGGTGAGGGTCTGGTTTCCGGGACGTGAGACATATGGTTCGACCAGAACAACCCGAAAAATCTACATTGAGCCGCCGCCCTATTGGTCACTGATAACCGCTCGAAGGGATATGCGGAGGGGTGATTGGGTAGAAGAGCTAAAGGGGATTCTTTCCTGTGTGAGTTTTCATGTGTAGCTTTAGATCTGCGTTGCGCATAAATCTTTTATCACAAACTGACCAGCTGAAAGGTTTCTCTCCTGTGTGGATTCTCATGTGTTTCTTAAAACTTTTGTTATGTTCTGAATCACAAACTCAGACCAAATGTATGATTGAAGGATTGCCTCTGCACGGCTCGCAACATGGGTGCGACAGTTCACAACAATATTTTCTTCCAGGTGAGCGTGTCCCGGACCACTCTAGAAAACCAACACTAAATAGAAAATAAAAACTCAATAAGTCTACTGGATCAAACTAAAGACAGTACTAAGCTCCCTGCCAACGTGAGGAGGCGTCACCTTAAACAAAGCATGGATCTCTCAGAGCAATCAAGGTTTATTGTGTCACTGATCGCAAGCGGGGGCTAATTGTGTGTGAGGACAAGGTTTTGAGGGAAACAATTGAAAATCTGAACGTGGAATCAATAAGCAACGCTCTCAAATTAAAAAAAAGCTTTTGAATAAAGATCGGAAAAAAGCACCATATTTCTTCTCTTGCATTATGTGCCATGCGGTGTGTCAGATTTACCTTTCGTATACAAACAGAACCACTAAAGCCGGTTGTCTCATGTATGAGTAATTATGTGTGACTTCAGAGCTGACTTGTGCCGATATCTTTTATCACAAACTGAGCAGCTGAAAGGTTTCTCTCCTGTGTGGGTTCTCATGTGTGTCTTTAAATTTGAACGCATGCTAAAAGATTTCTTACAAACCGAGCAGCTGAAAGGTTTCTCTCCTGTGTGGATTATCATGTGTTTCTGTAAATTTGAACACTGGTTAAAATATTTCTTACAAACCGAGCAGCTGAAAGGTTTCTCTCCTGTGTGGATTCTCATGTGTTTCTTCAGATCTGCCTTTCTGCTCGTTGTTTTCCCACACTCAGAGCATGTAAACAGTTTCTCACCAGCACTACATCTTGAATCCCTGACATGGACTTCATCAGGTTTCAAAGAGTTTAAACTTGACTGAGGTTCTCTGGTCTTCTTCCAATCACCACAGTCATCAGTGTCAGAAGAGTCTCCAGTCTTCTCATCAGTATCTGGTTCTGGATGTATATCTGGATCCGAGTTCCTGTCTGGTTCTGGTCCTCCACAGTCCTCTCCATCAGCATCTGTTTCCATCTGTTCAGTTTGTCTTTGATGAAGCTGTGAGGACTGAGCTTCCTCTTCTTCATCTTCACTCGTCACAGGAGTGAATGAGAACTTGACATCAGCCTCCTCCAGACCTTGAAGCTGCTCTCCCTCCTGACTGGTCCAGTGTTCCTCCTGTTCCACTTTAATGTGTGGGGGTTCTGGGTCCTCCTGTTCCACTTTAATGTGTGGGGGCTCTGGGTCCTCCTGTTCCTCTTTAATGTGTGGGGGTTCTGGGTCCTCCTGTTCCTCTTTCATGTGTGGGGGTTCTGGGTCCTCCTGTTCCTCTTTCATGTGTGGGGGCTCTGGGTCCTCCTGTTCATCTTTAATGTGTGGGGGTTCTGGGTCCTCCTGTTCCATGTGTGGGGGCTCTGGGTTCTCCTGGTCCAGACTGGAGCTCCCCTCCTGCTGCTCAGGGGGAACCTCTTCTTTAACCACCAACAGCTGCTGGACGTCTGCAGGAAAACAGTAAACACACAGAGATGTTACAAATAAATATTAGTATTGAGCAAATAGTCTCCTGTAGATACACTATATTTCCTGCCATCATTCCCTCTTACACTCCCTGTGCACAGTTACCAAACAGACATGCCGACACAAAATGTAAAGACAACGCACCAGCAGCAATGAGGTCATCAATAGTTTACATGGGAAAAAAGTGAGATACTACCAACATTGTTAAGAAGCCAACGAACCTGCATCCTCCATAAAGTGATAGATAGATATGTACTTTATTTATCCACAGGGGGAAATTTGTATCAAAGTGCGGCTGAGATGTGATCATGTGGGCAGTTATAGTCGACTAGTGTACGTAAACCTGCCACCGTAGAAACAGTGGCTAGAACCTTCAGAAGCAGCCACAACGTAACTGTGGACGTGCATCATCTGTGCGCTCCGTTTCTGAACCAATAGCACTCCACCTTGGTAGTCAGCCGTAGAGAACATCCACGTAAAGATGATGGAACTGAAATGTGACAATAACAACAATGACCCAATCTGTAGAAATAAACTTTGTCTAGAGACTGCTCTCAGGAACCTGGCGGTCAAGGTTGAACCTCCCCACCCTCCTGGTCCCAGGGTGGTCGCTGTTATTGTTGATATATTTTAAATAATCCTATCGATGTTCATATTTCTATGATTGTCAATAATTAAATTTTCATACTTGCAAGTAACCAGGTCTGTATGTGTCATGATAACAAGGTCTATCTATGTTGTATGATTGTTTAATTCAGTGTGGGTTTGTAGCACAAAGGCAGTAAAAACTGCCTGTGTCAAAGCACACTGTATATAATCCATCGGGCTTAGAAAGAAGAAGAAACCATTTTTATTGTCATATATATTTTTACACATACACGAAATGTATCTCTGCATTTGACCCATCCCTGTATATAGGGAGCAGTGGGCTGCCATTGATCAGCGCCCGGGGAGCCGGGGGTTCAGTGTATTGCTCAGGTACACTTCGACACGTGACACGTCCCAGTCGGGGATCGAACCGTTGACCTTCCGGTTCCCAGACGACCCTCTTAACCCAGTGAGCCACGGTCGCCCCATACTAATTAATCATACTAATAATAATAATAATAATAATAATAATCATCTTTATCCAAAAGTTTGGCGCGCTTCTCCTCACACAGTGTTGCCAACAGCGGCAATACATCAAGCGTACAGCCTGATCGGGAATCGTGTGCTATCTATTTTTTTAGACAGATTTGCCCAGCGGCTTTCCCAAAAATCGGAGCAAAATTTCCCATTTCACTTGAATGGGGTTTCGGCGTGAAGAGAGCAAAAAAAACAAAACACTTAACTTTGGGCCCATATTGACGAGCCGTACATTAACGTAGAAACATGATTCAAAGTTTAAAACGTAGACAAAACGCTGCACTTTATTGAGCCAAACGGACATTTTGATAGCTATCAGTTTTCATGAAGTCACAGATTAAGTTTCAGGAAAATTTTGGGTCTGTTTCAGATTTTATAATGGTGTATATTGCACGGCTCGTTAAGAGCTAGAGTGAGGGCATAACTGTCAGAGTGGAGCAGAGCAGGAACATCTTCTGTGATTCTTCCAAACAAATTGCTCCAGCTCCCACAATTTTTACTCTTTATACAACATTTTTGGCACAAAAGCTTGGAAATGTTGTGCTGGTCGCAGTCAAGTGTCTATGGAATCCAACGGACTTACACATTTGGCTCAAAGAGCCGCAGAGCGAAATGAACTCCAACCAACTGCTCCATTAGACCCCATGTTAAATCTCACCACTAATTTCTCAAAGAAAGCAGACGGTACCAGTTTTGTATATTGCTCTGGAGCTCACATTTTTAACACCACAAACATAAAGATCACATTACCGCGTTTGGCAGAATCTTATCTTTCTCACGGTATCCATATTATGGAACTCAGACTCCTGCTAATTTGTTAAAAGGAGGTTTTGTTCAAAATCACTGTAATGTTTCTTAAATCAGTCTGCCTCTAACACCAGGCCTCACCGTGGCAACCAGTTACACACACGCACTCTCCGTCTCTCTACA
Source organism: Melanostigma gelatinosum (assembly GCF_949748355.1). Lineage (NCBI taxonomy): Eukaryota > Metazoa > Chordata > Actinopteri > Perciformes > Zoarcidae > Melanostigma > Melanostigma gelatinosum. Next base: position 24,969,109 of record NC_136644.1, read on the forward strand.
CACACACACACATGACTTGGAGATATTCAGTCAAAGGCATTGTTAAACCTACTGTGTCTGTCTCTCTCTCTATCATACAGTAATTCAGGTATTAGATATTTTTAGAGAACACCCCCCCCCCCCCCATTTCAAAATAAAAGCCCCAGAGAGTGAATTCTAACTGGAATGCTTGTGATGAAGCTCCTCACGTTTCCTGCAAAAGTCCAGCAACATGAGTCTGTTTTCGCTTGTTACATGCATACTGTCTTTTCAAAATAAACTTCCATCTTCACAGGAAACAACTAAGGTTTATGCTTCATTTTCTTGCATAGTGAGTTTGATGTTTTCACTTTATATTTCATCTTAATTCATGGAATAATAATTTATCCATAACTAAAAATAATTAGCTCAAGATCCACCCTCAGGCTCCACCAGCATGTAGCCATTTTGCATCAATTGTGTTTCATTTAGTGCACGTTTGTGTGCATTGTGACCTCATGATCATATAGGCTTGTTGTCAAACTAGGCTACGGCTACTCGTGTTAGCTGTCGATGGGTGAGCTTGGGGGTGTTCATGTTTATAATCACATTTGCTTACCTGTCGTTCTTTGAACTCTCAAATAAACTCTTGTGTGACATGAACATATGAATCAGTTCACAGTTTTTGCTTCATAAAACATCTTAATTGACTGTCTGTCAGGTATTATTAATTTCCAGCAACCCTCAAGTCAAAGAACAAAGACACTTTACGCACAATTTAGGTGTATTTTGCCTTTAACTCACGAGATGCAGGTAGCATGTTTTATACTTCATGTGAATATAATTAATTTGATCTCATTGCCATTATGCAATATGTATACTTTGTTAGCATCTTATTCTGAAAAATGTTCGTCTGAAGAAACCGGATGCTGTCTCGCGTTAATATTTCAGCTAACTTTCCTTCCTTCGCGCGCTCCCGATCTGTGCAGTTTGAATGAGTTTACCGTGAATTTATTTATTTATTTCTTGGTTTATTTGAACGGGACAGTGCACACTAATAAAAACATTTCTGCAAATGTGCCAGAGTTAGCCAAAAGGCTATTTTTCATCTGTAGTCCCAAGAGGCAGATTTTACACAATAAACCTAAAAACAATGTAAGATTAAAGTTAAAAGGTTAAACAATATTGACACTTAACAATGCGTGGACAAACAATGAAAAAAAGAGAATAACTATGTTAAAACATGGACTAAAAACAGTATTATGCTGTAGTTGTTTAGATGCTAAAAAACATCCACGTAAGAGGCACAAAACATAAAAGCATAGAGAGTATGTGAACTACATAAATCACTCAGACACAGCTAAACAACAATAAAAGACATGCATGCAGGTAGAGGACGGTCCACCGGCAATTTCAGCACATAGATCCACTAAAATGTAAGTGTCTGCTGACTTGAACGCAGTCTGATGTGACCATGAACATATTCATCATTTTAGAATTCAACACGCTGCAAAACCCACGTGGTGTTATCAAAGCGAAACTTTACTTTAAGTGTAAATATTTCTGTCATCTAGAAGCTGAGAGAACAGATCAGAAGAAGAAAAAGATTCATTGAATCAACCGAGTCTCACTCCAAACTACATAGAAACGTTATCAGCCGGAGCATGAACAGAAGAAATAAAGTGAACAAACCTGCTCTGTGTAGCCGCAGCTGAGGGTTGAAAACAGCGTCCAGCAGTTTACGTTGTCGCTCGTTCTGCTCCTTTAAAGCAGAAAGTTCCTCCTCGTACTCTGCTATCGTTCTTTCAAACAGACCAAATATCTCTTCATCAGCAGCAGTTAGTCGCTGGTTGAGTAAACATCTCAGCATTTGGACTTCAGACATCTTCACTCAACCACAGACACGTTTCTTCCAGACAAACTCCGGAAGATATACCGAGACGGACTGTTGTGCGTTAATAAAAGGTCCGAGTAGCACCAACAAGCTTGTGAACATATAGTTCCACATGGAAATTTAAAAAGTATGTGAATACCGAAACAGTTGTGCTTGTATGATACAATTGATCAAATATATACTATTACAACGAAGCATAATGACTATTTAAACATTGACATTCCGTTTGTCTTTTCCATATCTACACCACCTTCTGCTCCAGAGAGTGGATCAGACAACAGACTGACAATATTTCACAGGTTTGTACTTTATTCACTCAATTAAAAACATCTGCTCAGGTGATACAAGCATCCACAAAAGCGCATGTCCTCTTTGGATGTGACCTTAATTTGACCTAAATTAGAAACAAATATCCCGGTGAAGGAGGTGAGCAGCATCCTCCACCTTCTCTTTAACTACCTCCACCTGGACATGGCGCACTGCGGCCTGAAGGGGGCAGTAGATGGCAGTGGTGGAAGAAGGACTCTGGTCTATTTCTTGTATGAAAGAAGTAATGCACCAGTGTGTAGAAATACTCAAAATCCTTCTTACAAAAAAGTACAACTGTATCAGCAATAAAATGTACTTAACGTACCAAAAGTAAAAGTACGCATTATGCAGAATGGCCCAAATCAGAATATGAGTAAAACTATTATGAGTAAAACTATTACATTCACATAATATTCAAATGCACTTACCAAATCAACTTCATATTTTTCTTTCCTTTTCAACATCTAACAAATACCAGTCTATGTCAGGCCACACAAGCGTCCATGGAGCCACCACCGGGTAACCTGCTGAGGTGCTTATCCGTAATTTGCCATCAGTTGCTTTCTCCTTAAATCCAGCGGTGTGTCTCCCATTTCTACCTGCAGGGCAGGTTATGCTGCAACTTGGTGGGTAACCTACAAAATAAAAGCCTCTATAAATTATTCCCATCTGAAGTTACAATGCCCTCCAGAATCATTGACACCCTTCGTGAATATGAGCAAAACAGGCTGTGAAAACAATTCTTTGCTGTTTATCCTCTTGGTCTTTCACTCAAAATATTCACAAAAATCTTTTCATTGAAGTAAAATTATTGAAAGAAAAAATAAATAAATATTTTTCTCCAAAACATGTGTGCCACAATTATTGGCACCCCTAGAAAATCTAATGATTAAACTCTAACTGAAGTATAATTCCAGTCATATTTTACATTTTTAAATTCACCTGTTTGATTAGGAACTCTTAAGTCAACCATGACTTCCTGTTTCACTGGGGTATAAATATGAGGTGACACAGGCCAAATTCCCTTTGTCATTCATCACGATGGGAAAGACCCGAGAACACAGTGACGATGTGCGACGAAAAGTTGTTGAGCTGCACAAATCAGGAAAAGGATATAAGAAAATCTCTAAACAGTTGAAAAATACCCATTTCCAATATCAGGGCAATAATTAAGAAGTTTAAAGCAACAGGAGATGTGAAGAATCAGCCTGGAAGAGGACGTGTGTGTACATTGACCCCACGCACCGTGAGGAGGCTGGTTCGACTGGCAAAAGAATCTCCAAGGATCACAGCTGGAGAATTGCAGAGGTTAGTTGAGTCTTGGGGTCAGAAAGTCTCCTAAACTACGAACAGACGCCACCTACATCACCACAAGTCTCTGCTGTCAATCAACAACAAACTAAAGTGCCTACAGTTTGCCAAACGTTACTTGGACTTTCAATGGGACCGGGTTATATGGTCAGATGAGACCAAAATAAAGCTTTTTGGCAACAAACATCAAAGGTGGTTTGGCATAGACAGGAAGATAGCCATACAGAGAAGCACCTCATACCCACTGTGAAGTATGGTGCTGGATCTTTGATGTTGTCGGGCTGTTTTTCTTCCAAAGGCCCTGGACATCTTGTTAGGATACATGGTATCATGGACTCCATCAAATACCAGCAGATATTAAATGAAAACCTAACAGCCTCTGCCAGGAAGCTTAAAATGGGCCGTGGTTGGAGCTTCCAGCAGGACAATGATCCGAAGCACACCTCAAAATCTACACAAAAATGGTTCACCGACCACAGAATAAAGGTTTTGCCACGGCCATCACAGTCCCCCGACCTAAACCCCATAGAACATATGTGGGATGAGCTGAAGAGGAGAGTCCAGCGTCGACCTCGGAATCTGAAGAGATTCTGCATGGAGGAATGGTCTCATATCCAGTGCCATGTGTTCACCAACCTCACCACGCATTATAGGAGAAGACTCAGAGCTGTTAAAGAATGTAAGGGGCTTTTGACTTGCACTGGCTTGCTTGGTGTTCAGGTGGCGACGTAAATAAGAGCTTCAGACTGTTAGCCAGAACCTCACTGCACACCACGCACTGTGGCTTTGGGGAATCTGCGTTGCCAATCCAAGTGAAGCCCAGACACACATACTTTTCATCATATTTCCTCTTTTTTTTCCCAGTCTGATGCTCTCTCTCGTTTCCTCTTTTTCACCTTGACTCCGCGATGGGCCGATGTGCTCCCGATTTGTCTGTGCTGCACCTCTCCGTTCCCCTCGCCTCCGATTCCTCTCTCTCTCTCTGTCCCTCTCCTCTTTTACGACTGATAGCTTCAGATGTCCCACCTGACAGTTTTTAAATTAAAATTACATTTTTTTTTAATATTTAATATTATTACACCATCAGACCGCCATTACACTTTTCCTCTCGCGCACCCCCTAGAGGCAGCTCGCGCACCCCCAGGGGTGCGCGCACCCCACTTTGGGAATCCCTGGACTAGAGGATGTAGAGGCAAATGCATAATATTATGTTCAGTAAAACATATCCACTTGATGCATCAGGTCAGTGTTTAGAGAAAGGACGCCTGCCTTGTAACCTCCTATGGGCCTGATTTGAACACAATAGACAAAGGTTTTGCTCAAGCTGAATCTGCAATTGGGCGACTGCTACCATCATAACTCCATCTGATCCACAAAATTACACAAATATCAAAACATGATCAATACTAAAGCAGCACCGAAAGTAACAACCCAGTCATTACTTGAAACTGAAAAATGTCCTGTTCATCTTCAAAAGACAATTCTAATAGAATGTAACTTCTTTACATTATATTAGAATGTAAAGGAGTTACATTCTAATACAATGTAACTTCTTTACATTCTATTAGAATGTAAAGAAGCTAGTGTATAGAATGATTCTATTGAAGTTATTCCTTTTTAAAATGTTTTAGACGAGTCACTAATCACTTTAAAAGAGTGATTATAGCTGATTTAACTTACAGACATGAGATTGATCTTCTCATGTCACTCTTTATACAATTATATAAATTTATCCCCGTTTTATTGATATCTTACGAAAAGTTACTCCTCGGTTACTCCTCACTTTTCCTGCAAAAGTCCAGCAACATGAGTCTGTTTTCGCTTGTTACATGCATACTGTCTTATCAAAATAAACTTCCATCTTCACAGGAAACAACTAAGGTTTATGCTTCATTTTCTTGCATAGTGAGTTTGATGTTTTCACGTCATATTTTATCTTAATTCATGGAATAATAATTTATCCATAACTAAAAATAATTAGCTCAAGATCCACCCTCAGGCTCCACCAGCATGTAGCCATTTTGCATCAATTGTGTTTCATTTAGTGCACGTTTGTGTGCATTGTGACCTCATGATCATATAGGCTTGTTGTCAAACTAGGCTAAGGCTACTCGTGTTAGCTGTCGATGGGTGAGCTTGGGGGTGTTCATGTTTATAATCACATTTGCTTACCTGTCGTTCTTTGAACTCTCAAATAAACTCTTGTGTGACATGAACATATGAATCAGTTCATAGTTTTTGCTTCATAAAATATCTTAATTGACTGTCTGTCAGGTATTATTAATTTCCAGCAACCCTCAAGTCAAAGAATAAAGACACTTTACGCACAATTTAGGTGTATTTTGCCTTTAACTCACGAGATGCAGGTAGCATGTTTTATACTTCATGTGAATACAATTAATTTTATCTCATTGCCATTATGCAATATGTATACTTTGTTGGCATCTTATTCTGAAAAATGTTCGTCTGAAGAAACCGGATGCTGTCTCGCGTTAATATTTCAGCTAACTTTCCTTCCTTCGCGCGCTCCCGATCTGTGCAGTTTGAATGAGTTTACCGTGAATTTATTTATTTATTTCTTGGTTTATTTGAACGGGACAGTGCACACTAATAAAAACATTTCTGCAAATGTGCCAGAGTTAGCCAAAAGGCAATTTTTCATCTGTAGTCCCAAGAGGCAGATTTTACACAATAAACCTAAAAACAATGTAAGATTAAAGTTAAAAGGTTAAACAATATTGACACTTAACAATGCGTGGACAAACAATGAAAAAAAGAGAACAACTATGTTAAAACATGGACTAAAAACAGTATTATGCTGTAGTTGTTTAGATGCTAAAAAACATCCACGTAAGAGGCACAAAACATAAAAGCATACAGAGTATGTGAACTACATGAATCACTCAGACACAGCTAAACAACAATAAAAGACATGCATGCAGGTAGAGGACGGTCCACCGGCAATTTCAGCACATAGATCCACTAAAATGTAAGTGTCTGCTGACTTGAACGCAGTCTGATGTGACCATGAACATATTCATCATTTTAGAATTCAACACGCTGCAAAACCCACGTGGTGTTATCAAAGCGAAACTTTACTTTAAGTGTAAATATTTTCTGTCATCTAGAAGCTGAGAGAACAGATCAGAAGAAGAAAAAGATTCATTGAATCAACCGAGTCTCACTCCAAACTACATAGAAACGTTATCAGCCGGAGCATGAACAGAAGAAATAAAGTGAACCAACCTGCTCTGTGTAACCGCAGCTGAGGGTTGAAAACAGCGTCCAGCAGTTTACGTTGTCGCTCGTTCTGCTCTTTTAAAGCAGAAACTTCCTCCTCGTACTCTGCTATCGTTCTTTCAAACAGACCAAATATCTCTCCATCAGCAGCAGTTAGTCGCTGGTTGAGTAAACATCTCAGCATTTGGACTTTAGACATCTTCACTAAACCACAGACACGTTTCTTCCAGACAAACTCCGGAAGATATACCGAGACGGACTGTTGTGCGTTAATAAAAGGTCCGAGTAGCACCAACAAGCTTGTGATCATTTTGTTCCACATGGAAATTTAAAAAGTATGTGAATACCGAAACAGTTGTACTTGTATGATACAATTGATCAAATATATACTATTACAACGAAGCATAATGACTATTTAAACATTGACATTCCGTTTGTCTTTTCCATATCTACACCACTTTCTGCTCCAGAGAGTGGATCAGACAACAGACTGACAATATTTCACAGGTTTGTACTTTATTCACTCAATTAAAAACATCTGCTCAGGTGATACAAGCATCCACAAAAGCGCATGTCCTCTTTGGATGTGACCTTAATTTGACCTAAATTAGAAACAAATATCCCGGTGAAGGAGGTGAGCAGCATCCTCCACCTTCTCTTTAACTACCTCCACCTGGACATGGCGCACTGCGGCCTGAAGGGGGCAGTAGATGGCAGTGGTGGAAGAAGGACTCTGGTCTATTTCTTGTATGAAAGAAGTAATGCACCAGTGTGTAGAAATACTCAAAATCCTTCTTACAAAAAAAGTTCAACTGTATCAGCAATAAAATGTACTGAACGTACCAAAAGTAAAAGTACGCATTATGCAGAATGGCCCAAATCAGAATATGAGTAAAACTATTATGAGTAAAACTATTACATTCACATGATATTCAAATGCACTTACCAAATCAACTTAATATTTTTCTTTCCTTTTCAACCTCTAACAAATACCAGTCTATGTCAGGCCACACAAGCGTCCATGGAGCCACCACCGGGTAACCTGCTGAGGTGCTTATCCGTAATTTGCCATCAGTTGCTTTCTCCTTAAATCCAGCGGTGTGTCTCCCATTTCTACCTGCAGGCCAGGTTATGCTGCAACTTGGTGGGTAACCTACAAAATAAAAGCCTCTATAAATTATTCCCATCTGAAGTTACAATGCCCTCCAGAATCATTGACACCCTTCGTGAATATGAGCAAAACAGGCTGTGAAAACAATTCTTTGCTGTTTATCCTCTTGGTCTTTCACTCAAAATATTCACAAAAATCTTTTCATTGAAGTAAAATTATTGAAAGAAAAAATAAATAAATAAATATTTTTCTCCAAAACATGTGTGCCACAATTATTGGCACCCCTAGAAAATCTCATGATTAAACTCTAACTGAAGTATAATTCCAGTCATATTTTACATTTTTAAGTTCACCTGTTTGATTAGGAACTCTTAAGTCAACCATGACTTCCTGTTTCACTGGGGTATAAATATGAGGTGACACAGGCCAAATTCCCTTTGTCATTCATCACCATGGGAAAGACCCGAGAACACAGTGATGATGTGCGACGAAAAGTTGTTGAGCTGCACAAATCAGGAAAAGGATATAAGAAACTCTATAAACAGTTGAAAAATACCCATTTCCAATATCAGGGCAATAATTAAGAAGTTTAAAGCAACAGGAGATGTGAAGAATCAGCCTGGAAGAGGACGTGTGTGTACATTGACCCCATGCACCGTGAGTAGGATGGTTCGACTGGCAAAAGAATCTCCAAGGATCACAGCTGGAAAATTGCAGAGGTTAGTTGAGTCTTGGGGTCAGAAAGTCTCCTAAACTACGAACAGACGCCACCTACATCACCACAAGTCTCTGCTGTCAATCAACAACAAACTAAAGCGCCTACAGTTTGCCAAACGTTACTGGGACTTTCAATGGGACCGGGTTATATGGTCAGATGAGACCAAAATAAAGCTTTTTGGCAACAAACATCAAAGGTGGTTTGGCGTAGACAGGAAGATAGCCATACAGAGAAGCACCTCATACCCACTGTGAAGTATGGTGCTGGATCTTTGATGTTGTCGGGCTGTTTTTCTTCCAAAGGGCCTGGACATCTTGTTAGGATACATGGTATCATGGACTCCATCAAATACCAGCAGATATTAAATGAAAACCTAACAGCCTCTGCCAGGAAGCTTAAAATGGGCCGTGGTTGGAGCTTCCAGCAGGACAATGATCCGAAGCACACCTCAAAATCTACACAAAAATGGTTCACCGACCACAGAATAAAGGTTTTGCCACGGCCATCACAGTCCCCCGACCTAAACCCCATAGAACATATGTGGGATGAGCTGAAGAGGAGAGTCCAGCGTCGACCTCGGAATCTGAAGAGATTCTGCATGGAGGAATGGACTCAGATCCAGTGCCATGTGTTCACCAACCTCACCACGCATTATGGGAGAAGACTCAGAGCTGTTATCTTGGCAAAGGGAGGCGGCACAAAATATTAAATGAACAGGTGCCAATAATTGTGGCACATATTTTTGAGAAAAATATTTGTTTCAAGGTAAGAATTTAATCTTTCTTTCAATTATGTTACTTCAGTTAAAGGTTCGATTTTTGTGAATATTTTGAATGAAAGATCATGAGGATAAACAATAGACATTTTTCCACATCTCGTTTTGCTCATTTAATAACGGGTGCCAATAATTCTGGAGGGCACTGTACCTTCCATCTTTTCCACATGTAATGGGTGTGGGTTGGACATGGAAAAAAGAAAACTCAATTGAATGTTTTCAAACATTTATTTACTTCTGCAGAAGACAAAATTCAACCCATTAACTGCATTCTGATCTTTTTCTGCTCCCTCAGCAATAAGTCAAATGACAATGTGTGACTTCATTCTTGTTTTTTTTTTTACATTTAGATCCATTATTTTAATATTACAGTATGTACTAAGCTCAGGATGCACATTACTAGAAAAGGGATATTAAAATTACCAGGAAAACATCGAACCTAAATCATAACACATTTCCTAAAAACCATTAACAACAATATATACAAGAGGAAAAACAGCGACACCTGGTGGGTAAAGTGAAAAGGTGCGTAGGACTGGGTGACTAAACAGACAACAGAAACTATAACATAACACAACACAACGGAAAACACACACTTAGAGAAGTCAATGCATCAACACATTAATTGTCTTCTGGTATTTTTCTATAGTTCTGGATCTAAACATGCAAAATAACTTTATACAAGAAGATATTTACATCAGCAAAACTTTTATTCGAATGGTAAAAACAACACTATGAAGTTGGGTACCGTTAAAATAGTAACAGAAAGCAACGTGTCTTAAATGTTAAACCCTTCCAATAAATCACATTAACGTGGTTTAGGGCCGTGTGTGTGACCTGTGACCTCAGACCAAGAATTCACTCAACATCTGAAGAGAGTTGTGGCAGCTGGGCCGAAAAAAGGGAAACCGGGGCCCCTTTCTGGAGCCAGACCTGGGGGTGGAGCTTGCTGGTGAGGGTCTGGTTTCCGGGACGTGAGACATATGGTTCGACCAGAACAACCCGAAAAATCTACATTGAGCCGCCGCCCTATTGGTCACTGATAACCGCTCGAAGGGATATGCGGAGGGGTGATTGGGTAGAAGAGCTAAAGGGGATTCTTTCCTGTGTGAGTTTTCATGTGTAGCTTTAGATCTGCGCTGCGCATAAATCTTTTATCACAAACTGACCAGCTGAAAGGTTTCTCTCCTGTGTGGATTCTCATGTGTTTCTTAAAACTTTTGTTATGTTCTGAATCACAAACTCAGACCAAATGTATGATTGAAGGATTGCCTCTGCACGGCTCGCAACATGGGTGCGACAGTTCACAACAATATTTTCTTCCAGGTGAGCGTGTCCCGGACCACTCTAGAAAACCAACACTAAATAGAAAATAAAAACTCAATCAGTCTACTGGATCAAACTAAAGACAGTACTAAGCTCCCTGCCAACGTGAGGAGGCGTCACCTTAAACAAAGCATGGATCTCTCAGAGCAATCAAGGTTTATTGTGTCACTAATCGCAAGCGGGGGCTAATTGTGTGTGAGGACAAGGTTTTGAGGGAAACAATTGAAAATCAGAACGTGGAATCAATAAGCAACGCTCTCAAATTAAAACATGCTTTTGAATAAAGGTAGGAAAAAAGCACCATATTTCTTCCCCTGCGTTATGTGCCATGTGGTGTGTCAGATTTACCTTTTGTATACAAACAGAACCACTAAAGCCGGTTGTCTACGAGTAATTATGTGTAACTTCAGAGCCGACCTGTGCTGAAAGGTTTCTCTCCTGTGTGGATTCTCATGTGTCTCATTAAAATTGAACCCTGGTTAAAAGAGTCCTTACAGACCGAGCAGCTGAAAGGTTTCTCTTCTGTGTGGATTCTCATGTGTCTCATTAAAATTGAACCCTGGTTAAAAGATTCCTTACAGACCGAGCAGCTGAAAGGTTTCTCTCCTGTGTGGATTCTCATGTGTCTCATTAAAATTGAACCCTGGTTAAAAGATTCCTTACAGACCGAGCAGCTGAAAGGTTTCTCTCCTGTGTGGATTCTCATGTGTCTCATTAAAATTGAACCCTGGTTAAAAGATTTCTTACAGACCGAGCAGCTGAAAGGTTTCTCTCCTGTGTGGATTATCATGTGTTCCTGTAAATTTGAACGCTGGTTAAAAGATTTCTTACAAACCGAGCAGCTGAAAGGTTTCTCTCCTGTGTGGATTATCATGTGTTTCTGTAAATTTGAACGCTGGTTAAAAGATTTCTTACAAACAGAGCAGCTGAAAGGTTTCTCTCCTGTGTGGATTATCATGTGTTCCTGTAAATTTGAACGCTGGTTAAAAGATTTCTTACAAACCGAGCAGCTGAAAGGTTTCTCTCCTGTGTGGATTATCATGTGTTTCTGTAAATTTGAACGCTGGTTAAAAGATTTCTTACAAACTGAGCAGCTGAAAGGTTTCTCTCCTGTGTGGATTCTCATGTGTTTCTGTAAATTTGAACGCTGGTTAAAAGATTTCTTACAGACTGAGCAGCTGAAAGGTTTCTCTCCTGTGTGGGTTCTCATGTGTGTCTTCAGATCTCCACTCTTGCCAGTTGTTTTCCCACACTCAGAGCATGTAAACAGTTTCTCACCAGCACTACATCTTGAATCACTGACATGGACTTCATCAGGTTTCAAAGAGTTTAAACCTGACTGAGGTTCTCTGGTCTCCTTCCAATCATCACTGACATCAGTGTCAGAAGATTCTCCAGTCTTCTCATCAGTATCTGGTTCTGGATCCGAGTTCCTATCTGGTTCTGGTCCTCCACAGTCCTCTCCATCAGCATCTGTTTCCATCTGTTCAGTTTGTCTTTGATGAAGCTGTGAGGACTGAGCTTCCTCTTCTTCATCTTCACTCGTCACAGGAGTGAATGAGAACTTGATACAAGCCTCCTCCAGACCTTGAAGCTGCTCTCCCTCCTGACTGGTCCAGTGTTCCTCCTGTTCCTCTTTAATGTGTGGGGGTTCTGGGTCCTCCTGTTCCTCTTTAATGTGTGGGGGTTCTGGGTCCTCCTGTTCCTCTTTAATGTGTGGGGGTTCTGGGTCCTCCTGTTCCTCTTTCATGTGTGGGGGTTCTGGGTCCTCCTGTTCCTCTTTAATGTGTGGGGGTTCTGGGTCCTCCTGTTCCTCTTTCATGTGTGGGGGTTCTGGGTCCTCCTGTTCCTCTTTCATGTGTGGGGGTTCTGGGTCCTCCTGTTCCTCTTTAATGTGTGGGGGTTCTGGGTCCTCCTGTTCCTCTTTAATGTGTGGGGGTTCTGGGTCCTCCTGTTCCATGTGTGGGGGCTCTGGGTTCTCCTGGTCCAGACTGGAGCTCCCCTCCTGCTGCTCAGGGGGAACCTCTTCTTTAACCACTAACAGCTGCTGGACGTCTGCAGGAAAACAGTAAACACACACAGAGACGTGACAAATAAATATTAGTATTGAGCAAATAGTCTCCTGTAGATACACTTTATTTCCTGCCATCATTCCCTCTTACACTCCCTGTGCACAGTTACCAAACAGACATGCCGACACAAAATGTAAAGACACAACGCACCAGCAGCAATGATGTCATCAATAGTTTACATGGGAAAAAAGTGAGATACTACCAACATTGTTAAGAAGCCAACAAACCTGCATCCTCCATAAAGTGATAGATAGATATGTACTTTATTTATCCACAGGGGGAAATTTGTATCAAAGTGCGGCTGAGATGTGATCATGTGGGCAGTTCTAGTTGACTAATGTACGTAAACCTGCCATCGTAGAAACAGTGGATAGAACCTTCAGAAGCAGCCACAACGTAACTGTGGATGTGCATCATCTGTGCGCTCCGTTTCTGATCCAATAGCACTCCACCATGGTAGTCAGCCATAGAGAACATCCACGTAAAGATGATGGAACTGAAATGTGACAATAACAACAATGACACAATCTGTACAAATAAACTTTGTCTAGAGACTGCTCTCAGGAACCTGGAGGTCAAGGTTGAACCTCCCCACCCTCCTGGTCCCAGGGTGGTCCCTGTTATTATTGATATATTTTAAATCATCCTATCGATGTTCATATTTCTATGATTATCAATAATTTAATTTTCATACTTGCAAGTAACCAGGTCTGTATGTGTCATGATAACAAGGAATATCTATGTTGTATGATTGTTTAATTCAGTGTGGGTTTGTAGCACAAAGGCAGTAAAACTGCCTGTGCCAAAGCACACTGTATATAATCCATCGGGCTTACTCATACTAATAATAATAATAATAATCATCTTAATCCAAAAGTTTGGCGCGCTTCTCCTCACACAGCATTGCCAACAGCGGCAATACATCAAACGTGCGGCCTGATCGGGAATCGTGTGCCATCTATTTTTTTAGACAGATTTGCCCAGCGGCTTTCCCAAAAATCGGAGCAAAATTTCCCATTTCACTTGAATGGGGTTTCGGCGTGAAGAGAGCAAAAAAAACAAAACACTTAACTTCGGGCCCATATTGACGAGCCGTACATTAACGTAGAAACATGATTCAAAGTTTAAAACGTAGACAAAACGCTGCACTTTATTGAGCCAAACGGACATTTTGATAGCTATCAGTTTTCATGAAGTCACAGATTAAGTTTCAGGAAAATTTTGGGTCCGTTTCAGATTTTATAATGGTGTATATTGCACGGCTCGTTAAGAGCTAGAGTGAGGGCATAACTGTCAGAGTGGAGCAGAGCAAAAAAATCTTCTGTGATTCTTCCAAACAAATTGCTCCAGCTCCCACAATGTTTACTCTTTATACAACATTTTTGGCACAAAAGCTTGGAAATGTTGTGCTGGTCGCAGTCAAGTGTCTATGGAATCCAACGGACTTACACATTTGGCTCAAAGAGAAATGAACTCCAACCAACTGCTCCATTAGACTCCATGTTAAATCTCACCACTAATTTCTCAAAGAAAGCAGACGGTACCAGTTTTGTATATTGCTCTGGAGCTCACATTTTTAACACCACAAACATAAAGATCACATTACCGCGTTTGGCAGAATCTTATCTTTCTCACGGTATCCATAGTTTGGCACTCAAGACTCCTGCTAATTTGTTAAAAGGAGGTTTTGTTCAGTCTGCCTCTAACACCAGGCCTCACCATGGCAACCAGTTACACACACGCACTCTCCGTCTCTCTACACGCACACATGACTTGGAGGTATTCAGTCAAAGGCATTGTTAAACCTCCTGTGTCTGTCTCTTTATGTCTGTCTCTCTCTATCATACAGTCATTAGGTATTTTTAGAGAACACTCCCCCGCCCCCCCCCCCCCCCCATTTCAAAATAAAAGCCCCAGAGAGTGAATTCTAACTGGAATGCTTGTGAAGAAGCCTGTCATTTTATAACCTCTGTGTGTCAAACATTATGAATATGTCTCCTCTCCACCACCCAGTCCCACCCTTTCAAAATAAAAGCCCCACAGAGTAACTGTATCTTAACATGAAGCTCAGAATAAGATTTGTACAGAAATGATGGGAGTGTCAGCGCCCATCATTTCCAAAGGCTTCTCAAACAAAGATGTATTTGTCCAGTACAGAAATGACAGGAGCCATTTGAGGACTGTCCATCACGAATACAAGATTGAATCCAAGAGTATAATCTAAAATGCAGAAAAGAGATATCTCAATCGAACCTCAACGATACTACCGGTAACATCGGCGTGTGTAGCTATATATTGCAATGTCGTCGGGCAGTAGAAGCCACACTGTCAAAATTTCTTGCGAAATTTTCTAGTTCATTCTATCATTGATCAGGTTGTATTCAGTGATTTATATCCAACTGTTCGGTACCGTTCTGCAGCTGAAACGGTGCAGATTTAAAATATGGAATAATTAAATTGACTACGGCCCTTTCTCAATATGCGTACTTCTCTGTACTTGTGAACTCGTGGACTTGTGAAACGTCATCAGTCTCAGCCCAAGTACTGTTCCAATTTAAAGTTCACATCAAGCCAGGTCCAAATGCCCGGATGTGGCTTGCTCCGCGCATTTTAGCGGGGATGCATCGGTGGTGACTTGTCCAGACTTGGGACAGCCAAATATCCCAGAATGCATTTTGCACCAGCAACAGGAAACAATGGCGGAGGAGAAGTCACACAACTGGAAGTTGAAACTTTTCGAAATACTACTGTTGTTAAGTCACAGAAAGTAATTTTAGGATATTTTGAGGCGAGAAGTTAGTTGTTTCAGCATCAAATCTGTGGTCGGTTTGTCATGATTCAGCCGATTTAAAAATCTGCTCCGACGATTTTGGAGATGTGAGGTGTTGCTAGCGGGACCGGCAGTAAACCAGCACCGGGGGCTCAGAGCTCATGTTACCCGCCTAGAACTGCCTGATCTCGGCGAGTCTTTTTGAAACTTGCTGCTGGTATCGACGTCTCTGCAGCGTTTTCCTCGTCGGCAAAGAGTACAGCAATCCAGATCTGATCCACATACATACATACATACATCTCAATGAATTAGAATGTCATCGAAAAGTTAATTTATTTCAGTAATTCAATTCAAAAAGTGAAAGTCATATTGTATAGATTCATTACACACACGGAGGCATATTTCAAGCCTTTATTTCTTGAAATTCTGATGATTATGGCTTAAAGTCAGTGGTGTATAAAGTACCCAAAAGCCATACTTGAGTAAAAGTAAAGATACCTTACTGGAAAATTACTCTAGTATCAAAAGTAATTTTCTGATATTAAATGTACTTAAGTATTGAAAGTAAAAGTAAAAGTAAATGCTGTTTATAAAAAAAGCAAAGGGTCAGAATTTTGAGAATTATGAAGTTTATTCTTTTAAGTGCTGTGGCACCATGAACAAGGCTGTGATCCATCCAGGAGCAACAATGTTCAACATAATATATTGTACAGAAGTATACTTTTGCATCTACTGTGAACTTATCATCATAATTCTCCGAAAAGCAATATGACACTGAAAGAGTTGTAACAGTGCGTTTATAAGTATGCTCATTAGACTAGAGCAGCGGTTCCCAAACTTTTTAGGCCGCGCACCCCCTTCTACATCCCGACTGGGTTCGCGCACCCCCCCCCCCCCCCCTTAATAAAAAAAAACAAAAAAGAAGCAACAGAGCCTTTTAAGCCTTCATAGCCGCATAAGAATCGGACCAATGAGTGAACAGTTTGCTCGCGCGTGGCATTTGTTTACAAGATTTCGTCCGCTGTTAAATGTTGCAGTGTGAACACAAACCGAACAAAGGAGCAACTGCAACATTGTATCATATTAATCCCTGAATCAGAACAAAGCAAACGAACTGACGGTGTGCAAACGCCCTGAAACACTGCAACAAAGTTTCAATATCTTTCAGTGACACAAGGCGTCACTTTTAAAGAGCAATACGGATGCGAGGACACACGCACAGGCTCAGAGGCAGATTATCACATTTAATTTACAATTAATGAGCGACTAATGTAGCCAGGATGTCTTCGGACAAAGCATCGATGCGGCGCGACACAGTGTTGTTGGACACCGGGATCATGTCCAACTTTTTTGCTTCTTTCTCCCCAATCATACATTCCACCATCTCTCTGGCAGCTGGCAAGCTCACGTCTTCGGCGATTGTGTGCGGTAGCCCCTTTCTCGCTATTCTGTAACCATATATGAAGCCCGTAGTGCGTCATTTATAGACCCAACACATGAATGAGACTCCAGTTGTTTTTGGCTGTTTTGTAACTCCTCCAATTTGGATATAAAGAATGTAAGGGGCTTTTGACTTGCACTGGCTTGCTTGGTGTTCAGGTGGCGACGTAAATAAGAGCTTCAGACTGTTAGCCAGAACCTCACTGCACACCACGCACTGTGGCTTTGGGCAATCTGCGTTGCCAATCCAAGTGAAGCCCATACACACATACTTTTCATCATATTTCCTCTTTTTTTTCCCAGTCTGATGCTCACTCTCGTTTCCTCTTTTTCACCTTGACTCCGCGATGGGCCGATGTGCTCCCGATTTGTCTGTGCTGCACCTCTCCGTTCCCCTCGCCTCCGATTCCTCTCTCTCTCTCTGTCCCTCTCCTCTTTTACGACTGATAGCTTCAGATGTCCCACCTGACAGCTTTTAAATTAAAATTACATTTTTTTTTTATATTTAATATTATTACACCATCAGACCGCCATTACACTTTTCCTCTCACGCACCCCCTAGAGGCAGCTCGCGCACCCCCAGGGGTGCGCGCACCCCACTTTGGGAATCCCTGGACTAGAGGATGTAGAGGCAAATGCATAATATTATGTTCAGCAAAACATATCCACTTGATGCATCAGGTCAGTGTTTAGAGAAAGGACGCCTGCCTTGTAACCTCCTATGGGCCTGATTTGAACACAATAGACAAAGGTTTTGCTCAAGCTGAATCTGCAATTGGGCGACTGCTACCATCATAACTCCATCTGATCCACAAAATTACACAAATATCAAAACATGATCAATACTAAAGCAGCACCGAAAGTAACAACCCAGTCATTACTTGAAACTGAAAAATGTCCTGTTCATCTTCAAAAGACAATTCTAATAGAATGTAACTTCTTTACATTCTATTAGAATGTAAAGAAGCTAGTGTATAGAATGATTCTATTGAAGTTATTCCTTTTTAAAATGTTTTAGACGAGTCACTAATCACTTTAAAAGAGTGATTATAGCTGATTTAACTTACAGACATGAGATTGATCTTCTCATGTCACTCTTTATACAATTATATAAATTTATCCCCGTTTTATTGATATCTTACGAAAAGTTACTCCTCGGTTACTCCTCACTTTTCCTGCAAAAGTCCAGCAACATGAGTCTGTTTTCGCTTGTTACATGCATACTGTCTTTTCAAAATAAACTTCCATCTTCACAGGACACAACTACGGTTTATGCTTCATTTACTTGCATAGTGAGTTTGATGTTTTCACTTCATATTTTATCTTAATTCATGGAATAATAATTTATCCATAACTAAAAATAATTAGCTCAAGATCCACCCTCAGGCTCCACCAGCATGTAGCCATTTTGCATCAATTGTGTTTCATTTAGTGCACGTTTGTGTGCATTGTGACCTCATGATCATATAGGCTTGTTGTCAAACTAGGCTACGGCTACTCGTGTTAGCTGTCGATGGGTGAGCTTGGGGGTGTTCATG
The DNA here is from genome assembly GCF_949748355.1 of Melanostigma gelatinosum. Lineage (NCBI taxonomy): Eukaryota > Metazoa > Chordata > Actinopteri > Perciformes > Zoarcidae > Melanostigma > Melanostigma gelatinosum. The sequence continues at coordinate 24,987,571 of NC_136644.1, forward strand.
TTTATAATCACATTTGCTTACCTGTCGTTCTTTGAACTCTCAAATAAACTCTTGTGTGACATGAACATATGAATCAGTTCACAGTTTTTGCTTCATAAAATATCTTAATTGACTGTCTGTCAGGTATTATTAATTTCCAGCAACCCTCAAGTCAAAGAACAAAGACACTTTACGCACAATTTAGGTGTATTTTGCCTTTAACTCACGAGATGCAGGTAGCATGTTTTATACTTAATGTGAATGTAATTAATTTTATCTCATTTCCATTATGCAATATGTATACTTTGTTGGCATCTTATTCTGAAAAATGTTCGTCTGAAGAAACCGGATGCTGTCTCGCGTTAATATTTCAGCTAACTTTCCTTCCTTCGCGCGCTCCCAATCTGTGCAGTTTGAATGAGTTTACCGTGAATTTATTTATTTATTTCTTGGTTTATTTGAACGGGACAGTGCACACTAATAAAAACATTTCTGCAAATGTGCCAGAGTTAGCCAAAAGACTATTTTTCATCTGTAGTCCCAAGAGGCAGATTTTACACAATAAACCTAAAAACAATGTAAGATTAAAGTTAAAAGGTTAAACAATATTGACACTTAACAATGCGTGGACAAACAACGAAAAAAAGAGAATAACTATGTTAAAACATGGACTAAAAACAGTATTATGCTGTAGTTGTTTAGATGCTAAAAAACATCCACGTAAGAGGCACAAAACATAAAAGCATACAGAGTATGTGAACTACATGAATCACTCAGACACAGCTAAACAACAATAAAATACATGCATGCAGGTAGAGGACGGTCCACCGGCAATTTCAGCACATAGATCCACTAAAATGTAAGTGTCTGCTGACTTGAACGCAGTCTGATGTGACCATGAACATAGTAATCATTTTAGAATTCAACACGCTGCAAAACCCACGTGGTGTTATCAAAGCGAAACTTTACTTTAAGTGTAAATATTTCTGTCATCTAGAAGCTGAGAGAACAGATCAGAAGAAGAAAAAGATTCATTGAATCAACCGAGTCTCACTCCAAACTACATAGAAACGTTATCAGCCGGAGCATGAACAGAAGAAATGAAGTGAACCAACCTGCTCTGTGTAACCGCAGCTGAGGGTTGAAAACAGCGTCCAGCAGTTTACGTTGTCGCTCGTTCTGCTCTTTTAAAGCAGAAACTTCCTCCTCGTACTCTGCTATCGTTCTTTCAAACATATCAAATATCTCTCCATCAGCAGCAGTTAGTCGCTGGTTGAGTAAACATCTCAGCATTTGGACTTTAGACATCTTCACTAAACCACAGACACGTTTCTTCCAGACAAACTCCGGAAGATATACCGAGACGGACTGTTGTGCGTTAATAAAAGGTCCGAGTATCACCAACAAGCTTGTGAACATATAGTTCCACATGGAAATTTAAAAAGTATGTGAATACCGAAACAGTTGTGCTTGTATGATACAATTGATCAAATATATACTATTACAACGAAGCATAATGACTATTTAAACATTGACATTCCGTTTGTCTTTTCCATATCTACACCACCTTCTGCTCCAGAGAGTGGATCAGACAACAGACTGACAATATTTCACAGGTTTGTACTTTATTCACTCAATTAAAAACATCTGCTCAGGTGATACAAGCATCCGCAAAAGCGCATGTCCTCTTTGGATGTGACCTTAATTTGACCTAAATTAGAAACAAATATCCCGGTGAAGGAGGTGAGCAGCATCCTCCACCTTCTCTTTAACTACCTCCACCTGGACATGGCGCACTGCGGCCTGAAGGGGGCAGTAGATGGCAGTGGTGGAAGAAGGACTCTGGTCTATTTCTTGTATGAAAGAAGTAATGCACCAGTGTGTAGAAATACTCAAAATCCTTCTTACAAAAAAAGTACAACTGTATCAGCAATAAAATGTACTTAACGTACCAAAAGTAAAAGTACGCATTATGCAGAATGGCCCAAATCAGAATATGAGTAAAACTATTATGAGTAAAACTATTACATTCACATAATATTCAAATGCACTTACCAAATCAACTTCATATTTTTCTTTCCTTTTCAACCTCTAACAAATACCAGTCTATGTCAGGCCACACAAGCATCCATGGAGCCACCACCGGGTAACCTGCTGAGGTGCTTATCCGTAATTTGCCATCAGTTGCTTTCTCCTTAAATCCAGCGGTGTGTCTCCCATTTCTACATGCAGGCCAGGTTATGCTGCAACTTGGTGGGTAACCTACAAAATAAAAGCCTCTATAAATTATTCCCATCTTCAGTTACAATGCCCTCCAGAATCATTGACACCCTTCGTGAATATGAGCAAAACAGGCTGTGAAAACAATTATATCTCATGATTAAACTCTAACTGAAGTATAATTCCAGTCATATTTTACATTTTTAAGTTCACCTGTTTGATTAGGAACTCTTAAGTCAACCATGACTTCCTGTTTCACTGGGGTATAAATATGAGGTGACACAGGCCAAATTCCATTAAATGTTGACACAGGCCAACATTTAATGTTTCTTTCAATTATGTTACTTCAGTTAAAGGTTCGATTTTGTGAATATTTTGAATGAAAGATCATGAGGATAAACAATAAAGACATTTTTCCACATCTCGTTTTGCCCATTTTTACTAACGGGTGCCAATAATGCTGGAGGGCACTGTACCTTCCATCTTTTCCTTATGTAATGGGTGCGGGTTGGACATGGAAAAAAGAAAACTCAATTGAATGTTTTCAAACATTTATTTACTTCTGCAGAAGACAAAATTCAACCCATTAACTGCCTTCTGATCTTTTTCTGCTCCCTCAGCAATAAGTCAAATGACAATGTGTGACTTCATTCTTGTTTTTTTTTTACATTTAGATCCATTATTTTGATATTGCAGTATGTACTAAGCTCAGGATGCACATTACTAGAAAAGGGATATTAAAATTACCAGGAAAACATCGAACCTAAATCATAACACATTTCCTAAAAACCATTAACAACAATATATACAAGAGGAAAAACAGGGACACCTGGTGGGTAAAGTGAAAAGGTGCGTAGGACTGGGTGACTAAACAGACAACAGAAACTATAACATTACACAACACAACGGAAAACACACACTTAGAGAAGTCAATGCATCAACACATTAATTGTCTTCTGGTATTTTTCTATAGTTCTGGATCTAAACATGCAAAATAACTTTATACAAGAAGATATTTACATCAGCAAAACTTTTATTCGAATGGTAAAAACAACACTATGAAGTTGGGTACCGTTAAAATATTAACAGAAAGCAACGTGTCTTAAATGTTAAACCCTTCCAATAAATCACCTCAACGTGGTTTAGGGCCGTGTGTGTGACCTGTGACCTGTGTTCTCAGACCAAGAATTCACTCAACATCTGAAAAGAGTTGTGGCAGCTGGGCCGAAAAAAGGGAAACCGGGGCCCCTTTCTGGAGCCAGACCTGGGGGTGGAGCTTGCTGGTGAGGGTCTGGTTTCCGGGACGTGAGATATATGGTTCGACCAGAACAACCCGAAAAATCTACATTGAGCCGCCGCCCTATTGGTCACTGATAACCGCTCGAAGGGATATGCGGAGGGGTGATTGGGTAGAAGAGCTAAAGGGGATTCTTTCCTGTGTGAGTTTTCATGTGTAGCTTTAGATCTGCGTTGCGCATAAATCTTTTATCACAAACTGAGCAGCTGAAAGGTTTCTCTCCTGTGTGGATTCTCATGTGTTTCTTAAAACTTTTGTTATGTTCTGAATCACAAACTCAGACCAAATGTATGATTGAAGGATTGCCTCTGCACGGCTCGCAACATGGGTGCGACAGTTCACAACAATATTTTCTTCCAGGTGAGCGTGTCCCGGACCCCTCTAGAAAACCAACACTAAATAGAAAATAAAAACTCAACAAGTCTACTGGATCAAACTAAAGACAGTACTAAGCTCCCTGCCAACGTGAGGAGGCGTCACCTTAAACAAAGCATGGATCTCTCAGAGCAATCAAGGTTTATTGTGTCACTAATCGCAAGCGGGGGCTAATTGTGTGTGAGGACATGGTTTTGAGGGAAACAATTGAAAATCTGAACGTGGAATCAATAAGCAACGCTCTCAAATTAAAACATGCTTTTGAATAAAGATAGAAAAAAGCACCATATTTCTTCTCTTGCATTATGTGCCATGTGGTGTGTCAGATTTACCTTTTGTATACAAACAGAACCACTAAAGCCGGTTCTCTCATGTATGAGTAATTATGTGTGACTTCAGAGCTGACTTGTGCCGATATCTTTTATCACAAACTGAGCAGCTGAAAGGTTTCTCTCCTGTGTGGGTTCTCATGTGTGTCTTTAAATTTGAACGCATGCTAAAAGATTTCTTACAAACCGAGCAGCTGAAAGGTTTCTCTCCTGTGTGGATTCGCATGTGTATCTGTAAATTTGAATGATTGTTAAAATATTTCTTACAAACTGAGCAGCTGAAAGGTTTCTCTCCTGTGTGGATTCTCATGTGTCTCTGTAAATTTGAATGATTGTTAAAATATTTCTTACAAACTGAGCAGCTGAAAGGTTTCTCTCCTGTGTGGATTCTCATGTGTATCTGTAAATGTGAACGATCGCTAAAAGATTTCTTACAAACTTTACAATTGAAACGTTTCTCTCCTGTGTGGATTCTCATGTGTCTCTTTAAATTTGAACAAGTGTTAAAAGATTTCTTACAAACTTTGCAGCTGAAAGGTTTCTCTCCTGTGTGGGTTCTCATGTGTCTCTTCAGATTTCTACTTGTGCTAGTTGTTTTCCAACACTCAGAGCATGTAAACAGTTTCTCACCAACACTACATCTTGAATCACTGACATGGACTTCATCAGGTTTCAAAGAGTTTAAACCTGACTGAGGTTCTCTGGTCTTCTTCCAATCACCACTGTCATCAGTGTCAGAAGATTCTCCAGTCTTCTCATCAGTATCTGGTTCTGGATGTATATCCGGATCTGAGTTCCTGTCTGGTTCTGGTCCTCCACAGTCCTCTCCATCAGCATCTGTTTCCATCTGTTCAGTTTGTCTTTGATGAAGCTGTGAGGACTGAGCTTCCTCTTCATCATCTTCACTCGTCACAGGAGTGAATGACAACTTGACATCAGCCTCCTCCAGACCTTGAAGCTGCTCTCCCTCCTGACTGGTCCAGTGTTCCTCCTGTTCCTCTTTAATGTGTGGGGGTTCTGGGTCCTCCTGTTCCTCTTTAATGTGTGGGGGCTCTGGGTCCTCCTGTTCATCTTTAATGTGTGGGGGTTCTGGGTCCTCCTGTTCCATGTGTGGGGGCTCTGGGTTCTCCTGGTCCAGACTGGAGCTCCCCTCCTGCTGCTCAGGGGGAACCTCTTCTTTAACCACCAACAGCTGCTGGACGTCTGCAGGAAAACAGTAAACACACACAGAGACGTTACAAATAAATATTCGTATTGAGCAAATAGTCTCCTGTAGATACACTTTATTTCCTGCCATCATTCCCTCTTACACTCCCTGTGCACAGTTACCAAACAGACATGCAGACACAAAATGTAAAGACAACGCGCCAGCAGCAATGAGGTCATCAATAGTTTACATGGGAAAAAAGTGAGATACTACCAACATTGTTAAGAAGCCAACGAACCTGCATCCTCCATAAAGTGATAGATAGATATGTACTTTATTTATCCACAGGGGGAAATTTGTATCAAAGTGCGGCTGAGATGTGATCATGTGGGCAGTTCTAGTTGACTAATGTACGTAAACCTGCCACCGTAGAAACAGTGGATAGAACCTTCAGAAGCAGCCACAACGTAACCGTGGACGTGCATCATCTGTGCGCTCCGTTTCTGAACCAATAGCACTCCACCTTGGTAGTCAGCCGTAGAGAACATCCACGTAAAGATGAAACTGAAATGTGACAATAACAACAATGACACAATCTGAACTAATAAACTTTGTCTAGAGACTGCTCTCAGGAACCTGGAGGTCAAGGTTGAACCTCCCCACCCTCCTGGTCCCAGGGTGGTCCCTGTTATTATTGATATATTTTAAATCATCCTATCGATGTTCATATTTCTATGATTATCAATAATTTAATTTTCATACTTGCAAGTAACCAGGTCTGTATGTGTCATGATAACAAGGTCTATCTATGTTGTATGATTGTTTAATTCAGTGTGGGTTTGTAGCACAAAGGCAGTAAAACTGCTTGTGCCAAAGCACACTGTATATAATCCATCGGGCTTAATCATACTAATAATAATAATCATCTTTATCCAAAAGTTTGGCGCGCTTCTCCTCACACAGTGTTGCCAACAGCGGCAATACATCAAGCGTACAGCCTGATCGGGAATCGTGTGCTATCTATTTTTTTAGACAGATTTGCCCGGCGGCTTTCCCAAAAATCGGAGCAAAATTTCCCATTTCACTTGAATGGGGTTTCGGCGTGAAGAGAGCAAAAAAAACAAAACACTTAACTTCGGGCCCATATTGACGAGCCGTACATTAACGTAGAAACATGATTCAAAGTTTAAAACGTAGACAAAACTCTGCACTTTATTGAGCCAAACGGACATTTTGATAGCTATCAGTTTTCATGAAGTCACAGATTAAGTTTCAGGAAAATTTTGGGTCTGTTTCAGATTTTATAATGGTGTATATTGCACAGCTCATTAAGAGCTAGAGTGAGAGCATAACTGTCAGAGTGGAGCAGAGCAGGAACATCTTCTGTGATTCTTCCAAACAAATTGCTCCAGCTCCCATAATGTTTACTCTTTATACAACATTTTTGGCACAAAAGCTTGGAAATGTTGTGCTGGTCGCAGTCAAGTGTCTATGGAATCCAACGGACTTACACATTTGGCTCAAAGAGCCGCAGAGCGAAATGAACTCCAACCAACTGCTCCATTAGACCCCATGTTAAATCTCACCACTAATTTCTCAAAGAAAGCAGACGGTACCAGTTTTGTATATTGCTCTGGAGCTCACATTTTTAACACCACAAACATAAAAATCACATTACCGCGTTTGGCAGAGTCTTATCTTTCTAACGGTATCCATATTTTGGAACTCAGACTCCTGCTAATTTGTTAAAAGGAGGTTTTGTTCAAAATCACTGTAATGTTTCTTAAATCAGTCTGCCTCTAACACCAGGCCTCACCATGGCAACCAGTTACACACACGCACTCTCCGTCTCTCTACACGCACACACACACACACACATGACTTGGAGATATTCAGTCAAAGGCATTGTTAAACCTCCTGTGTCTGTCTCTCTCTCTATCATACAGTAATTCAGGTATTAGATATTTTTAGAGAACACCCCCCCCCCCCCCCATTTCAAAATAAAAGCCCCAGAGAGTGAATTCTAACTGGAATGCTTGTGATGAAGCTCCTCACTTTTCCTGCAAAAGTCCAGCAACATGAGTCTGTTTTCGCTTGTTACATGCATACTGTCTTTTCAAAATAAACTTCCATCTTCACAGGAAACAACTAAGGTTTATGCTTCATTTACTTGCATAGTGAGTTTGATGTTTTCACTTCATATTTTATCTTAATTCATGGAATAATAATTTATCCATAACTAAAAATAATTAGCTCAAGATCCACCCTCAGGCTCCACCAGCATGTAGCCATTTTGCATCAATTGTGTTTCATTTAGTGCACGTTTGTGTGCATTGTGACCTCATGATCATATAGGCTTGTTGTCAAACTAGGCTAAGGCTACTCGTGTTAGCTGTCGATGGGTGAGCTTGGGGGTGTTCATGTTTATAGTCACATTTGCTTACCTGTCGTTCTTTGAACTCTCAAATAAACTCTTGTGTGACATGAACATATGAATCAGTTCATAGTTTTTGCTTCATAAAATATCTTAATTGACTGTCTGTCAGGTATTATTAATTTCCAGCAACCCTCAAGTCAAAGAATAAAGACACTTTACGCACAATTTAGGTGTATTTTGCCTTTAACTCACGAGATGCAGGTAGCATGTTTTATACTTCATGTGAATACAATTAATTTTATCTCATTGCCATTATGCAATATGTATACTTTGTTGGCATCTTATTCTGAAAAATGTTCGTCTGAAGAAACCGGATGCTGTCTCGCGTTAATATTTCAGCTAACTTTCCTTCCTTCGCGCGCTCCCGATCTGTGCAGTTTGACATTTCTGCAAATGTGCCAGAGTTAGCCAAAAGGCTATTTTTCATCTGTAGTCCCAAGAGGCAGATTTTACACAATAAACCTAAAAACAATGTAAGATTAAAGTTAAAAGGTTAAACAATATTGACACTTAACAATGCGTGGACAAACAATGAAAAAAAGAGAATAACTGTTAAAACATGGACTAAAAACAGTATTATGCTGTAGTTGTTTAGATGCTAAAAAACATCCACGTAAGAGGCACAAAACATAAAAGCATACAGAGTATGTGAACTACATGAATCACTCAGACACAGCTAAACAACAATAAAAGACATGCATGCAGGTAGAGGACGGTCCACCGGCAATTTCAGCACATAGATCCACAAAAATGTAAGTGTCTGCTGCCTTGAACGCAGTCTGATGTGACCATGAACATATTCATCATTTTAGAATTCAACACGCTGCAAAACCCACGTGGTGTTATCAAAGCGAAACTTTACTTTAAGTGTAAATATTTCTGTCATCTAGAAGCTGAGAGAACAGATCAGAAGAAGAAAAAGATTCACTGAATCAACAGAGTCTCACTCCAAACTACATAGAAACGTTATCAGCCGGAGCATGAACAGAAGAAATAAAGTGAACCAACCTGCTCTGTGTAGCCGCAGCTGAGGGTTGAAAACAGCGTCCAGCAGTTTACGTTGTCGCTCGTTCTGCTCCTTTAAAGCAGAAAGTTCCTCCTCGTACTCTGCTATCGTTCTTTCAAACAGACCAAATATCTCTTCATCAGCAGCAGTTAGTCGCTGGTTGAGTAAACATCTCAGCATTTGGACTTTAGACATTTTCACTAAACCACAGACACGTTTCTTCCAGACAAACTCCGGAAGATATACCGAGACGGACTGTTGTGCGTTAATAAAAGGTCCGAGTAGCACCAACAAGCTTGTGAACATATAGTTCCACATGGAAATTTAAAAAGTATGTGAATACCGAAACAGTTGTGCTTGTATGATACAATTGATCAAATATATACTATTACAACGAAGCATAATGACTATTTAAACATTGACATTCCGTTTGTCTTTTCCATATCTACACCACCTTCTGCTCCAGAGAGTGGATCAGACAACAGACTGACAATATTTCACACAAAACAAAACAAACATAAAAAACATCTCCACACATACCACATTGACCTATATTTTATCCTCCATGTTTTACATTATAGTATGTGGAGTCATAGTACAGTATGTCCAAATAATTGAAATATAAGTCATAATATAGTATGTCGAAGAAAGTCATTGTACACTACACCTATAAAGTCTAAGACTCAGGACTCCAGACTGTCCTGCTTTCTGCCAACGACGACATTCCTGCTGCACAGTCACTGGATTCTTTACATAGCTTAAGGTGAGTATGTATTCACACAGTTATGTGTTGTGTAGTGAGATTTCCATTCGTGAAGGTTTGTACTTTATTCACTCAATTAAAAACATCTGCTCAGGTGATACAAGCATCCACAAAAGCGCATGTCCTCTTTGGATGTGACCTTAATTTGATTCCAGTCATATTTTACATTTTTAAGTTCACCTGTTTGATTAGGAACTCTTAAGTAAACCACGACTTCCTGTTTCACTGGGGTATAAATATGAGGTGACACAGGCCAAATTCCCTTTGTCATTCATCACCATGGGAAAGACCCGAGAACACAGTGACGATGTGCGACGAAAAGTTGTTGAGCTGCACAAATCAGGAAAAGGATATAAGAAAATCTCTAAACAGTTGAAAAATACCCATTTCCAATATCAGGGCAATAATTAAGAAGTTTAAAGCAACAGGAGATGTGAAGAATCAGCCTGGAAGAGGACGTGTGTGTTCATTGACCCCACGCACCGTGAGGAGGATGGTTCGACTGGCAAAAGAATCTCCAAGGATCACAGCTGGAAAATTGCAGAGGTTAGTTGAGTCTTGGGGTCAGAAAGTCTCCTAAACTACAAACAGACGCCACCTACATCACCACAAGTCTCTGCTGTCAATCAACAACAAACTAAAGCGCCTACAGTTTGCCAAACGTGACTGGGACTTTCAATGGGGCCGCGTTATATGGTCAGATGAGACCAAAATAAAGCTTTTTGGCAACAAACATCAAAGGTGGTTTGGCGTAGACAGGAAGATAGCCATACAGAGAAGCACCTCATATCCACTGTGAAGTATGGTGCTGGATCTTTGATGTTGTCGGGCTGTTTTTCTTCCAAAGGGCCTGGACATCTTGTTAGGATACATGGTATCATGGACTCCATCAAATACCAGCAGATATTAAATGAAAACCTAACAGCCTCTGCCAGGAAGCTTAAAATGGGCCGTGGTTGGACCTTCCAGCAGGACAATGATCCGAAGCACACCTCAAAATCTACACAAAAATGGTTCACCGACCACAGAATAAAGGTTTTGCCACGGCCATCGCAGTCCCCCGACCTAAACCCCATAGAACATATGTGGGATGAGCTGAAGAGGAGAGTCCAGCGTCGACCTCGGAATCTGAAGAGATTCTGCATGGAGGAATGGACTCATATCCAGTGCCATGTGTTCACCAACCTCACCACGCATTATAGGAGAAGACTCAGAGCTGTTATCTTGGCAAAGGGAGGCGGCACAAAATATTAAATGAACGGGTGCCAATAATTGTGGCACATATATTTTTGAGAAAAATATTTGTTTCAAGGTAAGAATTTAATGCTTTTTCAATTGTGTTACTTCAGTTAAAGGTTCGATTTTTGTGAATATTTTGAATGAAAGATCATGAGGATAAACAATAAAGACATTTTTCCACATCTCGTTTTGCTCATTTTCACTAACGGGTGCCAATAATTCTGGAGGGCACTGTACCTTCCATCTTTTCCACATGTAATGGGTGTGGGTTGGACATGGAAAAAAGAAAACTCAATTGAATGTTTTCAAACATTTATTTACTTCTGCAGAAGACAAAATTCAACCCATTAACTGCCTTCTGATCTTTTTCTGCTCCCTCAGCAATAAGTCAAATGACAATGTGTGACTTCATTCTTGTTTTTTTTGTACATTTAGATACATTATTTTGATATTACAGTATGTACTAAGCTCAGGATGCACATTACTAGAAAAGGGATATTAAAATTACCAGGAAAACATCGAACCTAAATCATAACACATTTCCTAAAAACCATTAACAACAATATATACAAGAGGAAAAACAGGGACACCTGGTGGGTAAAGTGAAAAGGTGCGTAGGACTGGCTGACTAAACAGACAACAGAAACTATAACATAACACAACACAACGGAAAACACACACTTAGAGAAGTCAATGCATCAACACATTAATTGTCTTCTGGTATTTTTCTATAGTTCTGGATCTAAACATGCAAAATAACTTTATACAAGAAGATATTTACATCAGCAAAACTTTTATTCGAATGGTAAAAACAACACTATGAAGTTGGGTACCGTTAAAATATTAACAGAAAGCAACGTGTCTTAAATGTTAAACCCTTCCAATAAATCACCTTAACGTGGTTTAGGGCCGTGTGTGTGACCTGTGTTCTCAGACCAAGAATTCACTCAACATCTGAAAAGAGTTGTGGCAGCTGGGCCGAAAAAAGGGAAACCGGGGCCCCTTTCTGGAGCCAGACCTGGGGGTGGAGCTTGCTGGTGAGGGTCTGGTTTCCGGGACGTGAGATATATGGTTCGACCAGGAACAACCCGAAAAATCTACATTGAGCCGCCGCCCTATTGGTCACTGATAACCGCTCGAAGGGATATGCGGAGGGGTGATTGGGTAGAAGAGCTAAAGGGGATTCTTTCCTGTGTGAGTTTTCATGTGTAGCTTTAGATCTGCGTTGCGCATAAATCTTTTATCACAAACTGACCAGCTGAAAGGTTTCTCTCCTGTGTGGATTCTCATGTGTTTCTTAAAACTTTTGTTATGTTCTGAATCACAAACTCAGACCAAATGTATGATTGAAGGATTGCCTCTGCACGGCTCGCAACATGGGTGCGACAGTTCACAACAATATTTTCTTCCAGGTGAGCGTGTCCCGGACCACTCTAGAAAACCAACACTAAATAGAAAATAAAAACTCAAATAGTCTACTGGATCAAACTAAAGACAGTACTAAGCTCCCTGCCAACGTGAGGAGGCGTCACCTTAAACAAAGCATGGATCTCTCAGAGCAATCAAGGTTTATTGTGTCACTAATCGCAAGCGGGGGCTAATTGTGTGTGAGGACATGGTTTTGAGGGAAACAATTGAAAATCTGAACGTGGAATCAATAAGCAACGCTCTCAAATTAAAACATGCTTTTGAATAAAGATAGAAAAAAAGCACCATATTTCTTCTCTTGCATCATGTGCCATGTCAGATTTACCTTTTGTATACAAACAGAACCACTAAAGCCGGTTCTCTCATGTATGAGTAATTATGTGTGACTTCAGAGCTGACTTGTGCCGATATCTTTTATCACAAACTGAGCAGCTGAAAGGTTTCTCTCCTGTGTGGATTCTCATGTGTATCTGTAAATGTGAACGACTGTCAAACCATTTCTTACAGACAGAGCAGCGGAGAGGGTTCTCTTCTGTGTGGGTTCTCATGTGTGTGTTTAAATTTGAACGATCGCTAAAAGATTTCTTACAAACTTTGCAGCTGTAAGGTTTATCTCCTGTGTGGTTTCTCATGTGTCTCTTTAAATTTGAACAATTGTTAAAAGATTTCTTACAAACTTTGCAGCTGAAAGGTTTCTCTCCTGTGTGGATTATCATGTGTCTCTTTAAATGTGAACCATCGCTAAAAGATTTCTTACAAACTTTGCAGCTGAAAGGTTTCTCTCCTGTGTGGTTTCTCATGTGTATCTTTAAATTTGAACAATTGTTAAACGATTTCTTACAAACTTTACAATTGAAAGGTTTCTCTCCTGTGTGGTTTCTCATGTGTCTCTTTAAATTTGAACGCAGGCTAAAAGATTTCTTACAAACCGAGCAGCTGAAAGGTTTCTCTCCTGTGTGGATTCTCATGTGTTTCTTCAGATCTGCCTTTCTGCCAGTTGTTTTCCCACACTCCGAGCATTTAAACAGTTTCTCACCAGCACTACATCTTGAATCACTGACATGGACTTCATCAGGTTTCAAAGAGTTTAAACCTGACTGAGGTTCTCTGGTCTTCTTCCAATCACCACAGTCATCAGTGTCAGAAGATTCTCCAGTCTTCTCATCAGTATCTGGTTCTGGATGTCTATCTGGATCTGAGTTCCTGTCTGGTTCTGGTCCTCCACAGTCCTCTCCATCAGCATCTGTTTCCATCTGTTCAGTTTGTCTTTGATGAAGCTGTGAGGACTGAGCTTCCTCTTCATCATCTTCACTCTTCACATGAGTGAATGAGAACTTGACATCAGCCTCCTCCAGCCCCTGAAGCTGCTCTCCCTCCTGACTGGTCCAGTGTTCCTCTTTAATGTGTGGGGAGTCTGGGTCCTCCTGTTCCTCTTTCATGTGTGGGGGCTCTGGGTCCTCCTGTTCCTCTTTCATGTGTGGGGGCTCTGGGTCCTCCTGTTCCTCTTTCATGTGTGGGGACTCTGGGTCCTCCTGTTCCTCTTTCATGTGTGGGGGCTCTGGGTCCTCCTGTTCCTCTTTCATGTGTGGGGGCTCTGGGTCCTCCTGTTCCTCTTTCATGTGTGGGGGCTCTGGGTCCTCCTGTTCCTCTTTCATGTGTGGGGACTCTGGGTCCTCCTGATCCAGACTGGAGCTCCACTCCTGCTGCTCAGGGACATCTGCAGGAAACCAGTAAACACACACAGAGACGTTACAAATAAATATTAGTATTGAGCAAATAGTCTCCTGTAGATACACTTTATTTCCTGCCATCATTCCCTCTTACACTCCCTGAGCAGTTACCAAACAAACATGCCGACACAAATTGTAAAGACAACGCACCAGCAGCAATGAGGTCATCAATAGTTTACATGGCAAAAAAGTGAGATACTACCAACATTGTTAAAGTATTCAACGAACCTGCATCCTCCATAAAGTGATCATGTGGGCAGTTATAGTTGACTAATGTACGTAAACCTGCCACCGTAGAAACAGTGGATAGAACCTTCAGAAGCAGCCACAACGTAACTGTGGACGTGCATCATCTGTGCGCTCCGTTTCTGAACCAATAGCACTCCACCTTGGTAGTCAGCCATAGAGAACATCCACGTAAAGATGATGGAACTGAAATGTGACAATAACAACAATGACACAATCTGTACAAATAAACTTTGTCTAGAGACTGCTCTCAGGAACCTGGAGGTCAAGGTTGAACCTCCCCACCCTCCTGGTCCCTGTTATTATTGATATATTTTAAATCATCCTATCAATGTTCATATTTCTATGATTATCAATAATTTAATTTTCATACTTGCAAGTAACCAGGTCTGTATGTGTCATGATAACAAGGTATATCTATGTTGTATGATTGTTTAATTCAGTGTGGGTTTGTAGCACAAAGGCAGTAAAACTGCCTGTGCCAAAGCACACTGTATATAATCCATCGGGCTTATTCATACTAATAATAATAATAATCATCTTAATCCAAAAGTTTGGGGCGCTTCTCCTCACACAGCGTTGCCAACAGCGGCAATACATCAAACGTGCGGCCTGATCGGGAATCGTGTGCTATCTATTTTTTTAGACAGATTTGCCCAGCGGCTTTCCCAAAAATCAGAGCAAAATTTCCCATTTCACTTGAATGGGGTTTCGGCGTGAAGAGAGCAAAAAAAACAAAACACTTAACTTCGGGCCCATATTGACGAGCCGTACATTAACGTAGAAACATGATTCAAAGTTTAAAATGTAGACAAAACGCTGCACTTTATTGAGCCAAACGGACATTTTGATAGCTATCAGTTTTCATGAAGTCACAGATTAAGTTTCAGGAAAATTTTGGGTCTGTTTCAGATTTTATAATGGGTGTGTATTGCACGGCTCATTAAGAGCTAGAGTGAGGGCATAACTGTCAGAGTGGAGCAGAGCAAAAAAATCTTCTGTGATTCTTCCAAACAAATTGCTCCAGCTCCCACAATGTTTACTCTTTATACAACATTTTTGGCACAAAAGCTTGGAAATGTTGTGCTGGTCGCAGTCAAGTGTCTATGGAATCCAACGGACTTACACATTTGGCTCAAAGAGCCGCAGAGAGACATGAACTCCAACCAACTGCTCCATTAGACCCCATGTTAAATCTCACCACTAATTTCTCAAAGAAAGCAGACGGTACCAGTTTTGTATATTGCTCTGGAGCTCACATTTTTAACACCACAAACATAAAAATCACATTACCGCGTTTGGCAGAATCTTATTTTTCTCACGGTATCCATATTTTGGAACTCAGACTCCTGTTAATTTGTTAAAAGGAGGTTTTGTTCAAAATCACTGTAATGTGTCTTAAATCAGTCTGCCTCTAACACCAGGCCTCACCATGGCAACCAGTTACACACACGCACTCTCCGTCTCTCTACACGCACACACACACACACACATGACTTGGAGATATTCAGTCAAAGGCATTGTTAAACCTCCTGTGTCTGTCTCTCTCTCTATCATACAGTAATTCAGGTATTAGATATTTTTAGAGAACACCCCCCCCCCCCCCCCATTTCAAAATAAAAGCCCCAGAGAGTGAATTCTAACTGGAATGCTTGTGATGAAGCTCCTCACTTTTCCTGCAAAAGTCCAGCAACATGAGTCTGTTTTCGCTTGTTACATGCATACCGTCTTTTCAAAATAAACTTCCATCTTCACAGGAAACAACTAAGGTTTATGCTTCATTTACTTGCATAGTGAGTTTGATGTTTTCACTTCATATTTTATCTTAATTCATGGAATAATAATTTATCCATAACTAAAAATAATTAGCTCAAGATCCACCCTCAGGCTCCACCAGCATGTAGCCATTTTGCATCAATTGTGTTTCATTTAGTGCACGTTTGTGTGCATTGTGACCTCATGATCATATAGGCTTGTTGTCAAACTAGGCTACGGCTACTCGTGTTAGCTGTCGATGGGTGAGCTTGGGGGTGTTCATGTTTATAATCACATTTGCTTACCTGTCGTTCTTTGAACTCTCAAATAAACTCTTGTGTGACATGAACATATGAATCAGTTCACAGTTTTTGCTTCATAAAATATCTTAATTGACCGTCTGTCAGGTATTATTAATTTCCAGCAACCCTCAAGTCAAAGAATGGAGTGGTCTCGTGTGACGTCACAGTTTAGCTGTCGGCCATGTTGGAGTACACACAAAGCCACTGGCATGTACGGCTGAGTCGCAGAACCTATCGGTGGTGAACTTTTGTGCTGTCTTTGGTTGTGGCAGCAGAGCTGATAGAGACAAGAAATCATTCTTTGGTTTGCCAGCGGTCATTACACATCAAGGAAATGACACGAAGGAGCTATCCAAGCGACGTCGCGAGAAATGGCTGTCACGCATCTCTCGAGATATAAAGGAATGGAATTTGGCGTACACTAGAGTATGTGCGGATCACTTTATAAGTGGTCAGTGATTTTATTTACAAATTAGTTTGTGAACAGTATTTAATAAAGGAAATATAAATTAAACTTTTACATGAGAAGGTTACCGAAGCTTCATCGGCCCGTGACAGCAGTCGGTGCCAGAGACGTGTCGAGCGTGTACAACAGGCGAAACACAGAGATGCAGCCTCAGCATTGCTTGATATGAGTTTAACGTCAGATCATATATATATGTATGTATATATATATATATATATGTGTGGGGGGGGATGAAGTTAGGAGTTAGTTGAAAGTGAATTCCTACACACACGCACACAATGACGTGCATGTACAATGTAAACAAACACACGTGTCTGTTTGCGCTGAGTAAACATTGAATATTGCTAAATATCGGACCAGATCTGTATATATTTACCCTTCCAATGACGAGATGAGAATTCCCGACGACCGTTGCTTTGACGTCTCGGACCCATCCACTGACAAACTGATTATAAGCGTCGAGCCCTTTGTAGCACTCCAGCTCGTATTTTGTGTAAGGACTGGGGGTGTTCACGAGATACGTGTAGATGTTGGCGTAGTTTACCGATGGAAGATAAGTAGGATCGGCACTGAAACGATCTGCACTCATCGTATAGGGATCCAAGTTACCAATATCCTTCAATTTGGCCAGGTAGCGAACCTTTGATGCACTATCCAGTGATTCAAAGTATTGTATTTTCGCCGCACTTCCTTGCTTACGCGCCGCCATGTAGGTTCTGTATGTACTCCAACATGGCCGACCGACCTCGTAACTAAGGAGATCGTGACGTCGGTGAGACCACTCCATAAAGACACTTTACGCACAATTTAGGTGTATTTTGCCTTTAACTCACGAGATGCAGGTAGCATGTTTTATACTTAATGTGAATGTAATTAATTTGATCTCATTTCCATTATGCAATATGTATACTTTGTTGGCATCTTATTCTGAAAAATGTTCGTCTGAAGAAACCGGATGCTGTCTCGCGTTAATATTTCAGCTAACTTTCCTTCCTTCGCGCGCTCCCGATCTGTGCAGTTTGAATCAGTTTACCGTGAATTTATTTATGTATTTCTTGGTTTATTTGAACGGGACAGTGCACATTAATAAAAACATTTCTGCAAATGTGCCAGAGTTAGCCAAAAGGCTATTTTTCATCTGTAGTCCCAAGAGGCAGATTTTACACAATAAACCTAAAAACAATGTAAGATTAAAGTTAAAAGGTTAAACAATATTGACACTTAACAATGCGTGGACAAACAATGAAAAAAAGAGAATAACTATGTTAAAACATGGACTAAAAACAGTATTATGCTGTAGTTGTTTAGATGCTAAAAAACATCCACGTAAGAGGCACAAAACATAAAAGCATACAGAGTATGTGAACTACATAAATCACTCAGACACAGCTAAACAACAATAAAAGACATGCATGCAGGTAGAGGACGGTCGACCGGCAATTTCAGCACATAGATCCACTAAAATGTAAGTGTCTGCTGACTTGAACGCAGTCTGATGTGACCATGAACATATTCATCATTTTAGAATTCAACACGCTGCAAAACCCACGTGGTGTTATCAAAGCGAAACTTTACTTTAAGTGTAAATATTTCTGTCATCTAGAAGCTGAGAGAACAGATCAGAAGAAGAAAAAAGATTCATTGAATCAACAGAGTCTCACTCCAAACTACATAGAAACGTTATCAGCCGGAGCATGAACAGAATAAATAAAGTGAACAAACCTGCTCCGTGTAGCCGCAGCTGAGGGTTGAAAACAGCGTCCAGCAGTTTACGTTGTCGCTCGTTTTGCTCCTTTAAAGCAGAAACTTCATCCTCGTACTCTGCTATCGTTCTTTCAAACATATCAAATATCTCTCCATCAGCAGCAGTTAGTCGCTGGTTGAGTAAACATCTCAGCATTTGGACTTTAGACATCTTCACTCAACCACAGACACGTTTCTTCCAGACAAACTCCGGAAGATATACCGAGACGGACTGTTGTGCGTTAATAAAAGGTCCGAGTAGCACCAACAAGCTTGTGAACATATAGTTCCACATGGAAATTTAAAAAGTATGTGAATACCGAAACAGTTGTGCTTGTATGATACAATTGATCAAATATATACTATTACAACGAAGCATAATGACTATTTAAACATTGACATTCCGTTTGTCTTTTCCATATCTACACCACCTTCTGCTCCAGAGAGTGGATCAGACAACAGACTGACAATATTTCACAGGTTTGTACTTTATTCACTCAATTAAAAACATCTGCTCAGGTGATACAAGCATCCACAAAAGCGCATGTCCTCTTTGGATGTGACCTTAATTTGACCTAAATTAGAAACAAATATCCCGGTGAAGGAGGTGAGCAGCATCCTCCACCTTCTCTTTAACTACCTCCACCTGGACATGGCGCACTGCGGCCTGAAGGGGGCAGTAGATGGCAGTGGTGGAAGAAGGACTCTGGTCTATTTCTTGTATGAAAGAAGTAATGCACCAGTGTGTAGAAATACTCAAAATCCTTCTTACAAAAAAAGTACAACTGTATCAGCAATAAAATGTACTGAACGTACCAAAAGTAAAAGTACGCATTATGCAGAATGGCCCAAATCAGAATATGAGTAAAACTATTATGAGTAAAACTATTACATTCACATAATATTCAAATGCACTTACCAAATCAACTTCATATTTTTCTTTCCTTTTCAACCTCTAACAAATACCAGTCTATGTCAGGCCACACAAGCGTCCATGGAGCCACCACCGGGTAACCTGCTGAGGTGCTTATCCGTAATTTGCCATCAGTTGCTTTCTCCTTAAATCCAGCGGTGTGTCTCCCATTTCTACCTGCAGGCCAGGTTATGCTGCAACTTGGTGGGTAACCTACAAAATAAAAGCCTCTATAAATTATTCCCATCTTCAGTTACAATGCCCTCCAGAATCATTGACACCCTTCGTGAATATGAGCAAAACAGGCTGTGAAAACAATTCTTTGCTGTTTATCCTCTTGGTCTTTCACTCAAAATATTCACAAAAATCTTTTCATTGAAGTAAAATTATTGAAAGAAAAAATAAATAAATATTTTTCTCCAAAACATGTGTGCCACAATTATTGGCACCCCTAGAAAATCTAATGATTAAACTCTAACTGAAGTATTATTCCAGTCATATTTTACATTTTTAAATTCACCTGTTTGATTAGGAACTCTTAAGTCAACCATGACTTCCTGTTTCACTGGGGTATAAATATGAGGTGACACAGGCCAAATTCCCTTTGTCATTCATCACCATGGGAAAGACCCGAGAACACAGTGACGATGTGCGACGAAAAGTTGTTGAGCTGCACAAATCAGGAAAAGGATATAAGAAAATCTCTAAACAGTTGAAAAATACCCATTTCCAATATCAGGGCAATAATTAAGAAGTTTAAAGCAACAGGAGATGTGAAGAATCAGCCTGGAAGAGGACGTGTGTGTACATTGACCCCACGCACCGTGAGGAGGATGGTTCGACTGGCAAAAGAATCTCCAAGGATCACAGCTGGAGAATTGCAGAGGTTAGTTGAGTCTTGGGGTCAGAAAGTCTCCTAAACTACGAACAGACGCCACCTACATCACCACAAGTCTCTGCTGTCAATCAACAACAAACTAAAGTGCCTACAGTTTGCCAAACGTTACTGGGACTTTCAATGGGACCGGGTTATATGGTCAGATGAGACCAAAATAAAGCTTTTTGGCAACAAACATCAAAGGTGGTTTGGCATAGACAGGAAGATAGCCATACAGAGAAGCACCTCATACCCACTGTGAAGTATGGTGCTGGATCTTTGATGTTGTCGGGCTGTTTTTCTTCCAAAGGCCCTGGACATCTTGTTAGGATACATGGTATCGTGGACTCCATCAAATACCAGCAGATATTAAATGAAAACCTAACAGCCTCTGCCAGGAAGCTTAAAATGGGCCGTGGTTGGACCTTCCAGCAGGACAATGATCCGAAGCACACCTCAAAATCTACACAAAAATGGTTCACCGACCACAGAATAAAGGTTTTGCCACGGCCATCACAGTCCCCCGACCTAAACCCCATAGAACATATGTGGGATGAGCTGAAGAGGAGAGTCCAGCGTCGACCTCGGAATCTGAAGAGATTCTGCATGGAGGAATGGTCTCATATCCAGTGCCATGTGTTCACCAACCTCACCACGCATTATAGGAGAAGACTCAGAGCTGTTATCTTGGCAAAGGGAGGCGGCACAAAATATTAAATGAACGGGTGCCAATAATTGTGGCACATATATTTTTGAGAAAAATATTTGTTTCAGGATAAGAATTTAATGTTTTTTCAATTGTGTTACTTCAGTTAAAGGTTCGATTTTTGTGAATATTTTGAATGAAAGATCATGAGGATAAACAATAAAGACATTTTTCCACATCTCGTTTTGCTCATTTTTACTAAAGGGTGCCAATAATTCTGGAGGGCACTGTACCTTCCATCTTTTCCACATGTAATGGGTGTGGGTTGGACATGGAAAAAAGAAAACTCAATTGAATGTTTTCAAACATTTATTTACTTCTGCAGAAGACAAAATTCAACCCATTAACTGCCTTCTGATCTTTTTCTGCTCCCTCAGCAATAAGTAAAATGACAATGTGTGATTTCATTCTTGTTTTTTTACATTTAGATCCATTATTTTGATATTACAGTATGTACTAAGCTCAGGATGCACATTACTAGAAAAGGGATATTAAAATTACCAGGAAAACATCGAACCTAAATCATACCACATTTCCTAAAAACCATCAAAAACAATATATACAAGAGGAAAAACAGGGACACCTGGTGGGTAAAGTGAAAAGGTGCGTAGGACTGGCTGACTAAACAGACAACAGAAACTATAACATAACACAACACAACGGAAAACACACACTTAGAGAAGTCAATGCATCAACACATTAATTGTCTTCTGGTATTTTTCTATAGTTCTGGATCTAAACATGCAAAATAACTTTATACAAGAAGATATTTACATCAGAAAAACTTTTATTCTAACGGTAAAAACAACACCATGAAGTTGGGTACCGTTAAAATAGTAACAGAAAGCAACGTGTCTTAAATGTTAAACCCTTCCAATAAATCACCTTAACGTGGTTTAGGGCCGTGTGTGTGACCTGTGACCTGTGTTCTCAGACCAAGAATTCACTCAACATCTGAAAAGAGTTGTGGCAGCTGGGCCGAAAAAAGGGAAACCGGGGCCCCTTTCTGGAGCCAGACCTGGGGGTGGAGCTTGCTGGTGAGGGTCTGGTTTCCGGGACGTGAGATATATGGTTCGACCAGAACAACCCGAAAAATCTACATTGAGCCGCCGCCCTATTGGTCACTGATAACCGCTCGAAGGGATATGCGGAGGGGTGATTGGGTAGAAGAGCTTAAGGGGATTCTTTCCTGTGTGAGTTTTCATGTGTAGCTTTAGATCTGCGTTGCGCATAAATCCTTTATCACAAACTGACCAGCTGAAAGGTTTCTCTCCTGTGTGGATTCTCATGTGTTTCTTAAAACTTTTGTTATGTTCTGAATCACAAACTCAGACCAAATGTATGATTGAAGGATTGCCTCTGCACGGCTCGCAACATGGGTGCGACAGTTCACAACAATATTTTCTTCCAGGTGAGCGTGTCCCGGACCACTCTAGAAAACCAACACTAAATAGAAAATAAAAACTCAATAAGTCTACTGGATCAAACTAAAGACAGTACTAAGCTCCCTGCCAACGTGAGGAGGCGTCACCTTAAACAAAGTATGGATCTCTCAGAGCAATCAAGCTTTATTGTGTCACTAATCGTAAGCGGGGGCTAATTGTGTGTGAGGACAAGGTTTTGAGGGAAACAATTGAAAATCTGAACGTGGAATCAATAAGCAACGCTCTCAAATTAAAACATGCTTTTGAATAAAGATAGAAAAAAAGCACCATATTTCTTCTCTTGCATTATGTGCCATGTGGTGTGTCAGATTTACCTTTTGTATACAAACAGAACCACTAAAGCCGGTTCTCTCATGTATGAGTAATTATGTGTGACTTCAGAGCTGACTTGTGCCGATATCTTTTATCACAAACTGAGCAGCTGAAAGGTTTCTCTCCTGTGTGGATTCTCATGTGTATCTGTAAATGTGAACGATCGCTAAAAGATTTCTTACAAACTTTGCAGCTGTAAGGTTTCTCTCCTGTGTGGGTTCTCATGTGTGTCTTTAAATTTGAATGATCGCTAAAAGATTTCTTACAAACTTTGCAGCTGTAAGGTTTCTCTCCTGTGTGGGTTCTCATGTGCGTCTGTACAGTTGAACGATCGCTAAAAGATTTCTTACAAACTGAGCAGCTGAAAGGTTTCTCTCCTGTGTGGGTTCTCGTGTGTCTCTGTAAAAGTGAATCATGGTTAAAAGATTTCTTACAAACTTTGCAGCTGTAAGGTTTCTCTCCTGTGTGGTTTCTCATGTGTATCTTTAAATTTGAACAATTGTTAAACGATTTCTTACAAACTTTACAATTGAAAGGTTTATCTCCTGTGTGGTTTCTCATGTGTCTCTTTAAATTTGAACAATTGTTAAAAGATTTCTTACAAACTTTGCAGCTGAAAGGTTTCTCTCCTGTGTGGATTATCATGTGTTTCTGTAAAGTTGAACGCAGGCTAAAAGATTTCTTACACACCGAGCAGCTGAAAGGTTTCTCTCCTGTGTGGGTTCTCATGTGTGTCTTCAGATCTCCACTTGTGTCAGTTGTTTTCCCACACTCCGAGCATTTAAACAGTTTCTCACCAGCACTACATCTTGAATCCCTGACATGGACTTCATCAGGTTTCAAAGAGTTTAAACCTGACTGAGGTTCTCTGGTCTTCTTCCAATCACCACTGTCATCAGTGTCAGAAGATTCTCCAGTCTTCTCATCAGTATCTGGTTCTGGATGTCTATCTGGATCCGAGTTCCTGTCTGGTTCTGGTCCTCCACAGTCCTCTCCATCAGCATCTGTTTCCATCTGTTCAGTTTGTCTTTGATGAAGCTGTGAGGACTGAGCTTCCTCTTCATCATCTTCACTCTTCACATGAGTGAATGAGAACTTGACATCAGCCTCCTCCAGCCCCTGAAGCTGCTCTCCCTCCTGACTGGTCCAGTGTTCCTCTTTAATGTGTGGGGGCTCTGGGTCCTCCTGTTCCTCTTTAATGTGTGGGGGCTCTGGGTCCTCCTGTTCCTCTTTAATGTGTGGGGGCTCTGGGTCCTCCTGTTCCTCTTTAATGTGTGGGGGCCCTGGGTCATCCTGTTCCTCTTTAATGTGTGGGGGCTCTGGGTCCTCCTGTTCCTCTTTAATGTGTGGGGGCTCTGGGTACTCCTGTTCCTCTTTAATGTGTGGGGACTCTGGATCCTCCTGTTCCTCTTTAATGTGTGGGGGCTCTGGGTCATCCTGTTCCTCTTTAATGTGTGGGGACTCTGGGTCCTCCTGATCCAGACTGGAGCTCCACTCCTGCTGCTCAGGGACATCTGCAGGAAACCAGTAAACACACAGAGATGTTACAAATAAATATTAGTATTGAGCAAATAGTCTCCTGTAGATACACTTTATTTCCTGCCATCATTCCCTCTCACACTCCCTGTGCACAGTTACCAAACAGACATGCCGACACAAATTGTAAAGACAACGCACCAGCAGCAATGAGGTCATCAATAGTTTACATGGCAAAAAAGTGAGATACTACCAACATTGTTAAAGTATTCAACGAACCTGCATCCTCCATAAAGTGATAGCTATGTACTTTATTTATCCACAGGGGGAAATTTGTATCAAAGTGCGGCTGAGATGTGATCATGTGGGCAGTTATAGTTGACTAATGTACGTAAACCTGCCATGGTAGAAACAGTGGATAGAACCTTCAGAAGCAGCCACAACGTAACCGTGGACGTGCATCATCTGTGCGCTCCGTTTCTGAACCAATAGCACTCCACCTTGGTAGTCAGCCGTAGAGAACATCCACGTAAAGATGATGGAACTGAAATGTGACAATAACAACAATGACACAATCTGTACAAATAAACTTTGTCTAGAGACTGCTCTCAGGAACCTGGAGGTCAAGGTTGAACCTCCCCACCCTCCTGGTCCCAGGGTGGTCCCTGTTATTGATATATTTTAAATAATCCTATCGATGTTAATATTTCTATGATTGTCAATAATTACATTTTCATACTTGCAAGTAACCAGGTCTGTATGTGTCATGATAACAAGGTCAATTGTAAGAAATTTGAGCAAAAAACTGTAGTTAGTAGATATAATAAAAGTGTTTCATAATTCATAATTAAGAATTCATAATTAGTCATAATCATAAGGGTTTTGGAATGCATAATTAAGATAAACATAAAGTGATATAGGATTAAGTAGCTAAAAGTGCATAGGGGAATTTGGCCAATAGAAATTGAGATAGACGGAAGGGGAGGAGTCGTGAATGAATATGTGGGCGGGTTAGAAGTGTTTTTCTGCCTCTTTTAGCGTGTGGATCTGCAGGACGGCTGTGTCCTGGGACCAGAGGTAGTTTTTTCCAAAGTGGGTTAATATTGTAATATTTCGTAGGAGTATGTACTCCAATGTTTAACTGTAATCATATTTGCATCAGTGGAATTAAATTCCTTATAATTGTAAACCAGTTTTGGTAGCGTTATTATTGCAGCGTGTGATGACGGCACAAAGCAGCGGACACGTGTGCTCCAGCCTTCTCTCTGTGGGGCTAGAGATTTAGCCTCAACAAATTTGGCGACCACGAAGGGACATTCTTACCGGCCTCGCTGTGTGTGCTGAAGGCAGCGCTGGTCAAGCAGACATCCTGGGCCCATAATATCGGTAGGCAGAGCCGTTTCATGAAATCTGTGAGGTAGCTTTTAGGACATTTAGGGGAATTTCTGCTTGGCTAAATGTTGCTAACAGGTAGCTCTGCGTTGCTGGTGAGGACGTTCCATGGGGAAGGCCGCGTTCCACTGAGGTAAGTACGATTTACTGTCTGAAGTATGGTGAACTAAGGGACTAGTCCAGTGTATAAGGATCCTAAGAATAAATTAAAGGCAGACAGCGCTGTAATTAAATCACCACATTGGAATCAAACGGTTATCGACAGGACGAACTGCTTGCTTATGCTGAGAGACCCTTCGGCTCAACATAAGTATTGCCAGGTCTGCAGATAACTAGTTTAAAACAGTTATGTAGCTTGGCGAACTGAAATATCGTGGCTTTGAGGGGCTTAGGGGTGCAATCCTTTGCAGGCTTAGTCCACGAGTTTTGGGCCTTGAGCATAAGCTGTTTAGAGAAGCTAGGCTAGCGGGAGACTATCTCGCTTGTTTTGGCCGTGCATTAAAAATAGCGATCATGTGGGTGATTCGGAAGAAGTAGAATAGTGGGCTTTTGGGGAAACTAGACTGACTGAGGAGAGTGGTTGTGTCGCTGGAAGTGCAGAACTCGTGATCATAACGTAACAATGAACTCAGGTCTGGAGGAGCTAATAGCCTGTTAACCGGAGGATTTAAGGTTTAATAAAACCGGACAATAAGTCCAATAATACGTGTGACCAGTCTGTGTTTTAGCAGCGTGGAAATACGTTTAAAATGATGAATAACATTGCATAATCTGTAGCCGCGCTGTGAGGAGCTAACGCTAGCTACGTGTAGCTCCGGTTTTGCGGTACTCTGTATGTAAAATAAACGTGCTTATAAAATAACCAGTAGAGTGTGAGAGGAGACAGAGGGCGTACCAGTGGAATTAAAGTGTGGGATTTTGGTGAAACTTGTGTGCGTATGCTTTATTAGAAGCTCCGTTTTTGTCGTTAGCATAGCGGTTAGCATATCCGTTACCAAAACAGCCAGTTTCAGGATTCAAAGTTCAAAGTTCAAAGTTCACTTTATTGTCAAAGTTTCCACATGTGTTATGCATACAGAAAATTCGAAATGCCGTTTCTCGCAGTCCCACAGTGTAATATAGACATGAACATATAACATATAATAGAATAAAATAGAATAAAGTTAAGAACATAAGGGCCTAGATAAAGGATTAACAAGTAGCAGCAGAGAATAAAAAGTGACTGGTGCTGGATGAGGGAAGGGTGTGTGAGGGGGGTATTTGTTCGTAGCAGCAGAGAATAAAAAATTAAAATAAATAATAGAAAAAGTGACTGGTGCTGGATGAGGGAAGGGGTGTGAGGGGGAGTAGATGTCCTGGTATGTTCCATTTGAGGCAGTGGGGAAAGGTGGGTGAGGGGGAGGGTAGAGAGGTCAGGGGAGAGATGGCAGGGGGGGAGAGAGGGGGAGCGAGAGGAGAGAGGGAGGGAGAGAGTTCAGCATCCTGACCACCTGGTGGAAGAAGCTGTTCCTCAGCCGGGTAGAGCTCGAACGGAGACTGCGGAACCTTCTCCCTGAAGGCAGGAGGCTGAAGAGGCTGTTGGAGGGGTGGGTGGGGTCACCCGCAATGCCGAGTGCTTTGCGGGTGAGGCGGGTGTTGTAAATGTCCTGTAGTGTAGGGAGTGAGACTCCGATGATCCTCTGGGCAGAGTTCACAATGCGCTGCAGGCTCTTGCGGTTGGAGGCGGTGCAGCTTCCGAACCACAGCGTGATGCAGCTGCTGAGGATGCTCTCAGTGGCGCCTCGGTAGAATGAGAGCATGATGGGGGGGGGGGGCTCCTGCTCGCTTGAGCTTCCTGATGAAGTACAGGCGTTGCTGGGCCTTCTTTGCCAGTGCAGTGGTGTTGCTGTTCCAGGTGAGGTCATCTGTGATTGTCACACCCAGGAATTTGGTGCTGCTCACCTGCTCCACAGCAGCACCATTGATGGTCAGAGGGAGGGGGGGTTGGGAGTGGGTTCTCCTGAAGTCAACAACAATCTCCTTTGTTTTCCCCACATTGAGGAAGAGATTGTTATTTTGGCACCAACGGACCAGCTGGTTCACTTCCTTCCTGTAGTTAGTCTCATCGTTGTGGCTGATGAGACCTACCACGGTAGTGTCGTCAGCGAACTTCACGATGTGGTTGGAGCTGTAGTTGGGTTTACAGTCATGGGTCAGCAGGGTGAAGAGAAGGGGGCTGAGCACACAACCTTGGGGGGCCCCCGTACTCAGTGTTAGTGTGTTCGAAGTGTTGTTGTTGACCCGAACAGCTTGTGGTCTCTCTGTGAGGAAGTCCAACAACCAGTTGCAGAGAGAGGGGCTGAGGCCCAGGTCTGTAAGTTTACACACAAGCTGCTGGGGGATGATTGTATTGAATGCTGAGCTGAAATCTATGAACAGCATTCTGACGTAGGAGTTCTTAGTGTCCAGGTGTGTGAGGGCTGGGTGTAGAGCGGAGGAGATTGCATCCTCTGTGGACCGTTTAGTTCGGTAAGCAAACTGAAACGGGTCCAGGGAGGGAGGAAGGGTGGATTTGATCTGCTTCATGACCAGCCTTTCGAAACACTTCATGATGGTAGAAGTCAATGCGACGGGGCGGTAGTCGTTGAAGCAGGCTGGAGATGACTTCTTCGGCACAGGAATGATGGTGGTTTCCTTGAAGCACGTGGGAACAACAGCCTGGCTCAGGGAGGTGTTAAAGATGTCGGTGAGGACATCCGTGAGCTCCTCTGCGCAGTCCCTCAGCACACGACCAGGAATGTTGTCAGGTCCCGCAGCCTTGCGGGTATTAATCCTCAGCAGTGTGCTCCTCACACTGGCTGGGGACAGGCACAGAGCCTGGTCGTCGGTGGGGGGGGTGGTTTTCTGCGCAGGTGTGTTGTTCTGTGCTTCGAAGCGTGCAAAGAAGCCATTGAGGTTGTTAAGCAGGGAGGTGTGACTGTCACAGGTCTGTGGCGGTAGTTTGTAGTCCGTTATGGTCCTAATGCCCTGCCACAGGCTCCGTGAGTCCCTGCTGTCTTTGAAATGTCCTGTGATTTTCCTGGTGTACAGTCGTTTAGCTTTCCTGATGCCACGGCACAGGTCAGCCCTGGCTGCTCCCAGCCCAGCTGGGTCTCCAGCTCTGAAGGCGGTGTCGCGAGCCTTGAGCAGTGTGCGGACCTCCCCTGTCAGCCATGGCTTCTGGTTGGCTCGGATGGTGATGGCTCTGGTGGTAGTTACATCATCAATGCACTTGGTGATGTAACCTGTGACTGTCTCTGTGTATTCTTGAATGTTAATGTGATGGTTGTAGGTGGCTGCCTGCTTGAACATGTCCCAGTCTGTAGTACCAAAGCAGTCCTGAAGTGCAGCAGTACTGTCCTCTGGCCACACCCGTACCTGTTTTGAAACCGGTTTGGTAACCTTTACCCTTGCTCTGTAGGCCGGTTTCAGCAAGACAGTGAGGTGGTCGGAGAGGCCAATGTGGGGGAGGGGGGACGCCTTGTACGCTCCCTTGATCGATGTGTAGACTAGGTCTAATTTGTTGTTTTCCCTGGTTGGAAAATCAACATGCTGGTATATTTTAGGCAGAACAGTTTTTAGGTTAGCATGGTTGAAGTCTCCAGCAACGATGAGAATGCCGTCCGGGTGTGCTGTCTGTTGCTCACTGATGGCTCTGTAAAGTTCACTGAGTGCCTCCTCTCTGTCCTTGTTGTTGGGGCTCGGAGGTATATAAACAGCCACCAGTAGAATGGCTGAAAACTCCCTCGGCAGGTAAAAAGGACGGCACTTTAAAACCATAAACTCCACCAGCGGGGAACAGTGTTGGTTAACAACAATAGCGTCTCGACACCAAGCATCACTGATGTAAACACACACACCGCCGCCGCGGGACTTTCCCACGCTAACTATGTCTCTGTCTGCTCGGTAGCATGTTAGCTTGTCCAGTTGAATAGCGGAGTCCGGGATGTTGTGGTGGAGCCATGTTTCCGTGAACACGTAAACACAGCAGTCCCTCACCTCACGCTTGGTTCTGAGTAGCCGTATATTGTCCATCTTGTTGTCCAGTGAACGGACATTTGCCATGAGTAATGTTGGAATTGCCGGCTTGTGTGGGCTAGCCGTTAGCCTAGCCCGGATACCTCCACGCTTTCCCCGCTTTTGCTTCCTCTCGCACCGCTTGCGATGTCTCCTTACCGGGTGGGGGTTGACACAATGGGGGGAGCAGAGAAGTCCCAGGCTGCTAAGATCCACGGAGAGTTTGGCTTCCAAGTTGAAGAAAGTTGTACTTTTTCCAAGAAGAAACTCACGGCTGTATTGTTGTGTTTTGCGATATAAGTCCGTCGGGCATGACGAACACAGCGGCAGACTAGACAAACTAGACGAAAAAGACGAAAAAGACGAAAACACTGTTTTTCCGGGACCGCGACTGGCCGCTGCGACTGCTCGCGCCGCCAACATGTTTAACTACTACTACTAGGATAACTTCCGGTCTGTGAGAAAAATAGTAGAATAAATGCAAAACGCCAGAAAACCAACTAGCGGCCAGGAGGAGTAACTGCTAGGAGGAGTAACTGCTAGATAATCGTAAATAAGTGTTTAGAATCTGTGAATTTTTCAGAGATTCATTGTCTAAGAGCTGTGAGCTTATATCCTGACCTTAGTTTTAATTAAGCATTATAACTTTAGTCGTTGACTTTGGTTTTAATTCAGCATTTTAACAAAGATTAATGGTTTCAGTTGTGCTTCTTCAATTCTTGAACTTAATTGTGATTCATTATTTTGCAGACCAGAGTGTAAGTGCAGTTCAACAGTTTGACTTGCATTGGTATTTCTGATTGAATATCTTTGAACACAGTTATTGATTTTTTAAAGTTGAATTTAATATTTAATTGATTAATTATTCATTGTTTTTTAATTTCATTTTACTTCCAATTTTAAACCTTTCGAATTCTGATGTGGAACTGGATTGTGATTTTGATTCTGATTTAGATGTTGAGTTTGATTTCGGAATTCTAACTTCAATTTTGGATTCGAGATTCCTTCACATATCCAGTATTGACTAATTTTGGTACATTTACTATTTTACATCGTTCCTAAGAATCAATTTTGACACGGACGGCGCAAACATATTTGAGAGATCGTTGACCTCTCTTACACTACAGACATATGCTAACATTTACTGCTGAACTTTTGGCAGTTTTGTGGTTGTTTTAGTCAAGGTGCGTGGTTGAGTGGATCCAGATCTGGGAAGTGGAGCAGTGGATCCCAGTTTTGGAGTCAACGGCGGCACACCATACAGCACAGAGGGTGAGTTGACTTTGATTCATGTGATGACAAGCGTGCACATTTAATACACACATTTGAATACTCCTAGGCTGCATAATGTTTACATTAAAGAAGCAGAGGAAGGAAGTAGGAGAACTGGTAAGAAGACTAAAATGTGAAGTAAGAGGAGTAGAACGCATCAGAAAAGATTTGCAACAGCAGATAGAGGAAAGACGAGCAGAAAGTAAAGAAGACGAGGATATAAAGAGAATGCAGCGGCGACTGCTGAAACTGCAAGTAGCAGAGGTCGACAGAGAATTAAATAGAAAAGTTCAGGCCAAGAAACAGATGATAGCAGCAGAAGCCCAGCAGCAACAAAATCCAGCAGTACCAGCCTACACGGTGGTGTACTATCAGCCTCCACCACGATGCAGAAGTGGTGCATCCAACAGAGGGAGAGGTAACGATAAAGGGGGGCAGGGGGGTCGTGTAAGTAAAGGAGTGTGCTACGTATGTGGGAGAGAAGGTCATTGGCAGAGAGATTGCCCACATAAAAGAAGAGGAAGACAGCCCAATGCACCACCACAACATGCTCCGTTCCCACCACAACATCAGCAGTACCTACGACCAGGTCCATCTGGACCTCCTCCCGTGAGACATCAACAGATGCCCATGCTGTCACCAGGACCATGGGGAGGTTCAGTGTATAGCCAAGATACATAGATGGTTGCCATGTGATCCCTTACAGCAGAGATATCGAGGTGAAGGGGGGACATGGTAAGGTGTCAAACATTTTTTGTAGATCCACATTTAGAATAGTTTTCAGTAAAGGTGCTACTCACAATTTTTGAGATTTAATAACGTCATGATAAACCACAACTTTGAATTTAAATACAGCACAATCCAAGTCCTCTAACTCAGTGATAGGTCCTAGCCTAGACTTGCTAACTCTAGAAATTGAGAAATATACGGGAGCTCTAACTAACATGAGCCGAGTTTTGTTTTCTCAGGTGACAAACGCAGAAGCAGCAGCTGACGAAAGGAAGCAGGCTGACGTGTCACCAGGCAGTCTGGTGTGGCTAAGAGTCCACAAGCGCAGGTGGAGTGAACCAAGGTGGACAGGTCCATGGGAGGTAGTATTGGCAACCTCACATGCAGAAAAGGTCAAATGGGAGCGACTTGGCACCACCTCACTCACTGTGCAGCAGCGAAGGTAACGAGTGAGACACTCGCAGGGACAGGATTGAACATCAAACAGGCAAAATTTGAAGCTAAAGACACCTCAAAAGAGGGGTTTAGACAGTACTGAAGATGACGTTTCCCCCACAGTTTAAGCGAGGGCGTCCTGTAGGAGACTCTAGGTTCAGTGGGTTATGGAAGTCTGTAATTATTTTCTTCCTGATTTCAGTAGTTTCCCTCTTAGTATGGGGAATTAACCACAGACAGGAACCAGAACACATGCATGACTACATCAAGATTCGACATCTAGCCTCAGTAGCTAATCAAACCGATCTTAGACCACGTAGAGAGGCTTCTCTGACGACACTCTCGTATGAAAATGTAACTCTCACTCTTATGTTCAAAGAAGGTACAACATCAACGGTCCAGTTCGACTTCTGTGAAGTAGTTTCCTGTCCCAAGTATGAACACACCTACGGGTGGATGTCCAAAACCTTGTGCATCATAACTGACCAGTGTGGGC
Source organism: Melanostigma gelatinosum (assembly GCF_949748355.1). Classification (NCBI taxonomy): domain Eukaryota; kingdom Metazoa; phylum Chordata; class Actinopteri; order Perciformes; family Zoarcidae; genus Melanostigma; species Melanostigma gelatinosum. The sequence continues at coordinate 25,020,121 of NC_136644.1, forward strand.
CCGCCACACATAAGTATGGGAAGCTGTTATCATATTATGACTGTGATGTGTACAAAGGGGGTGGGTAGATGTAATCCTTTAAGACTTACCTTAACAGACCCAAAATTGACTGACTGAGGACTTTACGTAGTACAGGGAAAGGCAACTACTGATAGTCCTGCCCCACAAGGGCTCATTAGGATTATTGTTAAGCCTGTCAAAAAGACCAGGTTCGACATACGACTGACGCAGAGAATGAGGTACCGGGGGTTGGAAACTGGAATGGCAGATGGGAATTTATGGTGGGTACAACATACGGCTTCAAGTCAGAAGTACAGATTGTATTGTGTGTTTAGGATCTAGACCCCTAGCAACACCAGTTCCTTCAAGATTCAGACTCCTAAGTCCTGAATTTAGTTGTATTTTAACTCTGTTTACTGATGACACTTTGCCCCTCCATCACACTTGTCAGGGGCTACACTGGGATTACCCACCTGTAGAATATAATACCCCACCTCTGTTCAAGGTTACAGAGGGTCCATTTGATTGTATAGTCTCAGATACAGCTAAGGGGCCCAATGTAGGTAGTATTATTGCAAATTATAGCAAATTGTAGCCACAGTCACAATGCTAGCGACTATCTATATAACAGTGTGTTAAGACAGACAGCACCTAGAGCTGATTTATGGTGGTGGTGTGGAGGAAGAACCATATATCCAATCCTGCCTAAAGATTGGACAGGTAGATGTGCGTTGGTGCAACTTATATGGTCATTCTATATCTTGCCTGTCACTGATGCAACTTATAGAGAACTCATCTCTCCACGCCCACATGCTAACAGAAGATCCAAAAGAGATGCCGGTGGCCCGAAGGGAGCCTTTGATGACCAAGTGTACATAAGATGTCATAAGAGTGCCAAGGGGGGTGTCTAATGACTTTCAAGCCAGAAATCAAATAGCAGCAGATTTAGAATCTGATTTCTCTCAGAGAGTGATGATTAATAAAAATGTCGATTGGATCAACTACATTTACTATAACCAACAGCGTTTTGTAACCTTCACCAGGGACGCCATATCAGGACTGCATGCACAGCTGGCGAAGACTAGTTTAATGACCTTGCAGAACAGAATGTCATTAGATATGATTTAGCAGAGAAAGGTGGCGTGTGCCAGATGTTTGGGTCTGCGTGCTGTACTTTCATTCCAAATAACACAGCTCCTGATGGATCGGTGACCAGGGCTCTGGAGGGACTGACAGCACTCAGCCAAGAGCTAGCGGACAACTCTGGTGTCACGAATCCGTTCACCGACTGGTTGGGAAGTATGTTTGGCAAGTGGAAACATACATTTTTGTCAATCGTAATTACTCTGTGTGCTGTCGTCGTAGGCCTCCTAGTTGTCTGTGGATGGGGGTTCCCTTGCATCCGTGGACCTCTACAGGGGTTTATTGCTTCACCGATGAGCCAGACACCAGTCCAGGGCAACCAGTTATGTGTCGAGGATGAGGGAGAATTGGAGCTTCTGATGGCCACAGTCTAGATGAGGCCACCAGCGGTGCCATAGCAGAACTTCACAAGCGGTTCCTGACCATCCTCTCGGAGATCCTGAAGGACCTGATAAGGCCCAGATGGACTTCTAAAACATCCGGCTGTATCATGATCCTGCCAGCCCCAAGTCATGGAAGGCAGTGATTTTCAACGCACTCGATTTTGAAACGAACTGAACAGGAATACTTGAAATGATATCTGTATGCATGAATTGTTTGCCTCTGTTTAGATAGATAGGGAGCCTCTCCCTGGATTGAGTAGGGGGGAGGTCTCCAGGGACATTGAGTAACTAACTACATTTGAGTAACTAACTACATTTGAGTAACTAACTACATTTGAATAACTAACTACATTTGAGTAACTAACTACATTTGAGTAACTAACTACATTTGAGTAACTAACTACATTTGAGTAACTAACTACATTTGAGTAACTAACTACATTTGAGTAACTAACTACATTTGAGTAACTAACTACATTTGAGTAGCTAACTCACAGTGAACTGTGAGTTAGGGGGGAATTGTAAGAAATTTGAGCAAAAAACTGTAGTTAGTAGATATAATAAAAGTGTTTCATAATTCATAATTAAGAATTCATAATTAGTCATAATCATAAGGGTTTTGGAATGCATAATTAAGATAAACATAAAGTGATATAGGATTAAGTAGCTAAAAGTGCATAGGGGAATTTGGCCAATAGAAATTGAGATAGACGGAAGGGGAGGAGTCGTGAATGAATATGTGGGCGGGTTAGAAGTGTTTTTCTGCCTCTTTTAGCGTGTGGATCTGCAGGACGGCTGTGTCCTGGGACCAGAGGTAGTTTTTTCCAAAGTGGGTTAATATTGTAATATTTCGTAGGAGTATGTACTCCAATGTTTAACTGTAATCGTATTTGCATCAGTGGAATTAAATTCCTTATAATTGTAAACCAGTTTTGGTAGCGTTATTATTGCAGCGTGTGATGACGGCACAAAGCAGCGGACACGTGTGCTCCAGCCTTCTCTCTGTGGGGCTAGAGATTTAGCCTCAACACTATCTATGTTGTATGATTGTTTAATTCAGTGTGGGTTTGTAGCACAAAGGCAGTAAAACTGCCTGTGCCAAAGCACACTGTATATAATCCATCGGGCTTAATCATACTAATAATAATAATAATAATAATAATCATCTTTATCCAAAAGTTTGGCGCGCTTCTCCTCACACAGTGTTGCCAACAGCGCAATACATCAAACGTGCGGCCTGATCGGGAATCGTGTGCTATCTATTTTTTTAGACAGATTTGCCCAGCGGCTTTCCCAAAAATCGGAGCAAAATTTCCCATTTCACTTGAATGGGGTTTCGGCGTGAAGAGAGCAAAAAAAACAAAACACTTAACTTTGGGCCCATATTGACGAGCCGTACATTAACGTAGAAACATGATTCAAAGTTTAAAACGTAGACAAAACGCTGCACTTTATTGAGCCAAACGGACATTTTGATAGCTATCAGTTTTCATGAAGTCACAGATTAAGTTTCAGGAAAATTTTGGGTCTGTTTCAGATTTTATAATGGGTGTGTATTGCACGGCTCGTTAAGAGCTAGAGTGAGGGCATAACTGTCAGAGTGGAGCAGAGCAGGAACATCTTCTGTGATTCTTCCAAACAAATTGCTCCAGCTCCCATAATGTTTACTCTTTATACAACATTTTTGGCACAAAAGCTTGGAAATGTTGTGCTGGTCGCAGTCAACTGTCTGTGGAATCCAACGGACTAATGCTGCGTTCACACGGGTCGCGTTGATTTTTTGACGCACGTCGAGATTACATACAAAGTCTATGCACAGACCCGATGAGACTGGCGCGGCGCGATTTTGCGATGGCGCGGCGGACGCGTTATTGCAGTGCGGTGGACGCGTTGGACGCCGCAAAATCGCCAACGCGCGAGTTGAAATTTTTCAACTTCAGCGACATAATCGCGTGACGCTGTGGCGCGATAGCCTATCAGCATTGAGTTGCTCCCCCTGTCATCACTGGCTTCCTGCCGTTGTTGAATCAGGAAATAAATCCTGTAGCCGTCTGTGTTCACCCAGAGCTCTACGATACCTCATATCAACAGAGACCGGACCAAACTATGTGTATGCATGTGTGTGTGTAAACCATACGGTACAAACAATGAATAGACGCTGCCGTATTTACATCTACGTGACGTTATTGAGTGCTGGTGGAGCTGCTACGATGTTAGCATAGCCTAGCACCGATCCATCAGAGCTCCATTGAGAAGACAAGTAGCCTACAAATCGGGATCATTACGTAGTTATTTCGGAGTCCCTTTTTGTCGGAGAAGACAAGTACAAATCGGCATCATTATGTAGTTATTTCGGAGTCCCTTTTTGTCGGTTTATTGCCGTTGAATCACAGCCAAATGAGTTTATTTAGTGTTCCTACAGCTGTAGTAAACAGCGACCGGTGGCTTGCTAGACACAGTGAATACAGCTCGATACAATCCACGGAGCTCCTCTGAACAATATTATGAACCAGACATGACGGCGTTTGGCATTCCGATGTTTGAGGGACTTCCACAACACGTACAAAGCAGCAATTGTCCTTATTCCTTTCACGGTTGACAGCGGAAATAAATGGCGGCCATGTGAACGGCTTCCAGGATGATAAACCACGCCCCCTCTCCGGCACTACGAGATTTTGCGGCGTTTGGTGTGAACACGACCGGCGGCGCGTTGGACGCGATTGAGCAGTGCGTTGGACGCTTTTTTGCAGTGCGTCAAAAAATGAACGCGACCGGTGTGAACGCAGCATTACTCCTCGGTTACTCCTCCTGCAAAAGTCCAGCAACATGAGTCTGTTTTCGCTTGTTACATGCATAATGTCTTTTCAAAATAAACTTCCATCTTCACAGGAAACAACTAAGGTTTATGCTTCATTTACTTGCATAGTGAGTTTGATGTTTTCACTTTATATTTCATCTTAATTCATGGAATAATAATTTATCCATAACTAAAAATAATTAGCTCAAGATCCACCCTCAGGCTCCACCAGCATGTAGCCATTTTGCATCAATTGTGTTTCATTTAGTGCACGTTTGTGTGCATTGTGACCTCATGATCATATAGGCTTGTTGTCAAACTAGGCTACGGCTACTCGTGTTAGCTGTCGATGGGTGAGCTTGGGGGTGTTCATGTTTATAATCACATTTGCTTACCTGTCGTTCTTTGAACTCTCAAATAAACTCTTGTGTGACATGAACATATGAATCAGTTCACAGTTTTTGCTTCGTAAAATATCTTAATTGACTGTCTGTCAGGTATTATTAATTTCCAGCAACCCTCAAGTCAAAGAATAAAGACACTTTACGCACAATTTAGGTGTATTTTGCCTTTAACTCACGAGATGCAGGTAGCATGTTTTATACTTCATGTGAGAACAATTAATTTTATCTCATTGCCATTATGCAATATGTATACTTTGTTGGCATCTTATTCTGAAAAATGTTCGTCTGAAGAAACCGGATGCTGTCTCGCGTTAATATTTCAGCTAACTTTCCTTCCTTCGCGCGCTCCCGATCTGTGCAGTTTGAATGAGTTTACCGTGAATTTATTTATGTATTTCTTGGTTTATTTGAACGGGACAGTGCACACTAATAAAAACATTTCTGCAAATGTGCCGAGTTAGCCAAAAGGCTATTTTTCATCTGTAGTCCCAAGAGGCAGATTTTACACAATAAACCTAAAAACAATGTAAGATTAAAGTTAAAAGGTTAAACAATATTGACACTTAACAATGCGTGGACAAACAATGAAAAAAGAGAATAACTATGTTAAAACATGGACTAAAAACAGTATTATGCTGTAGTTGTTTAGATGCTAAAAAACATCCACGTGAGAGGCACAAAACATAAAAGCATACAGAGTATGTGAACTACATGAATCACTCAGACACAGCTAAACAACAATAAAAGACATGCATGCAGGTAGAGGACGGTCCACCGGCAATTTCAGCACATAGATCCACTAAAATGTAAGTGTCTGCTGACTTGAACGCAGTCTGATGTGACCATGAACATATTCATCATTTTAGAATTCAACACGCTGCAAAACCCACGTGGTGTTATCAAAGCGAAACTTTACTTTAAGTGTAAATATTTCTGTCATCTAGAAGCTGAGAGAACAGATCAGAAGAAGAAAAAGATTCACTGAATCAACAGAGTCTCACTCCAAACTACATAGAAACGTTATCAGCCGGAGCATGAACAGAATAAATAAAGTGAACAAACCTGCTCTGTGTAGCCGCAGCTGAGGGTTGAAAACAGCGTCCAGCAGTCTACGTTGTCGCTCGTTCTGCTCCTTTAAAGCAGAAACTTCCTCCTCGTACTCTGCTATCGTTCTTTCAAACATATCAAATATCTCTCCATCAGCAGCAGTTAGTCGCTGGTTGAGTAAACATCTCAGCATTTGGACTTTAGACATTTTCACTAAACCACAGACACGTTTCTTCCAGACAAACTCCGGAAGATATACCGAGACGGACTGTTGTGCGTTAATAAAAGGTCCGAGTAGCACCAACAAGCTTGTGAACATATAGTTCCACATGGAAATTTAAAAAGTATGTGAATACCGAAACAGTTGTGCTTGTATGATACAATTGATCAAATATATACTATTACAACGAAGCATAATGACTATTTAAACATTGACATTCCGTTTGTCTTTTCCATATCTACACCACCTTCTGCTCCAGAGAGTGGATCAGACAACAGACTGACAATATTTCACAGGTTTGTACTTTATTCACTCAATTAAAAACATCTGCTCAGGTGATACAAGCATCCACAAAAGCGCATGTCCTCTTTGGATGTGACCTTAATTTGACCTAAATTATAAACAAATATCCCGGTGAAGGAGGTGAGCAGCATCCTCCACCTTCTCTTTAACTACCTCCACCTGGACATGGCGCACTGCGGCCTGAAGGGGGCAGTAGATGGCAGTGGTGGAAGAAGGACTCTGGTCTATTTCTTGTATGAAAGAAGTAATGCACCAGTGTGTAGAAATACTCAAAATCCTTCTTACAAAAAAAGTTCAACTGTATCAGCAATAAAATGTACTGAACGTACCAAAAGTAAAAGTACGCATTATGCAGAATGGCCCATATCAGAATATGAGTAAAACTATTATGAGTAAAACTATTACATTCACATGATATTCAAATGCACTTACCAAATCAACTTCATATTTTTCTTTCCTTTTCAACCTCTAACAAATACCAGTCTATGTCAGGCCACACAAGCGTCCATGGAGCCACCACCGGGTAACCTGCTGAGGTGCTTATCCGTAATTTGCCATCAGTTGCTTTCTCCTTAAATCCAGCGGTGTGTCTCCCATTTCTACCTGCAGGGCAGGTTATGCTGCAACTTGGTGGGTAACCTACAAAATAAAAGCCTCTATAAATTATTCCCATCTTCAGTTACAATGCCCTCCAGAATCATTGACACCCTTCGTGAATATGAGCAAAACAGGCTGTGAAAACAATTATATCTCATGATTAAACTCTAACTGAAGTATAATTCCAGTCATATTTTACATTTTTAAGTTCACCTGTTTGATTAGGAACTCTTAAGTCAACCATGACTTCCTGTTTCACTGGGGTATAAATATGAGGTGACACAGGCCAAATTCCATTAAATGTTGACACAGGCCAACATTTAATGTTTCTTTCAATTATGTTACTTCAGTTAAAGGTTCGATTTTGTGAATATTTTGAATGAAAGATCATGAGGATAAACAATAAAGACATTTTTCCACATCTCGTTTTGCCCATTTTTACTAAAGGGTGCCAATAATTCTGGAGGGCACTGTACCTTCCATCTTTTCCTTATGTAATGGGTGTGGGTTGGACATGGAAAAAGACAACTCAATTGATTGTTCTCCAACATTTATTTAACATCGGCAGAAGACAAACTTCAACCCATTACCTGCCTTCTGATCTTTTTCTGCTCCTCTGCTCCCTCAGCAACAAGTAAAAAGACATTGTATGATTTCTGTGCTGTCCTCATTAAAAGTTGTTTTCGTAAAACGTAGCTTGACAATATATTTCCCAGCACCGTATCCTCTTAGGAACAGACAGGTTGTTGTATTTGGAAAGGTTTAATGGTGGAACATATGGAATAATTTTTGTAAAACTGAAAAAGAGCACAAATAATACAAAACGTAAGTGCCTTTGTAAGTACTTAACAATAGCTAGTACATCAGTATAAATGCTACAAACACAAACCAAAGAAATATGAATATAAACATGTTAATATAACTGTAAATAGTAACACACTTACAGATGAAGCCGATTTTGTGGCCTTCTAGGCACAGGATTATGTATATTGAACACTGAGATGCTCAGTCAATGAGTCCATCGGCACACAGCACTTCTAGAACATCACTTCCTGTTACTCTGATTATTTACACTTCGCTCACTTCCTGTTGAGTGCAGCTATTCACAATCGCCACTAGGTGTTGCTGAAGGACATATAAAATAACCAATACATTGAATACAATACAATTTCATTCTTGTTTTTTTTTACATTTAGATCCATTATTTTGATATTGCAGTATGTACTAAGCTCAGGATGCACATTACTGGAAAAGGGATATTAAAATTACAAGGAAAACATCTAACCTAAATCATGACAACACATTTCCTCAAAACCATTAACAACAATATATACAAGAGGAAAAACAGGGACACCTGGTGGGTAAAGTGAAAAGGTGCGTAGGACTGGCTGACTAAACGGAGACAACAGAAACTATAACATTACATAAAGGAAAACACATATTTGCAGAAGTCAATGCATCAACACATGAATTACCTTCTGGTATTTTTCTATAGTTCTGGATCTAAACATGCAAAATAACTTCATACAAGAAGATATTTCCATCAGCAAAACTTTTATTCTAACGGTAAAAACAACACGATGAAGTTGGGTACCGTTAAAATAGTAACAGAAAGCAACGTGTCTTGAATGTTACATCGTTCCAATAAATCACCTCAACGTGGTTTAGGGCCGTGTGTGTGACCTGTGACCTGTGTTCTCAGACCAAGAATTCACTCAACATCTGAAAAGAGTTGTGGCAGCTGGGCCGAAAAAAGGGAAACTGGGGCCCCTTTCTGGAGCCAGACCTGGGGGTGGAGCTTGCTGGTGAGGGTCTGGTTTCCGGGACATGAGACATATGATTCGACCAGGAACCCGAAAAATCTAAAAAAAATTGGCCAACCGCTTGAAGGGATATGCGGAGGGGTGATTGGGTAAAAAGGCTAAAGGGGATTATTTCCTGCATGAGTTTTCATGTGTTCATTTAGATCTCTGTTGCGCATAAATCTTTTATCACAAACTGAGCAGCTGAAAGGTTTCTCTCCTGTGTGGATTCTCATGTGTGTCTGTAAATTTGAATGATTGTTAAAATATTTCTTACAAACTGAGCAGCTGAAAGGTTTCTCTCCTGTGTGGATTCTCATGTGTCTCTGTAAATTTGAATGATTGTTAAAATATTTCTTACAAACTGAGCAGCTGTAAGGTTTCTCTCCTGTGTGGGTTCTCATGTGTTTCTTCAGATCTGCCTTTCTGCTAGTTGTTTTCCCACACTCCGAGCATGTAAATAGTTTCTCACCAGCACTACATCTTGAATCACTGACATGGACTTCATCAGGTTTCAAAGAGTTTAAACCTGACTGAGGTTCTCTGGTCTCCTTCCAATCACCACTGTCATCAGTGTCAGAAGAGTCTCCAGTCTTCTCAACAGTATCTGGTTCTGGATGTCTATCTGGATCTGAGTTCCTGTCTGGTTCTGGTCCTCCACAGTCCTCTCCATCAGCATCTGTTTCCATCTGTTCAGTTTGTCTTTGATGAAGCTGTGAGGACTGAGCTTCCTCTTCATCATCTTCAGTCTTCACAGGAGTGAATGAGAACTTGACATCAACCTCCTCCAGACCATGATGCTGCTCTCCCTCCTGACTGGTCCAGAGTTCCTTTTTAATGTTTGGGGGCTCTGGTTCCTCCTGTTCCTCTTTAATGTTTGGGGGCTCTGGTTCCTCGTGTTCCTCTTTAATGCGTGGGAGCTCTGGGTCCTCCTGGTCCAGACTGGAGCTCCCCTCCTGCTGCTCAGGGGGAACCTCTTCTTTAACCACCAACAGCTGCTGGACGTCTGCAGGAAAACAGTAAACACACACAGAGACGTTACAAAGAAATATTAGAATTGAGCAAATAGTCTCCTGTAGATACACTTTTATTTCCTGCCATCATTCCCTCTTACACTCCCTGTGCACAGTTACCAAACACACATGCTGACACAAATTGTAAAGACACAACGCACCAGCAGCGATGAGGTCATCAACAGTTTACATGGCAAAAAAGTGTGGCACGATCAACATTAAGTATTCAAAAAAATTACTTTGATTAAACTATATCACAAACTGTTTTGCATCAAACAATGCACCTATTCATCGAAAAGTTGATTCTTACTGTGTACATGGATTAATTAAATTAAATCGCTAATACTGCTGCTAACACAATATTCCATCGGCCCAGGATTATTTATTGGTATCAATGAATGTATTTTCTTCTAATGTTACTCTGGTATGTACTTGCATCACAGACTATATAACGTTAAACATTTCTTGCATAAGGTCATATTGCCTTCACTTTTATTTTGAAATATTCTTGTTCCGGGTTACCTGTTGTGCTCTGCGTCTCGTTTTAAAGGAAAAAACAAAAAAGGAACACAATTCGGCTCGTTTTTGACTTTGGTTTTTTCGTTTTTGAATTCAGAAACGGAAATATGACCGCCCATTTCCGGTTTGAAACGAAAAATGAGAATACCATGGTATTTCCGCATTTTGTTTTTTCCGAATTAACGGTAAAACAGATTACTAAAAGGTACACTGACCCACCTTGCATGGTAGCCCCTGTTATCAGTGTGTGAATGTGTGAATGATGACATGTAGTGTTAAAGCGCTTTGAGTGGTCGGAAGACAAGAAAAGATGGACACAAGTACAGTCCATTCAACATTTATCTTGATTCTCTTTGAATGAAAAGACCTTAAACTTGCTATAGGGCTGAAGATGAGTCAGAGCAAATCAACACCTTTTCCTGTCTAGTTATTTCCCCCCATCATAGTAAAACCAGCACTGACATTATCTCCACTGTGTGAACCCCAAAATGATTGGATGTTCTGTTGATTCCTCTTCCTTTAGCTGGTTTTGCCGCCCCATATCCTGTCTCAGGTTTCTTAGGACCATCCGTGTAAATCTGTGCAAAATCACGATACTCTTTCATTCACATAATATTCAAATGCACTTACCAAATCAACTTCATCGACCTCTAACAAATACCAGTCTATGTCAGGCCACACAAGCGTCCATGGAGCCACCACCGGGTAAACTACTGCGGGGCTTATCCTCCGATCAAACACTTCAGATTCTCTTGCAAAGTCATTGTCTACCCGACCAAAGTGATCCCTCTGACTCCTCCCACTCTCCCAGACCACCTGCAACACTCAGTTTGCAGGGTGAGAATCATTGTGTCCCTGAAAATCAGCCCAGTAGTTTGCCATCAGTTGCTTTCTCCTTAAATCCAGTGGTGTGTTTCCCATTTCTACCTGCAGGGCAGGTTATGCTGCAACTTGGTTGGTGATCTACAAAATATAAGCCTCTATCAATGATTCCCATCTTAAGTTACCTTCCATCTTTTCCACATGTAATCGGTGTGGCTTGGACATGGAAAAAAGAAAACTCAATTGATTGTTTTCAAACATTTATTTACTTCTGCAGAAGACAAAATTCAACCCATTAACTGCCTTCTGATCTTTTTCTGCTCCTCTGCTCCCTCAGCAATAAGTAAAATGACAATGTGTGATTTCATTCTTGTTTTTTTACATTTAGATACATTCTTTTGATATTACAGTACGTACTAAGCTCAGGATGCACATTACTAGAAAAGGGATATTATATTACCAGGAAAACATCGAACCTAAAGTATAACAACACTGTAGCATCCTGGCTGAATAATGGTCTGTAGTCTTGACCTTGAAGTCTTTAATGAATCACACTTTGAACACACCGTAAGAACTTGTGCCTATATCGGCCAGGTGCTAAAACAATAAAACCGTATCCATCTTCCTTGTTAAAACACTTTTTCCGTTCCTTTAGTGACTTTTCTAACTGCTTCCGTAACGGCTTCTTACTTCCGGTTTTTATACCTTCAAAATAAAAGCGCAACAGGAAATGCACCGACTGCAGTGACAAAATGAGACATAAAAAAGGAACAATCTATTTAAACACACTACACATTCTCAGAGGTCCTTTACAAACACATTTCCTCAAAACCATTAAAAACAATATATACAAGAGGAAAAACAGGGACACCTGGTGGGTAAAGTGAAAGGTGCGTAGGACTGGCTGACTAAACAGAGACAACAGAAACTATAACATTACACAAAGGAAAACACATACTTTCAGAAGTCAATGCATCAACACATGAATTACCTTCTGGTATTTTTCTATAGTTCTGGATCTAAACATGCTAAATAACTTTACAAAAGGAGATATTTACATCAGCAAAACTTTCACGGTAAAAAAAACCCACTATGAAGCTGGGTAACGTTAATATTAACAGAAAGTAACTTATCTTAAATGTTACACCCTTCCAATGAATCACCGAACGCGGTTTAGGGCCGTGTGTGTGACCTGTGACCTCAGACCAAGAATTCACTCAACATCTGAAAAGAGTTGTGGCAGCTGGGCTGAAAAAAGGGAAACCGGGGCCCCTTTCTGGAGCCAGACCTGGGGGTGGCGCTTGCTTGTGAAGGTCTGGTTTCCGGGACATGAGTCAGATCTGCGTTGCGCATGAATATTTTGTCCTGTGTGGGTTCTCATGTGTCTCTTAAAACGTTTGTTGTGTGCTGAATTACTAACTCAGAACAAATTTATGATTGAAGGATTGCCTCCGCACAGCTCTCAATGTGGCAACAAGGGTGCAACAGTTCACAACATTTTCTTCCAGGTGAGCGTGTCCCGGACCCCTCTAGAAAACCAACACTAACTAGAACATAAAAACTCAATTAGTCTACTGGATCAAACTAAAGACAGCACTAAGCTCCCTGCCAACGTGAGGAGGCGTCACCTTAAACAAAGCATGGATCTCTCAGAGCAATCAAGGTTTATTGTGTCACTAATCGTAAGCGGGGGGCTAATTGTGTGTGAGGACATGGTTTTGAGGGAAACTATTCAAAATCTCAACGTGGAATCAATAATCAACTAAATTGAAACATGCTTTTGAATCAAGATAGGAGAAAATGCACCCTATTTCTTCCCCTGCGTTATGTGCCATGTGGTGTGTCAGATTTACCTTTTGTATACAAACAGAACCACTAAAGCCGGTTCTCTCTTGTATGAGTACTTATGTGCGACTTCAGAGCCGTCTTGTGCCGAAATCTTTTATCACACACTGAGCAGCTGAAAGGTTTCTCTCCTGTGTGGATTCGCATGTGTATCTGTAAATGTGAACCAGCGCTGAAAGATTTCTCACAAACTTTGCAGCTGAAACGTTTCTCTCCTGTGTGGGTTCTCATGTGTCTCTTTAAAGTTGAACAATCGGTAAACGATTTCTTACAAACTTTGCAGCTGTAAGGTTTCTCTCCTGTGTGGATTCTCATGTGTATCTGTAAAGTTGCACCCCGGTTAAAAGATTTCTTGCAAACTGAGCAGCTGAAAGGTTTCTCTCCTGTGTGGATTCTCATGTGTGTCTGTAAATGTGACCGCTGGTTAAAAGAATTCTTGCAAACTGAGCAGCTGAAAAGTTTCTCTCCTGTGTGGTTTATCATGTGTATCTGTAAATGTGAGCGATCGTTAAAAGATTTCTTACAAACTTTGCAGCTGAAAGGTTTCTCTCCTGTGTGGGTTCTCATGTGTCTCTTCAGATTTCTACTTGTGCTAGTTGTTTTCCAACACTCAGAGCATGTAAATAGTTTCTCACCAGCACTACATCTTGAATCACTGACATGGACTTCATCAGGTTTCAAAGAGTTCAAACCTGACTGAGGTTCTCTGGTCTCCTTCCAATCATCACAGTCAGTGTCAGAAGAGTCTCCAGTCTTCTCATCAGTATCTGGATCTGGATATATATCTGAACCTGAGTTCCTGTCTGGTTCTGGTCCTCCACAGTCCTCTCCATCAGCTTCTGTTTCCATCTGTTCAGTTTGTCTTTGATGAAGCTGTGAGGACTGAGCTTCCTCTTCATCATCTTCATTCTTCACAGGAGTGAATGAGAACTTGATACAAGCCTCCTCCAGACCTTGAAGCTGCTCTCCCTCCTGACTGGTCCAGATTTCCTCCCATTCCTCTTTAATGTGTGTGGGCTCTGGGTCCTCCTGTTCCTCTTTAATGTGTGGGGGCTCTGGGTCCTCCTGTTCCTCTTTAATGTGTGGGGGCTCTGGGTCCTCTTGTTCCTCTTTAATGTGTGGGGGCTCTGGGTCCTCTTGTTCCTCTTTAATGTGTGGGGGCTCTGGGTCCTCTTGTTCCTCTTTAATGTGTGGGGGCTCTGGGTCCTCTTGTTCCTCTTTAATGTGTGGGGGCTCTGGGTCCTCTTGTTCCTCTTTAATGTGTGGGGGCTCTGGGTCCTCCTGGTCCAGACCAGAGCTCCACTCCTGCTGCTCAGGGGGAACCTCTTCTTTAACAAACAACAGCTGCTGGACGTCTGCAGGAAAACAGTAAACACACAGAGACGTTACAAAGAAATATTAGTATTGAGCAAATAGTCTCCTGTAGATACTTTTATTTCCTGCCATCATTCCCTCTTACACTCCCTGTGCACAGTTACCAAACAGACATGCCGACACAAAATGTAAAGACAACGCACCAGCAGCAATGAGGTCATCAATAGTTTACATGGCAAAAAAAGTGTGGCACTTTCAACATTGTTAAGTATTCAAAGAACCTGCATCCTCCATAAAGTGCGGCTGAGATGTGATCATGTGGGCAGTTATAGTTGACTAATGTACGTAAACCTGCCACCGTAGAAACAGTGGATAGAACCTTCAGAAGCAGCCACAACGTAACCGTGGACGTGCATCATGTGTGCGCTCCGTTTCTGAACCAATAGCACTCCACCTTGGTAGTCAGCCGTAGAGAACATCCACGTAAAGATGATTGAACTAAACTGAAATGTGACAACAACGACACAATCTGAACTAATACACTTTGTCTAGAGACTGCTCTCAGGAACCTAGAGGTCAAGGTTGACCCCCCCCCCCCCCAGGGTGTTTCCTGTTATTATTGATATATTTAAAATAATCCTATAGATGTTAATAATTGTGTGATTATCAATAATTTAATTTTCATACTTGCCAGTAACCAGGTGTTGGGACCAGGTCTGGTGACACCTCCTGTCTGGCTGAGTCCCTCACATGTGTTTTCCAAACAAGGAGCAACCATGCGCCTCCCCTTTCACCAAAGCACCTGACCTGGGATCTGCTAGAAACTCCACCCAGGATGACCACACCCCCAGCTCCGACCAAAACCTGATGCTGGTCCCTCATTGGCCAAGATAGGGCCCCCCCACTGGTTGTGCGACCTGGTTTATAAGTCCCAGCACAGCTAGAATCGCCCTCTTCACTCCGGACTCGTCGTGGGACAAGAAGACCCACAAGGCTCTTCCTCCAGACATGCTGATGTAAGGAGGTTCACGAGGCCTCTTCCCTCCAGCATCACGCTGGCAACAGAAGACCCACGAGGAACCGCGGCCTCATCAAATCCTGTCAGGTCACATGTTACAGTCGCTGGTTGAAAACATTTTGAGTTCTGGATCCTAGTGTGAGAATGGATAACTTCCATGAGCCGCCCTTTTTGTGTACACCGCCGGCAGAAAGACGATTAACCCTCTTTCCTCGCCGAAGATTTCCGGGAGGATCGAACCGACCACGTGCCTCAGCCGAAGTTAAATAGCCCTCTCTGCAGAGAGGAGTTAGAGTCTGCGTCCGCTCCAGAGCCACGCCACCAGGAGCTACCGACTCCTGAGGACCGAGTTATCCCCCCCAGTCTGCGCCCGCTACGATAGCCACGCCACCGAGTCCAAACACTCGAGGACTGACCGATTCCCATCACGGAAAATGGGCCCCAGCGAACGAAGCTTCTCAAAGTAAGAGTTACTGGTATCTGGGCCTAGCTTAATTTAGCCTATTCGTTGATATGTTATTCCCGTATCTTGTTGTGTTACTGTCGTGTTATAACGTGTTTTCGGGTGATACGGAAGCAATACTCATCTCACCACAGTGGTAAAGATCTGTTTGTTTTGGGGATTATTTTATTTCGTTTAGGTTTTATTCTCTCGTCCTTAAATCGGCTCTGTGAGTGAGGTGTGGAGCTGTGACTATCACTGTATAAGCGTGGTCAGTTCAGAACGACGACCGCAGACGTGTTCAGGATAGATCAGCTGTTCTCATTCTCACTACGATGCAAGCCCCGTGCTCAGAGCTTGATTTTCTCTCTCTCTCTTCCTCTCCGCTAACCCGCACACACAGTTAGAGCTACTGATTTTGGGTGAACCCCTCAGACTCGTGATTACGTAATCTCTGACCCCAACCCACATGGTACGCCATCCCACGTGGTTACATGTGGCCCCCTCGCAGCCATTTTGTCGAAGGTCTCTAGGCTCCGCCATCTTTGCTTGTAGGCTCACACGCCCCCTTTTTAGATTACCCATAATCACTGTTTGAGTAGGTTTACAACCCCCCTCCCCCTTTGTTTCCACACACACACACACACCTACACACACAGATACATATATTTAGATACATAGCCTTACCCCACTTTATTCATTTGACGTTAGGTATTAGACACATAAAATGGTAAGGGGGTAAACTCTGTTGTATTTTAAAGAGCAGTCGTCTGTGATTACTTGTGCATAATAATAACGGATGTAGTGGCCTGTGCTCGAAGTTAAACCTTCACTCTGAATGTGTAATAGTACTTTGACTAACATTATGAGTGAACACTAATTATGAGACATAGTTTTATCGTTTGGTTATTGGTCCCTGTTCGCAGGGTGGTGCCCCGTTGTTAATAATCATTAATAATTGTTGCTGACATTAATAATTCTATTGATGTCAAGAATTTAGTTTATTATTTGCTAACAACCAAACACGCTCCTCTATGTTCCCAACACAAGTCTGTATGTGTCATGATAACAAGGTCTATCTATGTTGTGTGATTGTTTAACTCATTCTATCATTGATCAGCTTGTATTCACTGATTTATATCCAGCCGTTTGGTACCGTTCTGCAGCTGAGACGCTGCAGATTTAAAATATGGAAGAATTAAATAGACTATGTAAGTAACTAGTATTAATTCTGTAAATTAAAGTTCAATGAAATGATCAAGACCGTTGTCAGGATGGGAGTAGTTTGGTGTTCCCGCCATACGGTGCACCCTCTTTTCAAATTGAATCATGATATTCATAATGTCCCCATATTTGACAGATTATAAAAACAAAGCCATAAGAGGATATATTAACCTTTCACTGGATTGTTGGGTACATTATGAATATCATAATTTGAGCTGATATTTCCTTTAATTTTGTCAAAAACTGTTCAGTAAAATTACATTACATTTGACATGGACATATATGAGGTCATTATGAACAGAACTCCAATGGAGATTTTAGCTAACCAATGTAATTTCCGAACCCTTTTTTCAATTAAAGATAGACCAGTGTAACTCCAGATTATATTATTGTTGGATTTCATATAATGTACAAAATAATGTCTTTGACTTGTTTTATCAAATTCGGAAAATGATTGATCAAATATTGGTCTATTTCCAGGCTATCAAAGCACCAGTACCGTAGCACCACGAATAGACGAGCATTACATTTCAAGACAGAGTAGCGTGAAGCAGGTATTTAATGAAATGAAAACACAGTAAACTTACAGGACACAACGGGGGATCCACGGACAAGACAAGAGACGAGGAGGAATATCCTGCAGAATGAGGCAGGGCAGGAAAACCAGGAACAAGATGAGCCAAATGGGCTGGTAGACATGAAAATGATCTGGCAGTGAGTGTGTGACTGGGGTTTAAATAGTGGCTGCAGTGGAGTGAGCAGGTGAGAGAAATTAACTGATGAGGTGGGAGTGACTGGCAGGTGCACTGAATAAACTGATTAGGTGAGATGGAAAAAAACAGGATAATAATTGGCGGATGCTGGCGAAACTCTTGGCTGCCGCTCCGTACTTGATTGTTAAGTTTTGCCGTTTAAATGGATCCCAACGCTAAAAACCTGGCCGATGAAGTTGAGCTGCGTGTTTGCGGCTAGATATTGCCGTCTACCATCCAATCTACTCAAACATCTTCACTGGATTAGCCACACCAGATCAACCTACCGCCTCCATCTGCCAAAGCTACCTCCGTGCTAGCCCCAGGACTCCCGGGTTTGGTCCACAGCGCTACATCGTTGTCCTGCTACTGGAGCTGTCTGTCTTCCCTGCCTGCCACATCGCTTGCCAACAAGAGCGGCCAGCACGAGCACACCCGTTTATCCTGCCAGGAGCTTTCCGTCCCGGCGCGGTTAGCAGGCTCGGGTTGGTCTTCTCCGCTAGCCACCGCCGCACCAGGTTGACCCCCAGTCTCCGGACAGGATCGTCCGCTAACAGGCTGGTAGCCCCTCCAGGCCACCACTCCTTCCTCACCGGACTGTTGGCATCTTGCCGCCGTTATGCTGTGGATCATACCATTGATACTCCTGGGTCGCACACGCACAGAGGCCAAGTCTACGGTCGAACAACCGTTACCGAACAACCCTCTCTACCCATTGAGCCACGGACGAATGTGCTTGTGTTCCTTGGTTTGTGACTCTCCTTAAAACATTTTATTAATTTTTATTTTAAAATAACATTTACGCAGTGCTGGGCTTCAGGCGGTTTCTGTTTTTTTACATTATTTCGCCTGCTTTAGAAAACACCCTTTCACAGGCACAGATGAAGCTGGGGTACAGAGAATAGTTTGCAAACAAACGCGCAATAAAGTCCGAAGTACACAAAATGTGAGGGGGTCCATTGCGTTTCGCTGCCCCTTATATTTCTAATCACACGCCAGACCTGTGAACCATTTCCTGAATCAGTCACGTGGTACGGCCAGCTCGCGAGGCTTCGAAGGTCACCACATAAGTCATCAACACAAGCCTCGATATGCGCCTCAAAAAAATCTTCCTGATAACTCGACACAAGCTTCGGAGAAACAGGATGACATCTTTATGCTGTTCAGAGAGAAGTTGGCAAAGGGAGGCCATCCAGAAGAAGCACCACAGAAGAAAACATTAACCAGACCGGACACAAGGCTGAACAAAACAATGCAACTAATAAATAAACATCCAACAGGACTATGTGAGCACTGCCAAATACCAGAATCTGTAGACCATATCATATGTCATTGCCAGAAATTCTCACTTGAGCGAGACAGGTTGAAGAGGAGGCTGGGAGTGGAGGAACGAAATCTAAAAGATGCATTAATCTTGGGGGCAGGAAACATACTACAATACGTGAAAGAAACAATTGAGCAAAATAATTTAAGTCTCTGAAATAGAGACTCCTTTTTGTTTCATGTTATTTTGTTTAGTTTTTTGTTGACGTTGGTTTTGTAAGGGGATAGGTTATCGGGTCCACACTCCAATATAGTAGGTGTCGGTAATGCACCTTTCACTGGATGCCATCCGGCAAAAAAAAAGAAGAAAAAAGGACACGCTTCGAAGCCTCGACACGAAAGGTCACATCACTAATTGACAGGTTTTACAGCTTTGCAGGGCATGAGGCCTTCTGTTGAGCATATTCCTTGTATGTGTAGCAAAGCCATGTTGAGTGGCCTGTGCAGTGATGTCACATGGGAGGGTGTGCCTGTGTGCACTGGAATTCTGTTGTGCGCATGCGCAAATAAACGGTCCTGAGTTGTGTTCCCAGACCAAAGAAACAATGGCGGTGTGTTCTTTTTCTCCCGTGAATGCTAGCTACTAGGAGCTACTAGCTAACCACTTTGGCGACTGAAATAACGTAGAGAGCTGCAGGAACGTATAACGATACACCTTCACTTACCTCAGTAAATGCAATAACTAACGTATCGATAACACAACAACAACTCAGTCCGTTACAATATTAATCAGTTTAGAATTCAACAAGCTGCAGAACCCACGTGGTGTTGTCAAAGAGAACGAACTTTACTTTAAGTGTAAATATTTTCTGTCGTCTAGAAGCTCAGAGAACAGATCAGAAGAAGAAAAAAGATTCATTGAATCAACAGTCTCACTCCAAACTACATAGAAACGTTATCAGCCGGAGCATGAACAGAATAAATAAAGTGAACCAACCTGCTCTGTGTAGCCGCAGCTGAGGGTTGAAAACAGCGTCCAGCAGTTTACGTTGTCGCTCGTTCTGCTCTTTTAAAGCAGAAACTTCCTCCTCGTACTCTGCTATCGTTCTTTCAAACATATCAAATATCTCTTCATCAGCAGCAGTTAGTCGCTGGTTGAGTAAACATCTCAGCATTTGGACTTTAGACATTTTCACTAAACCACAGACACGTTTCTTCCAGACAAACACCGGAAGATATACCGAGACGGAATGTTGTGCGTTAATAAAAGGTCCGAGTATCACCAACAAGCTTGTGATCATTTAGTTCCACATGTAGATACAAAAAGTATGTGGTGACCGTAACAGTTGTTCTTCTTTGATATAATTGATCAAATATATACTATTACAACGAAGCATAACAAATATTTAAACGTTAACGTACCGTTTGTCTTTTCCATATGTACACCCTTGTGTATGTATTTTAACGACTCTCACTTTATGTGCTGTTTCTTTTTTAAACTTTATGTTTATTGGTTGTTGACTCTTGCTTCTGTTTTTTTCTTCAGTACTTATTTTTCATTCGATATATATATTTTATATTCATTGGATTAAAACCTGACAGTTTAGAATCATTGTTTATAGAAGACTCCAACTCTGATAGAGTAGATGTTTACAAATGGTCACTGTTAACGTACAATCATGAAGAAATGCATGCTGGGTAGCTCCCGACTAGCAGATTTATACCTCACTCACACAAATCTGAACGTCACGCACAAATGATTTAATTGTTTGTTGGTAGTATTATAAATTACATACATTACCTGTATGTGCTTGTTAATATATCAGGGCATGTTTAGATAATAGAATGTGGCACTGGTGCTTTATTACTCAAACCATCATGAATGCTTTGCCTGTTTACATTCATTTGTATGTTGAATATGGGTTTTGTTTTCTGTGTTTTTTTCCTATTTAAAGGTGTTGTACCTACACTACACTACACGACGCTACACTAAGTGGCTTAGTGATGAAGAAACTACTATGCTGAACCTACCAAAATAAAAGGAGGGAAAGGTTGTTTGGTCATTGAGTGAAATCCAGTTAGAAATCCTTCGGGTAGACTCATCAATCCTTCTCAAGTGGGGAAAGTGCACATGTTAACAACATAACTTGACAATAATATAATTGATCAAATATATACGATTATAACGAAGCATAAGAACAATTTAAACATTAACATACCGTTTGTCTTTTCCATATCTACACCCTTGTATATGTATTTATTGCTCAACTATGATATTATACTGTACATCACAGACAATTGTATTCTTTGCACACAAGACAAGTTACATTTTTTCATTCCAAGTATAAATGAGCTGAAACTGAATGTTATCTTTATAAGAGTGTATAAAACAAGAAAACTCCTGAACATCTCTCGATATACAGTAAACACACAACTCTCACTTGATGTATTGTTTATTTTTTAAACTTTGTTTGTTGGTTGTTGACTCTGGCTTGTTTTTTTCTTCAGTACTTTTTTTTCATTTTGGATATATATTTTATGTTCATTGGATTAAAAACAGAGTTTAGAATCATTGTTTATAGAAGACTCCAACTCTGATCGAGAAGAAGTTTACAAATGGTCACTGTTAACGTACAATCATGAAGAAATGCATGCTGGGTAGCTCCCGACTAGCAGATGTATACCTCACGAACACAAATCTGAAGGAGACGCACACATGAAATCGTATGACAGCAGCCAAAGAGCTCTAATGACAGAATTCCATTATCGACTCTCTATTTTCGGTCAGGTACTGAGGGGCTTATCCGTAATTTGCCATCAGTTGCTTTCTCCTTAAATCCAGCAGTGTGTTTCCCATTTCTACCTGCAGGGCAGGTTCTGCTTCAACTTGGTGGGTAACCTACAAAATAAAAGCCTCTATAAATGATTCCCATCTTTGGTTACCTTCCATCTTTTCCATATGTAATGGGTGTGGGTTGGACATGGAAAAAAGAAAACTCAATTGATTGTTTTGAACATTTATTTACTTCTGCAGAAGAATTCAACCCATCAACTGCCTTCTGATCTTTTTCTGCTCCCTCAGCAATAAGTAAAATGACAATGTGTGATTTCATTCTTGTTTTTTTACATTTAGATACATTATTTTGATATTACAGTACGTACTAAGCTCAGGATGCACATTACTAGAAAGGTGATATTAAAATGACCAGGAAAACATCTAACCTAAATTATAACAACACATTTCCTCAAAACCATTAAAAACAATATCTACAAGAGGACAAACAGGGACATCTGGTGGGTAAAGTGAAAAGGTGTGTAGGACTGGCTGACTAAACAGAGACAACAGAAACTATAACATTACACAAAGGAAAACACATCCTTGCAGAAGTCAATGCATCAACACATGAATTACCTTCTGGTATTTTTCTGCAATTCTGGATCAAAACATGCAAAATAACTTTTTACAAGAAGATATTTACATCAGCAAATAAGCAAAACTTTAATGGTAAAAGCAACACTATGAAGCTGGGTAACGTTATAATATTAACAGAAAGCAACGCATCTTCAATGTTAAACCCTTCCAATAAATCATCACCTTAACGTGGTTTAGGGCCGTGTGTGTGACCTGTGACCTGTGCTCTCAGACCAAGAATTCACTCAACATCTGAAAAGAGTTGTGGCAGCTGGGCCGAAAAAATGGAAACCGGGGCCCCTTTCTGGAGCCAGACCTGGGAGTGGAGCTTGCTGGTGAAGACCTGAGACGTATGGTTCGACCAGGAACAACCCGAACAATCTACATTGAGCCGCCGCCCTATGGGCCCACCGCCTGAAAGGATATGCGGAGGGGTGATTGGGTAAAAGGGCTAAAGGGGATTATTTCCGGTGTGAGTTTTCATGTGTTCCTTAAGATCTCTGTTGCGCATAAATCTTTTATCACAAACTGAGCAGCTGAAAGGTTTCTCTCCTGTGTGGATTCTCATGTGGTCCTGTAAATTTGAATGATGGTTAAAATATTTCTTACAAACAGAGCAGCTGAAAGGTTTCTCTCCTGTGTGGATTCTCATGTGTCTCTGTAAATTTGAATGATGGTTAAAAGATTTCTTACAAACCGAGCAGCTGAAAGATTTCTCTCCTGTGTGGATTCTCATGTGTCTCTTTAGATTTGAACAGATGTTAAAAGATTTCTTACAAACTGAGCAGCTGAAAGATTTCTCTCCTGTGTGGATTCTCATGTGTCTCTGTAAATGTGAACACTGGTTAAAAGATTTCTTACAGACTGAGCAGCTGAAAGGTTTCTCTCCTGTGTGGATTCTAATATGTGTCTTTAAAGTTGAACCCTGGTTAAAAGATTTCTTACAGACTGAGCAGCTGAAAGGTTTCCCTCCTGTGTGGGTTCTCATGTGTGTCTTCAGATCTCCACTTGTGTCAGTTGTTTTCCCACACTCAGAGCATGTAAACAGTTTCTCACCAGCACTACATCTTGAATCACTGACATGGACTTCATCAGGTTTCAAAGAGTTTAAACCTGACTGATGTTCTCTGGTCTCCTTCCAATCACCACTGTCATCAGTGTCAGAAGATTCTCCAGTCTTCTCATCAGTATCTGGTTCCATCTGTTCAGTTTGTTTTTGATGACGCTGTGAGGACTGAGCTTCCTCTTCAGTCTTCACAGGAGTGAATGAGAACTTGACATCAGCCTCCTCCAGACCTTGAAGCTGCTCTCCCTCCTGACTGGTCCAGAGTTCCTCTTTAATGTGTGGGGGCTCTGGGTCCTCCTGTTCCTCTTTAATGTATGGGGGCTCTGGGCCCACCTGTTCCTCTTTAATGTATGGGGGCTCTGGGCCCACCTGTTCCTCTTTAATGTGTGGGGGCTCTGGGTCCACCTGTTCCTCTTTAATGTGTGGGGGCTCTGGGTCCTCCTGTTCCTCTTTAATGTGTGGGGGCTCTGGGTCCTCCTGTTCCTCTTTAATGTGTGGGGGCTCTGGGCCCACCTGTTCCTCTTTAATGTATGGGGGCTCTGGGTCCTCCTGTTCCTCTTTAATGTGTGGGGGCTCTGGGTCCTCCTGGTCCAGACTGGAGCTCCACTCCTGCTGCTCAGGGGGAACCTCTTCTTGAACCACTAACAGCTGCTGGACGTCTGCAGGAAAACAGTAAACACACACAGAGACGTTGCGAAGAAATATTCGTATTGAGCAAATAGTCTCCTGTAGATACACTTTATTTCCTGCCATCATTCCCTCTTACACTCCCTGTGCACAGTTACCAAACAGACATGCCGACACAAAATGTAAAGACACAACACACCAGCAGCAATGAGGTCATCAATAGTTTACATGGTAAAAAAGTGTGGCACTATCAACATTGTTAAGTATTCAAAGAACCTGCATCCTCCATAAAGTGCGGCTGAGATGTGATCATGTGGGCAGTTATAGTTGACTAATGTACGTAAACCTGCCACCGTAGAAACAGTGGATAGAACCTTCAGAAGCAGCCACAACGTAACTGTGGACGTGCATCATCGGTGCACTCCGTTTCTGAACCAATAGCACTCCACCATGGTAGTCAGCCATAGAGAACATCCACGTAAAGATGATGAAACTGAAATGTGACAACAATGACACAATCTCAACTAATAGACTGTGTCTAGAGACTGCTCTCAGGAACCTAGAGGTCAAGGTTGAACCCCCCCCCCCGGTCCCAGGGTGGTCCCTGTTATTGATATATTTTAAATAATCCTATTGATGTTAATAATTGTATGATTATCAATCATTTAATTCTTGCCAGTAACCAGGTCTGTATGTGTCATGATAACAAGGTCTATCTATGTTGTGTGATTGTTTAATTCATTCCATCATTGATCAGGTTGTATTCAGTGATTTATATCCAACTGTTTGGTACCGTTCTGCAGCTGAAACAGTGCAGATTTAAAATATGGAATAATTAAATCGACTATGGCCCTTTCTCAATATGCGTACTTCTCTGTACTTGTGAACTCGTGGACTTGTGAAACGTCATCAGTCTCAGTCCAAGCACTGTTCCAATTTAAAGTTCACATCAAGCCAGGTCCAAATGCCCGGATGTGGCTTGCTCCGCGCATTTTAGCGGGGATGCATCGGTGGTGACTTGTCCAGACTTGGGACAGCCAAATATCCCAGAATGCATTTTGCACCAGCAACAGGAAACAATGGCGGAGGAGAAGTCACACAACTGGAAGTTGAAACCTTTGGAAATACTACTGTTGTTTGGTCACATAAAGTCATTTTAGGATGTTTTGAGGTGAGAAGTTAGTTGTTTAAGCATCAAATATGTGGTCGGTTTGTCATGATTCAGCCGATTTAAAAATCTGCTCCGACGATTTCGGAGATGTGAGGTGTTGCTTGCGGGACCGGCAGTAAACCAGCACCGGGGGCTCAGCGCTCGCCTAGAACAGCCTGATCTCGGCGAGTCTTTTTGAAACTTGCCGCTGGTATTGACGTCTCTGCAGCGTTTTCCTCGTCGGAAAAGAGTACAGCAATCCAAATTATTGATCAAATATTGGTCTATTTTCGGGCTTTTTGGGGCTATCAAAGCACCCGTAACATAGCACCACTAACAGACGAGCATTACATTTCAAGCGCCGGCTGAGGTGACCGAGGTTCCGCGGATAACGGCTCACTTGACCGCAGAGAGTGGTTCGGTGTCCCCGCCATACGCTGCACCCCCTTTCCAGTGTATCAATGGACCCAGATAATATAATATTTGAATCAACTCTTATGTGACCATAAACATATGAATCATTTTAGAATTCAACATGCTGCAAAATCCACGTGGTGTTATGAAAGAGAACAAACTCTACTTTACCAGTTAGTCGCTGGTTGACTAAACATCTCAGCATTTGGACTTTAGACATTTTCACGAAACCACAGACACGTTTCCTCCAAAGAAACTCCGGAAGATATACCGAGACGGACTGTTGTGCGTTAATAAAAGGTCCGAGTAGCACCAACAAGCTTGTGAATATTTAGTTCCACATGTAGATACAAAAAGTATGTGGTGACCGTAACAGTTGTACTTGTATGATATAATTGATCAAATATATACCATTACAACGAAGCATAATAACTATTTAAACATTGGCGTAACATTTGTCTATTCCATGTCTGCAATCTTGTATATATATTTGAACAACTTGTAGGGGACGACCGAATTCACGGGGCCCCTTTAAGGAAAGGGGCGTAACCCTGGTGACAGAGGGGGTTAAAGGGTGACAGGAAGTGAATGTGTTGTATGTTTTGTATGGATGGAAATAAACGGCCACAAGGTGCAGCCAAAGGGAATACTCGACTCCTTGTTTATTTCCACACACCTACATTTACTCACTTGATGTACTGTTTCGATTTTAAACTTTGAATATTGGTTGTTGACTCTGGCTTCTGGTTTTTTCTTCAGTACTTTTTTTATTTTGGATATATGTATTTTATATTCATTGGATTAAAAACTGATAGTTTAGAATTATTGTTTATAGAAGACTCCAACTCTGATAGAGTAGATGTTTACAAATGGTCACTGTTAACGTACAATCATAAAGAAATGCATGCTGGGTAGCTCCCGACTAGCAGATTTATACCTCACTCACACAAATCTGAACGTCACGCACAAATGAAATCGTATGACAACAGCCAAAGAGCTCTAATGACAGAATTGGTCCGTGTACGTTTCACCGTTAATTCGGAAAAACCAAAATACCATGGTATTCTCTTTTTTCGTTTCAAACCAAAAAACGGGAAATGATTCCCATCAGAAGTTGCCTTCCATCTTTTCCTTATGTAATGGGTGTGGGTTGGACATGGAAAAAAGAAAACTCAATTGACTGTTTTCCAACATTTATTTACTTCTGCAGAGGAATTCAACCCATCAACTGCCTTCTGATCTTTTCTGCTCCTCTGCTCCCTTAGCAACAAGTAAAATGACAATGTGTGATTTCATTCTTGTTTTTTTACATTTAGATACATTCTTTTGATATTACAGCATGTACTAAGCTCAGGATGCACATTACTAGAAAAGAGATATTATATTACCGGGAAAACATTAACCTAAATCATGACAACACATTTCCTCAAAACCATTAAAAACAATATATACAAGAGGAAAAACAGGGACACCTGGTGGGTGAAGTAAAAAGGTGCGTAGGACTGGGTGACTAAACAGAGACAACAGAAACTATAACATTACATAAAGGAAAACACACACTTAGAGAAGTCAATGCATCAACACATTAATTGCCTTCTGGTATTTTTCTGCAATTTTGGATCTAAACATGCAAAATAACTTTATATAAGAAGATATTTACATCAGCAAAACTTTAACAGTAAAAACAACACTATGAAGTTGGGTACCGTTAAAATATTAACAGAAAGCAACGTGTCTTAAATGTTAAACCCTTCCAATAAATCACCTTAACGTGGTTTAGGGCCGTGTGTGTGACCTGTGACCTCAGACCAAGAATTCACTCAACATCTGAAGAGAGTTGTGGCAGCTGGGCCGGAAAAAGAGAAACCGGGGCCCCTTTCTGGAGCCAGACCTGGGAGTGGAGCTTGCTGGTGAGGGTCTGGTTTCCGGGACGTGAGACATATGGTTCGACCAGGAACAACCCGAACAATCTACATTGAGCCGCCGCCCTATGGGCCCACCGCTCGAAGGAATATGCAGAGGGGTGATTGAGCTAAAGGGGATTATTTTCTGTGTGAGTTTTCATGTGTACCTTTAGATCTCTGTTGCGCATAAATCTTTCGTCACAAACTGAGCAGCTGAAAGGTTTCTTTCCTGTGTGGGTTCTCATGTGTTTCTTAAAACTTTTGTTATGTTCTGAATTACAAACTCAGAACAAATTCATGATTGAAGGATTGCCTCCGCACGGCTCTCAATTTTGAGTTTTGAGGAAACAATTCAAAATCTGAAGGTGGAATCAATAAGCAACGCTCTCAAATTAAAACATGCTTTTGAATAGGGCTGCACAATTAATCGAATTTTAATCACGATCACGGCTGCCACAATTAAATGAGCATGATCGTCAGCAATATTGACGTTTAAAACGCGTGCTCTGCTACATATCAAATCAAGCTCTTCCTCAACTAACAGTCAGCCGACCACCAGGAGGCGAACGAGTTGGGAGGTGTCATGCGTGCACCCTGCAGCGGCAGCCTCAAAAAAAAGTTCTGTCTGCAGTCGAGTAGAAGAGTAGAGAGACCGACAACAGAGCAGACGGTCACGGGTGTCGTGGGAAAGGTAAATCTAACGTCAGGAGCAGAAGGCGAGGAGCTAGCCCCTCGAAAAGGATCATCATCCGTTGTCTGGAAGTTTTTTGAATTTAGGGCAAGTGATGTTAACCAAGAACAAATCATATGCACCTGAAAAATCACCACAAACCACAGTACGATGAATGCATTGAGGCCAAAGCTAACGTTACTTCACTGAATCTCCGTTCATGTCCAACGTCAACCCAGAAAACCATAACAGCGACCCTGCATAGCGCATCCATCCACCTCCACAAAGACACGCTGAAATAACGGATGCAATCACATTTCATTTGGCCAAAGACGTGTGTCCAATAAATACTGTGAGCAATGAAGGCTTCAGAAAAATGGTCAAGACACTAGACAAGAGATACGTGATCCCCTCGCGCTGTCGAGTATTTTGCGACTACGACTGACATATGGTCAAGCAGAACAATGGAGCCGTATATGTCCCTGACAATTCACTACATCGACGGTAATTTTGCAATGAAGAGTCGATGCTTGCAGACGTCATTTCCCCCACAAGAGAGTCGATTGCCCAGGGACTGAGGGAAGCGATGGCCTCTTGGAGCTTGCAGGAGACTTGTCTGCATTACAACGGACAACGGATCTAACATCGTCAGGCAGCTTCTAGCAATCGGTGAGTAAGATCAATAATAAAAAAGAAAACATCTTAAAAGAACACATGAAAATAAAACGTTAAAAAGGAAGTGTATCTCAGGTTTTATTCTGTTTTAATTTTACATATGAATCTCATGTTCTTTTTTAGAGAATGCAATGAGAGATCCTCGGATTGACCGTGCAGTGGGGATCTGCAAAAAGCTCGTGAGCAGTTTCTCCTACAGCTGGAGGGGTTAAAAAGGAGCCAGCACAGGCACAAAAGGAGCTGAAGCTTCCAGAGCATGCACTGAACACTGAGTGCCCCACAAGGTGGGGATCAAGGCCGGCAATGATAGCAAGAGTCCTGGAGCAGCAGAGGCCCAACTGATCCCCACGTTGAGGCTGCGGAGGATGCACCCAGCACTTCAAAGAAAAAGAAGACATTGGGGAGCTTCTTCAAGACCGCTGAGGGAACCACACCAAGATTCTCTCCGCACCAGGAACAACAAGCTGTAGCCTCTGAGCTACAGTCTTACATACAGTGTGCCAACCGTGACAGTGAGGAGGACCCGCTGGACTGGTGGAGGGAACACCAGAGAATCTACCCACGACTCTCAAAGCTGGCAAAAAAATACTTGTGCATTCCGGCCACAAGTTCCCCCTCAGAGAGGGTCTTTAGCACTGTGGGAACTGTAGTGACCTGCCTTCGCTCATCTCTCAAGCCAGAAAATGTCGACAGGCTGGTGTTTCTTGCCAAAAACCTGTAGGCCTACCACCTCGTTATTGCCTTTTCTGCATAGGCCTGAATTGTTTTCATTTGGTTGCATTCTGTGGTGGCATATTTATTTTTAGTCAGCCCTTTATTTTGGATAAAAGTTGTATTTATATTTTGCTTCAGGTGAATAAGAACTGTATAAGTTTTATTTTGATGCAAAGATTTGCACATTAGCCGGAATGTAGCACAACAATGGAAGTGGAAGCAGTGTTCTTGTTCATTTAAACGTGAAAGTGCAATAAAAACATGTTGTCGCTAAAATTAATGAATAATCGTGATCTCAATATTGATCAAAATAATCGTGATTATGATTTTGGCCATAATCGTGCAGCCCCACTTTTGAATAAAGACAGGAAAAAAAGCACCATATTTCTTCCCCTGCGTTATGTGCCATGTGGTGTGTCAGATTTACCTTTTGTATACAAACAGAACCACTAAAGCCGGTTGTCTACGAGTAATTATGTGCAACTTCAGAGCCGACCTGTGCTGAAAGGTTTCTCTCCTGTGTGGATTCTCATGTGTCTCTTAAAATTTGAGCCCCGGTTAAACGATTTCTGACAAACTGAGCAGCTGAAAGGTTTCTCTCCTGTGTGGATTATCATGTGTTTCTTTAAAGTTGAACCATGGTTAAAAGATTTCTTACAAACTTTGCAGCTGAAAGGTTTCTCTCCTGTGTGGATTATCATGTGTGTCTGTAAATGTGAACGCCGGTTAAAAGATTTCTTACAAACTTTGCAGCTGAAAGATTTCTCTCCTGTGTGGATTATCATGTGTGTCTGTAAATGTGAACACTGGTTAAAAGATTTCTTACAGACTGAGCAGCTGTAAGGTTTCTCTCCTGTGTGGGTTCTAATGTGTGTCTTTAAAGTTGAACCCTGGTTAAAAGATTTCTTACAGACTGAGCAGCTGTAAGGTTTCTCTCCTGTGTGGGTTCTCATGTGTGTCTTCAGATCTCCACTTCTGCTAGTTGTTTTCCCACACTCAGAGCATGTAAATAGTTTCTC
This sequence comes from Melanostigma gelatinosum, assembly GCF_949748355.1. Taxonomy (NCBI): domain Eukaryota; kingdom Metazoa; phylum Chordata; class Actinopteri; order Perciformes; family Zoarcidae; genus Melanostigma; species Melanostigma gelatinosum. Next base: position 25,050,680 of record NC_136644.1, read on the forward strand.
ACCAGCACTACATCTTGAATCACTGACATGGACTTCATCAGGTTTCAAAGAGTTTAAACCTGACTGAGGTTCATCACTGACATCAGTGTCAGAAGAGTCTCCAGTCTTCTCATCAGTATCTGGTTCCATCTGTTCAGTTTGTCTTTGATGACGCTGTGAGGACTGAGCTTCCTCTTCAGTCTTCACAGGAGTGAATGAGAACTTGACATCAGCCTCCTCCAGACCTTGAAGCTGCTCTCCCTCCTGACTGGTCCAGAGTTCTTCCTGTTCCTCTTTAATGTGTGGGGGCTCTGGGTCCTCCTGTTCCTCTTTAATGTGTGGGGGTTCTGGGTCCACCTGTTCCTCTTTAATGTGTGGGGGTTCTGGGTCCACCTGTTCCTCTTTAATGTGTGGGGGTTCTGGGTCCTCCTGCTCCTCTTTAATGTGTCGGGGCTCTGGGTCCTCCTGTTCCTCTTTAATGTGTGGGGGCTCTGGGTCCTCTTGTTCCTCTTTAATTTGTCGGGGCTCTGGGTCCTCTTGTTCCTCTTTAATTTGTCGGGGCTCTGGGTCCTCCTGTTCCTCTTTAATGTGTGGGGGCTCTGTGTCCTCTTGTTCCTCTTTAATGTGTGGGGGCTCTGGGTCCTCCTGGTCCAGACTGGAGCTCCACTCCTGCTGCTCAGGGGGAACCTCTTCTTGAACCACTAACAGCTGCTGGACGTCTGCAGGAAAACAGTAAACACACACAGAGACGTTGCGAAGAAATATTCGTATTGAACAAATAGTCTCCTGTAGATACACTTTATTTCCTGCCATCATTCCCTCTTACACTCCCTGTGCACAGTTACCAAACAGACATGCTGACACAAAATGTAAAGACACAACACACCAGCAGCAATGAGGTCATCAATAGTTTACATGGTAAAAAAGTGTGGCACTATCAACATTGTTAAGTATTCAAAGAACCTGCATCCTGCCCATGTGGGCAGTTATAGTTGACTAATGTACGTAAACCTGCCACCGTAGAAACAGTGGATAGAACCTTCAGAAGCAGCCACAACGTAACCGTGGACGTGCATCATCGGTGCGCTCCGTTTCTGAACCAATAGCACTCCACCTTGGTAGTCAGCCATAGAGAACATCCACGTAAAGATGATGAAACTGAAATGTGACAACATCAACAATGACACAATCTCAACTAATAAACTGTCTAGAGACTGCTCTCAGGAACCTAGAGGTCAAGGTTGAACCCCCCCCCCCCCGGTCCCAGGGTGGTCCCTGTTATTATTGATATATTTTAAATAATCCTATTGATGTTAATAATTGTATGATTATCAATCATTTAATTCTTGCCAGTAACCAGGTCTGTATGTGTCATGATAACAAGGTATATCTATGTTGTGTGATTGTTTAATTCATTCCATCATTGATCAGGTTGTATTCAGTGATTTATATCCAACTGTTTGGTACCGTTCTGCAGCTGAAACAGTGCAGATTTAAAATATGGAATAATTAAATCGACTACGGCCCTTTCTCAATATGCGTACTTCTCTGTACTTGTGAACTCGTGGACTTGTGAAACGTCATCAGTCTCAGTCCAAGCACTGTTCCAATTTAAAGTTCACATCAAGCCAGGTCCAAATGCCCGGATGTGGCTTGCTCCGCGCATTTTAGCGGGGATGCATCGGTGGTGACTTGTCCAGACTTGGGACAGCCAAATATCCCAGAATGCATTTTGCACCAGCAACAGGAAACAATGGCGGAGGAGAAATCACACAACTGGAAGTTGAAACCTTTGGAAATACTACTGTTGTTTGGTCACATAAAGTCATTTTAGGATGTTTTGAGGTGAGAAGTTAGTTGTTTAAGCATCAAATCTGTGGTCGGTTTGTCATGATTCAGCCGATTTAAAAATCTGCTCCGACGATTTCGGAGATGTGAGGTGTTGCTTGCGGGACCGGCAGTAAACCAGCACCGGGGGCTCAGCGCTCATGTTACCCGCCCGATCTCGGCAGTAAACCCCGCCAGCACCGGGGGCTCAGCGCTCGCCTAGAACAGCCTGATCTCGGCGAGTCTTTTTGAAACTTGCCGCTGGTATTGACGTCTCTGCAGCGTTTTCCTCGTCGGCAAAGAGTACAGCAATCCAAATTATTGATCAAATATTGGTCTATTTTCGGGCTTTTTGGGGCTATCAAAGCATCCGTAACATAGCACCACTAACAGACGAGCATTACATTTCAAGCGCCGGCTGAGGTGACCGAGGTTCCGCGGATAACGGCTCACTTGACCGCAGAGAGTGGTTCGGTGTCCCCGCCATACGCTGCACCCCCTTTCCAGTGTATCAATGGACCCAGATAATATAATATTTGAATCAACTCTTATGTGACCATAAACATATGAATCATTTTAGAATTCAACATGCTGCAAAATCCACGTGGTGTTATGAAAGAGAACAAACTCTACTTTACCAGTTAGTCGCTGGTTGACTAAACATCTCAGCATTTGGACTTTAGACATTTTCACGAAACCACAGACACGTTTCCTCCAAAGAAACTCCGGAAGATATACCGAGACGGACTGTTGTGCGTTAATAAAAGGTCCGAGTAGCACCAACAAGCTTGTGGACATTTAGTTCCACATGTAGATGCAAAAGTATGTGGTGACCGTAACAGTTGTACTTGTATGATATAATTGATCAAATATATACTATGACCAAACACCAAAAGCCAACATTCTATTTTGGGTCAAGACTATAACTTTAATGCTGATGCAAGTGTTTTTTTTACTTGTTTTGTACTTTATATAAATGTGAAATTCACTGAACTAGCAGCATTTTACTCTGAAATGATTATTTACTGCTCTTATGGCAATTAATAAGTGAGATACGCACAAGCATTATTTATGTATTGTTTTATGTATTTATTTACATTTTATTCAACTGCATCGGTTATTAGATGTTGACTAACTGGAGCTCTTTATTGAGTTAATTTTGAAGGAAAACAAATGCCTCAAACATTTATTTCCCTCAAGATGAATACCACATTAAAGAGATTTTATTTTCTTTGATTTAGTGAATGAAGTTGATATTCACTGAATGCAGGAAAAACCTGCATCCAGCGTATTGGTGCATTAGCGCCACCTTCTGCTCCGGAGAGTGGATCAGACAATAGACTGACAATATTTCATACAAAACAAAACATCAACAAAGCTAAATACATACACCATTAACCTATATTTTATCCTCCATGTTTCACACGATAGTATGTCCAAAAAGTCATTAAGACGACATAATATAGTTTGTCCAATAAGGCATAAGAAAGTCAAAGTGTAGTATGTTGTAAAAGTCATCGTATAACTTTGTCCAGTCTGGTACATCAGGTTTAATGACATCAGAGTGTTTTATATATGAAGCTGAATCACATGATGAGGCCCAAACCACCCTCAAACCAACATGACACACAAACAAGAAAAGGAAATGACTCAAGCATTAGTTTAAATAATTGTTATTTATTCCTTGTTTTGGGCTACAGGAGGGAACAAAAGGTTACTGACGAACATAAAGTACAACTTCCAGGCTGGATTTATGAATGAAATATGCAAAACGATATATATAGAAAACAAAAACACAATCACACTTTGGATGTATGAAATCAGTTTCTCGGTGAGTATTTTTTAGCCCTCGTTAAGCTCAACCTGGATGTTAACTCTTGGTAGCCAAAATGTTACAAAAATACAGTATATATATATATATATATATGTATATATATACACTTTTTAAACATTGCACCGTTCATGCCCCTCGCAGAACAGTGCGAAAGAATACAGCCTTTGATTCTTAGAAATATCCTCAACAAGGCTATTTACACTTTTTTTTATTACTCAAACCCTATAAACCAAAGTGAAACCAGAACAACCTGCTTTTGTTCCAGTAGTCCTTCAAAATAAAGACATTTGTAACTAACCTAAATACTAGAACTACAGCCTGAACACAAACAAACTAATGTCGTTGTTTTTTTCAATATTTGTGTTTTTTTTGGCGCCTTTAACAAAACATTTTCCAATAAGCTCCCGGCATTCAGCTCTTGACATATTTTTGGAACAAAGTATCAAACTGTCAAGTGCACAAAGCCAACATCACATACAAACAGATTTGTAATTGTTTCAGACAGTTTCTGATTTCATTTAAAATGTATTTAGCCAAAGTTCTTGTATCTCGGCTTGCAGTAACATTTTAAATGGTCTGGTTGAAAAACCTCAACGTAATTAAAGATTAAAGATCTGTGTTGGTACTTTGGGAGTGAAACTCAGGTATTCTATCAGTACGAGAGGCAAAACGTCTCAAATGATACTCAACCCTACCCACGTTTAGCCTAGCTACACAACACATGTATACGATGGTTTTAGAGTTGTTGGAAGAGAGATATATATATATATATATATATATATATATTTCTTATTTGTGATGGAGCTGGGCTAGTAGCTTTCCCATGCTTCTTGTATTTGTGCTAAGCTAGGCTAAACATCCTGGAGATTAAAATGAGGTGCAGCTCAATGTACTGCGGAGGTTACTCCTAAGGGAAACGTGTGCATGACAGCAGAATAAACAGCTTTCAACCACCAAGACACCGGAACCAAAAATTTTTATTGATTTAATACTGACATCTAGTAAAGGAGCTTTGGTAATTAGACAACACCACCAAGGATAAATGATAATTGATCTATAACTGAACATCTAAGCCAGTTTGAAAAGGAGACCGCTTGATGCCGAGAACTAAAACCTGACTCCTGTGCAGGTGGTGGCCTTTAACCGCTCGGTGGTTGGATTAGGGAAGAAAATTGGTGACAGACAAATGTCAAACACACTTCTGGAGATATTCAAGCTTTTCTCCCAAACATCAACACAAAAAAAGAGACAGCCGTGGCTACTGTTCTGCTTTCTCTTGTGCAGTTCCTGTCACCAGCAGCAGGTTGCAGGCCATGAACTGGACGTTCAGCACGTTGCTGGTGTTTCCAGTGTACAGTCCCACCAGCTCGCCGGACGAGCCGTCGGCTGGCGTCCCGCCGTGGGAGTTGCGGATGTCCCACACCCGGACTGAGTTGTCTGTAGAGGACGACGCCACCAAGCTGCTGTCCGGGCTGAAGGACAGGCTGGTGACGCTGTCCGTGTGTCCTCGCAGGTCTTTGAACAACGTCCCTGATGCCAAGTCCCACAGCTTCACCCTCTGGTCCTCGCCGGCCGACGCCAAGTACTTCCCGTTAGGTGAGAAAGTGAGCGACAGCACGGGGCCACGGTGGCCAGTGAAGAGGCGGACGGATGCTCCCTGCTGGGTGCTCCACAGCCGGACGGTCTTGTCTGTGGAGCCCGTGGCCAGGTAGTTGGAGTTGGGGTGGAATTTGATGCAGTCGACGTCGGCGAGATGCCCGGCGTAGAGCCGCAGCGGGTAGGTGCGGGAGAACGTCCACAGGCGGGCCGTCCGGTCGTGGGAGCCGCTGGCGAAGTAAAGGCTGCAGGGGCTGACGTCCACGTCCCACACTGGGTAGGCGTGGCCCTGGTAGAGCGCCGTGTTGGTGAAGCTGCCCAGGTCCCAGTAGCGGATGGTTGTGTCCTCAGAGCAGGAGAGCAGGCCGGAGCTGTCCGTCAGGAAGGCGGTACGAAACACCGGGCCGCTGTGACCTCGCAGCATCTTTATCTCGCTGCCGGTGCAGTCTTCGTCATCCGCCTGAGGAGAAACAAAAGTGACATCTGACATTACCCGACGACATTATTATTATTTTTATTACTTTATACGAGTTCAAATGTTATGTATGTGAAAAAACCACAAACCGTCAAGTCAATCAATCTGAAGTTTTAGTTGTTGGGCTGCCTCTAACAATTCTATTCCTCAATTCACTGGTTAATGTCAGAAATATTTCCCTGTCGACCAAAAAGACATCTTCGAATATCTAGTTTTGTCCAACCAACTGTCCAAAACACAATTTAGAAGATTATAGAAGATAAAGAAAACAGAAAAAAATTGCATTGAAAAAAGCTGCAACCAGAGAATTTTCTGGTCATTTAATTTATCAATCAAAAATGCAATTTATGGGTCGGGCTTCTGAAATATGAGGATTTGCTGCTTTTTGCAGCAGTTTAATTAAATATCTTTGAGTTTATAATTATTATTGTTAGATTTATTTTTTTTAATCACTCTGGAAACGTGAGAAATATTTGTGTACATTTTCTAAAGTTTTATGAAACAAGAGTAATTGACTCAATGAAAAAGCCCTAATAAGCTATGTATATCACAAATTGTAAAAAACAATGTCAACTGCACAGTAACCTTGCTTTTACTGACTGAAACCAAGATGTTTTCACATGATTAAACACATTGAAGCCATTTGAAACAACATCAGACGATATTTATCCCTTCAGTAAACTCACTTCCTCCTCCAGTAGGTCACAGGCCAGGTGGATGAGCGACACGTCAGCCTGATGCGGTTTGGCCTTCAGCTTTCTGGCTCGGAGGCTCCACAGTTTCACCGTGGAGCTGTCAAAGCCGGCGGCCAGCAGCCGACTGTCGGCCGAGACCTCTGCGGTGTTCAACGTCTGCTCCGTGTGGTGGAAGGCGTAAAAACACACTGTGGTGAGCGTGGGGGGCCCCTCACGGACCTTCTTGATGCAGTCCTGCAGAGTCTCCAGGGCCGCCTCGCTCTGTGGGATCCCTGCAGGGACCTCCACCCCCTCGCCACCCTCAGCCCCGTCCACCCCCGCCCAGGAGGAGGTGGAGTTTGGGGTGGCCGTCGCCCCGCCAGCTGCTCCATACAGCTGGTAGTCTGTGCGCCTCGAGGCGGTGACCTCCACCTGCAGGTGTGTGCTCAGGGTCCTGCAGAGGGCACTGTTGTTCTCACTCTGCAGGTAACGCAGCAGGTAGCTGTAGGCCGGCTCCGTCAGGTGAACCACGTACTTGTGCTCCAGGAAAGCACTCAACTTGGGGTTGGCTGCGACGTCCTGAGAAGTGAGAACATGGCGGAGCTGCTCTATGGTGGCGCGCTGCTCGCTGTCCTGAAGAAAGGCGCCGTGGAAACGACTGTAGAAACCATCTACCGCCCCCTTCAGGCCGCAGTGCACCAAGTCCAGGTGGAGGTAGACGAAGAGCGGGTAGAGAATGCTGCTCACTTCCTTCGCCCAGGATATATCCGTTTCTGATTTGTGGGAAATGAAAATTATTGTGAGGGTAGAATCCAAAGACGACATGTACGTATGATTTGGTGGATGCCATTTTCCAAAACAACCTCGAGCAGACATTTAAACTGGTGACTGTTGGTAATGTGGTAAACAGGAATTCAGTGACAATGCAGCAGGACTGTGAATCATAGGATACCTGACAGAAAGGAGCGCAGCCGGGAGTACTGAGTCTCATACTGCTGTGGGTCGGACTGGCAGGGTGCAGCAGACACGATGTTGGCACACCCCGACTCTGTCTGCACTGCTCAGAGGAAGAGAGAGAGAGATGAAGGTAGGAGAGTAAATAAAAATCTGCTTGGCACAAAGCAGGGCAGATCAGCCACAATAGATTAAAAAAAAAACACATGTGCGGGTATGTAGGGCCTTTAATTTATAATAATGCATTAAATGATATACACAGATCATATGTTCTCAACTATTAAATAAATGTACATGTGACATGACTTGTAGTGATGTGGAACACAAATGTCATCACCACCATCTTTGCAGTCATCTCACCTGTGAGACTGGCAGCCATCTCCTCCGCAGACTGGAAGAGCTTGGCTCCTTTCAGAGAGCCATCGGTGTCCACATACTGCCTCCGCTTCAGGTACTGAGCCACAGCGTACTGGATCTGCTCAGTGCGAACCCGCTTCATGACCTGAAAAAACAACATAGAAGTGTCACACACACACCTGAGTGAAGTCACCTGCACATCACACCACACTGGTTGTACAGACTGGGTTGGTTGTTTTTAGGCAGGCATTCTGCTTGGAATCCGACTCATCGTAATCTACATGGCAATATTTATATTAAGCATCATCCCAGTAACTTCGCAAACTAGCTAGCAAAAACGTGAGCTAATGTGTTTACTGAGGCATTAAACATTAAAGATAAGATAATCCGTTATAATGGTAAATTTACAGGATTACAGCAGCATAGTGGATAGTGCAAAGAAGAGACACAGTAAAAAACAAGATCAAAACAAGTATTATAAATAAGTAAATAAGTAATAAAACAATAAAAAAAAACATTAACTAAGTACAAAATGCACAATAACAAAAATATTATATATACAGACAATAGTTGTAGTATTGCACAATGTATTCATATTTAGTGTTTTTAGTGTTGTGTGGTCTATTGGGAGCAGAGCTGGTTGTGAAGGAAATACACATTTTCTGACAATCTTAATATATGTGCTAGCATGCAACGAATGTGGAAACCCGAAACACGCGTTAATTCGGTCTAAAAGGCGGGTTGGTTTCCCAATTAGAGGAGGATGCCTTGAGCTGAGCTAACCAGCTAACTTAGCGCCAGTGGCAGCAGGCCTGGCGGCTCCAAACTTTTAGCGGGATTGATCCGGTTCTGTAGCACCACCGGGTCGTATATCGGTACTCACTGCATATCGTGCGGGTTCCTCTCCGTGCTCCGTTACTGTGTGCAAGCTAGTGAGGGTTTAATGCCAATGTATCCTAGCTGAAACTACGTTGCCGCTCCGGTAAAGCCTCCATCAAATCATGTTAGCTACAGGTTAGCTAGCTAGCTCGCTTTCATCTCTGATGGGTAACAGCTATCGTGAATCTACTCGTCCTCCTGGCTTCACCGTTAGCATCCACAAGGTAAATGTAGCGACAGTCTACTAGCTATGTCTGGATCGGTCGGCTTATTCTTCAGCTGCTTCTTCTGCTTCTTCTTCTTCTTCTTCTTCTTTTTTGAGGTTTGTTGGCGGTTGGCAAACATGAATTGGTGCATTACCGCAACATATATATTAAAAGGAAAATGAAATAAAATATATAAGAAACAAAACAACTGGCTCATATTTTGTTAATAATATTAGTTAGTCTCAGATATTGAAATAATACTTGATAACATTCACTTTTTGAGTTCTTTTGCAGAATATCCACTGCCCCAGTGGACGTCTTTCACCAAATAGCAAATAATATGAATGAAAATGTCAACTTGTAGTTCGCAGTGCTCACTGTCATTCTACTGTAATAAATAATACATCGGATATTCTTTTTCGATTATATTTTGTATTAACAATCTGAATCTGAAAAGTAACTAAAGCTGTCAGACAAATGTTGTAGAGTAAAAAGTAAAATGTTGGCCTAATTGTAGTACAATACTTTTCACCCGTGTTTGAAGTTTATACAAAAACAAATAAAATAAAATAAAAATGTACAAATATTTTTTTAAATGAATGAATGATAACACAACACGTCTACGTCTTTCCATCCCGATAGTTATTGTTTCTGTCAAGTTTCTTTAAAAAAAAAAGAAGAAGAAGAAACAAAAGCCGTTTATGCGATGGGCGGGACTTTCCGTTGACACAGTGATGACGCATATTTCGAGCGACTGCACCGCGCGCTGTTTGGAGGAGGATTCTTCAGTGAGTTTTTAGCGGTGCAAATATTGCTTTTTACGGTTAAATTCGTACATATTTCTCTACCGTTGAGCAGTACGTGGTACCGGCATGTTTACCCCCCGCGCCAACCCGAGCTCCGGCCGCCGGCAGCAGGGCAGGACCACCGGGAGGAAGAGCGTCTCCGGTGCGGCCGCCAGTCTGCTGTTCTCCCCGCGCAGGACGTCGCTGTCTGCGAGGTGAGTGGAATCACTCAACGGACGTTTTAGCTGTGTTTTGTGTGTGTATATAAATGTATATATTATAAAATTGTATTAGACTCACCTAGATACATCTAATGAAGTCAAATACAATAATCCTGTTGGAAACCCTCCCTTCGTGTGTCAGTTTTTAGTATTTTTATTTAACTCAATGTCAATTTCGGAGGATGTAGTTTGTGGTGCTCTTGAGTTGCAATCATTTTATTCCTCTTATTTTTTGTTCACCCCATTTATATTAATGAGGGTTAATATTAAACGCCTATCTTAATATCGTGTATTACAGTTCAACAGCACCAAAGTAGTCACAGCTCAGTGATATTCGGCTGATGTTCCTGAGGATCTGTTGAACTCTCAATCTCTCTCCATCAGGTCAACACCCACCCGAGTGCAGAGCCATTCAGCTGCAGATTCAGTCAACTATGACGTGCAAACCTTCGGCTCATCGCTGCCTGTCAAAGTGATGGAGGCGCTGACTATGGCTGATGGTAAAGAAACATGAAGTTCATGTTCCTGTTGATGCCTCTTTTTCTGTCGTCAAGGTTTGTTGAAAGCTCTGAAAGCCACTGAACAATTCTGTGTGTGGGTCGGTCCCTCTAGTTGATGACCACATCTCAGTGAAGGTGAATGAGAGCGGCTGGGCCTGGATGGTTTGTGGAGAGAGACTGATCCTCTGGAAGATCTGCCAGACCGCTGTGGCCAAGGTACAGTTGAAGATCTAGAAACTCAAAAGCTGCAAACACGCTCCAGACGTCCCCCTTGCTGCTTTAGTCTGCGTTATGTGGTTAATTTAAAACATTTGGGTTTTGGGCTGTTGGTTGGAACAGACAAGCAATTAGAAGACGTCACCATCGGCTCTGTGAAACTGTGACGCTCATTTTACGATATTTTCTCATTAATCAAAGCATAGACGTTTAAGCGCGTTCATCATATTTAGATGATTATCGGAATAGCATTGTGAATTGTAATTATTGTGGCCAGGTTAATTGCGATATGAAATTCTCATATTGTCCCGTGTTTAGTTGCAGTTCTTAGAGGAAACTCTCACCGATTATTCAGCCACTGTCTGTGTGTTCTCCTGCAGCTGTCGGTGTGTAAGGAGCTGCAGCTGCCCAGCAGTGAGTACAACTACACAGCCGACCTCGTGGCCGTGTCGTCCGCCGCTCCTCTGGAGACGGCCCCCGTTCAGTCCATCTCCGTCCTGGCCGTGGCTGCGGCGGGAACGGCTCGCTTGTGGACCAGCCTGGCCCAGGAGGGCAACTACACAGAGACGGACGTGGACCTGGGAGATCTCTGCAACTTTGTTGTTGCTGTCAATGTAAGTAAATCTGATTTAATTTAATGTCTTTGCAGCTGAAACCTCTAACCTGACTCTTAATACAGCAGCTACTATATTTACAATTCATCACTGAAGATCTTGTTGTTTTTCTCTGTCTTTTATTTCTGACTCTTCTCTTCTCTCTCAGGGTGGAAGCTTCGTCTTGTCCTCTATGAAGGGTCGGCTGTTGAGAGCGAGTGCCGATTCCTCGGGGAAGCTGCAGTACCGAGCGCTGCAGCAGGGTCAGGGCATGCTCTCCGGCATCGGACGCCGTGTCTCCAGCCTGTTCGGCATCCTCTCCCCGCCAGCCAACGACACAGTGAGTCCTGCTGACAGATTTCGCCGTAAAGTGGAGTTCAGTGGGTGGCGGTCAGTAGGGCCGCCCCGCTGAAATGTAGATAACCTGCTACAGAAGCTCCTCATTGAAGGACTCAAAAGTCCTGCTTAAATCCAGCTTTACAAATGTCACATATTTTAACGGGCAGTGCTCTGCAATGCTTACAGGCATATGTAACCAACATTTTAAACTGAAAAAACTATTTATATTGGTAACAATTCATTAGTAACCAAATTAAAAGGATTTGTTCCAAAAAAGCTTAAGTTGGGTTGTATCACCTTTTAGTAATACTGTAACGGTTGCTTGGAACCACTAAACATTTTAGGCTGAACTTCCATGTTTCTAATACGACTACTTGTTGCTATTTAATATTTTGACCGTCCAGTTCAACACCTCCAGCTCGCATATATATATATATATATATATATATATATATATATTCCCTTAATGACATACAAACCGTTTCAGATGAAGCCTCAGCTGCAGCTCCAGTTGAAATACTTCTCTGTTTGTCTGCTGCAGCTCCACAGTGTGCTGTGGGTGGGCGGAGCCAGCAGCCTCTACACGCTGACCAGCTCCAGACTCAGTAAATGGGAGGTGGACGACAGCTGGGAGCACCAGATCCTCAGCTGGGACGCCGAGCGAGCGCTGACCGAGAGCATCGCCGACGCCATCTGGGTCAGTACGAGGGAGGAAAACAAAAATAATCATTTGATATGTGTATATATATGTATATGTATATATACCGTTTATCGGTCTGATTCAGTGTCATACAGCGGTGGAGGAAGTATTCAGATTGTATATTATTATTGTACATAATTACTTATGCATTGATGTTTAAGCTGTTTTTATTTTTTTATAATGGCTGCAACTTTTCATTGTGGATTAATCTGCTGATTATTTTCTCCCCGAATCGATTGGTTGTTTGGTTTGTGTCTCGTTTTGTCCGACCAACAGTTTTATCATTGAAGACGAGGAGATTCACGGGACATTTGAGAAGCTGAAACCATCAAATGTTTCAGGCATTTCTGCTGATAAATCAATTATCAAAACAGTGGGAGATTCATTTTTTTGATGACGGACTAATCTTTCAAACTCAAATCTATTTTTTCAAAGGTTCTTCGTTCAGATTTTTTAAGTAACCGGTAACTAAAGCTCTCAGATGAATGAAGTGGTATACAAAATACTATATTTCCCTCTGAGATGTAGTATATATTCTTCAAAATTGTACTCGAGTACAGTACTTGAGTACATGTATAAAGCCCATCACACAGAAACAATGTTGGTGAACGTGTATTTTATATTTTAGCAGGAGGTAAAACGAACTCAAAACACAGTTAAAGCTCTTTTTTTTTTATTCAATCAAATCCTCAGTTAAACTCTTGACTTCCATCATTTCTACTGCATGTTGGCAGCCACATTGATCCACGTCGATCAGATTATCTTCAGAACATTTCAATACTGCAAATGTCCGTCATGATTTCTTAACATTTGTCTCCCACCAGGGGTCAGAGAGCAACTACGAGGAGCTGAAGGAGGAAGCGAACGTGATGTACCTGGACATGAAGCACAGCCAGTGAGTGTGTGTGTGTGTGTGTGTGTGTGTGTGTGTGTGTGTGTGTGTTTATATACACGTGCACAACTTCCTGCTTGTTTTACACTTCATAATAAAAGGTCTTAAGTTGTCTTTGCTGTATTTAAACTTTGATGAAATTTTCTCAATTTAAAAGTCTCTCCACTGAACAATGTCTTTCTATTAATTGTTATTATTAATCTCCCCCCCCCCCCCCCCCATCTGAATGTGATGTATAACCTCTTAAATCCAGGACTGTGAATAGGAGGTAGAGGGAAATACAACTGTCTTGCGAGGAGACAAATGAAAGCATGAGACTTTAAATTCAGGTTTAAATTCACAGATAATCTGTGACTGAAGGAAGGATCCAGAAATCCAGAAATAAGTAGTGAGGTGTAGAATTAATATACTTATAGCTGCAAAGCATATAAAGTACACAGGGAACCTGATACCATCTTGCAGGATTCATGTAATGTGTTATTCATTTTTTTTTTAATAAATCCAATGACGTACCAAGTAGATGTGAGGCCGAACTGAGCCGGAGTCTTTGTGTTTTCAGAGCCGGCCTGGTGGTTTTGGCTGCAGCCTGGCACCTCTCAGACACTCCCTGCCTGGCTTACTACTGCCTGGTCACCCTGCAGGACAACGGAGCCGCCATCTCCGACCAGTTCACCGTGGAAGTCACCAAGTACAACCCTCCCTTCCAGGTCAGTCCTGATCCTTGTGATGTCAGCATTTGGGTGTTCGGGGTTTTACAGGACCGTAACTCTCCTGCATAATCTGGTTGTGTTGATGAACGACCCAAACTACAACTAACTCACTGTTGTCTTTAGACAAACCAGCATGCACCTGTCCCTTCTCACCTCACACAAATCTTTGCCTCGTGTTTCCCCCTTCCTTCTCTTCACAGTTTGAAAACTTTTCTAAAAAAAAAAAACACACACAAATTCCTTCCTTCGTCAGAGTATTGTAGCGGCAGTAAATGTCTCAAAACGTGTACAAATGCAAGTAAAACCATCTTAGTCGCTAGATACTACTAAAGGCTAAGTATTTTAATGAATGGCCCTTTTATGCTGCATTAACACTATGAGCGACAAAGCAACAGCCTGAAAGTCATTTTCAATGGAAGTCGTAGGCCTGAAGCTACAAACTTACGCCCGAAACAAAAATGAAACTAGCCCTCTGATGACGTGAAGTGTCGACCAATCACATGTCTTTGTTTCACCATTTCTGGTTTCCTTCTCTCCCCACAAGTCCTGTTCGGTTCCATCTCAACAATGGGGGGGAATGTCTTCTTGCAGTCATAAATTGGTCGGCATATGAGTGTTAATGGCACATTTAGTGCTCACTTTACGACATGCAGGCACTCACTGGTTTGAATTGATGACGGGATGGTATGAAGATCCTTGAGAGGACGATGATGCTGTTTCCCCAGGTGTTACGTCAGAAGAAGCACGCTTATTTCTTCCTCGGTGTCTTGTTTTCCCAGAGTGAGGAGGCTCTGCAGGCCACTCGGCTGGCGTTGCCGCGCTCCCCCGGCTCCACCGCCTTCCTGTATACTGAGGAGCTGGTGTTTGCTTGCTCCACGGGAACCAGCAGGGGAGGACTACCCGATGAGAAAATCAGCTTCAACTCACCTGGTGAGTAAAGGACCGTTCGCTGCTCTCTGGCTCCACAGCACCGGAGCACAATCGGATTAGTGTAATAATTGCAGTCGGGTGAGATATTATAAAATGGAGAGTGATGGAATTACAGTTTGTACGACTTAAATGATGCTGAAGAAGTCATTTATTTTAAGATGTTCCAAGTAATTACGCACAGGGAACATCGAGTAAACTGTAAAAACCAACAAGTGAGTAATGAATAAATAATAAAGTGTAAGAAGACAGAATTCAACTGTAAATGTACCTCTTTTAATTGTAAATGACGAGGTAGTTATTTATTGGCCCATGATGAAAAAAGACCAAACCCCACGATGAACACACAGCAGATGTCTCTGAATGTCTGACGACGATGTTTCTCTCTCCGTCCGTCTGTCCGTCCAGGTGACGGTGTTCGCGGAGGAGGCTGCTGCGTCAACCTGCCCGTGTTTTTCTCCCAGAACAGCGGCCTGGTGGCGGTGGTGGCCCGGCAGAGCGCCTCCATCCTGCCGGAGACGATGGAAGACTCTCTGTGCTCCTCGCTGACTGCAGCTCCGGAGGTGACACGAACTAATTCATTATTCTAGTCAGGATTCAGTCTTTCTCGAGACGTTTGCATCCAACTATTCACACATTCATAATCCAGTCGTGAGAAAATACAATCTACTGAACCATGTGACTGTGCATTTGATGTTGACTGAATTTAAAATGCATTTCTGGTTTTTGTTTTCTTATGTTTAAGGTTTCAGTCATGGAGACTCCAACCAGAGCAGAGCCTGTAGCTCAGGAGGACAAAACCAAACTCCTGAAGATCGCTTTCCTGCAGTTCTGCCGGTACGTCAATAAATAACTCGACTCATAACGTAAAGAAACGGGACCAGTTAGCTGCTGGTTTCACACAAAGGGATCCGTGTTTTTAGTGACAAATGTTACATATTTAGTGTTTAATCAAGTGCTTAAATTATTACTAAATCATTTCACTGATCAAGTAAAAACCTCAAACAAGCTTCACAAATGGCGTTGGATGAAATATTGTTGAAGGCTCATATCAATACTTGTTAGACTGAAGCAGCATTGCTTAGGATTTAGAAAGGATTTGGTCCCTGTGATTCTTTAAATAAAAACTTTATTTATTTTCCTCTGTCAGTAACGATCTGGTGGGCGCTCAGATGGTCACAGACGAACTCTTCCCCGCCGACGGTGACGGTGAGGAGGGAGCCGAGCTGGACGGCATGGTGATTCGAATCAACCTGGACCTGGTGGACGATTACCCGGCCTCCGACCCTCGCTGGGCCGAGTCTGTCCCCGACGGTGAGGAGGAGGAGGAGGAGGAGGAGCCTGGTGTAGCATCTCTTTACATATGAAACATATAGTGCTCATATTTGTAATAAACAGACTTCCAGACTCTTTATTTAATATGTTGGATTGTGATTTTTGTCAACAACAAATTCGTTTTTGTCACGGGAGAGCGAGAGAACTAAAAATACCTTTCATGTTTTTTCCTGTAATTCCATCAAATTGATTCAGTAAGTTTAAAGACATTTGTGTCATATGTTACATTAAGATGAAGATCTTACTTTGATGCAGAGACTGCAGGAGATATTTTCTCAGTTTCTAGTCACAGGGTTCTCTATTAATGCAACATACATTAATAACATGTTTGTCTTTTTTAATTTATATTATTTTACTTACCTCAGGTCCCTCAGATATATATTCCTTGAATATCCTCAAACTTACTCGTCCATATTTCTTTTTCTTAACTTCACAAAAGAAAATGAATCCCTGTAATGAAAAAAAAAAAGTAAATAATTTAAACATAATCAGAATAATTTGCTGTTTTTGCTTAACGAATTCTAATTCAGTCACAAAAAAGTAATTTTGTTAAAGTGGTTTGAACATCTAATTTAAACAGTTTGTACTTTTTCTGTGATTATTTCTGTTTCTGTTCCTCCAGAGAGCGCCGGCTTTCGTCTCACCTCCCTCATCATCCTCCACCAGCTGGAGGACAAGATGAAGGCCCACGGCTTCTTCATGAACTTCCTGCTCCAGGTTCTCTCTCTCACACACACACACACACACACGGGCGTATATCTTAAATATGAGAAATAATGGTTCACAGAGCTTTAGTAGTGGTCTGACAATGAACCCAGCCTGTGTTATCGAGCTGTGCTCATTTCAGGATTCTGTTCTTTCATCAGGTGGGTCTGCTGGACCGGCTCGGCCACGTGACGGTGCGCTCGTCTTCCATGGCGACACGCCTGCTGCTGTGCGAACACGCCGAGAAGCTTCAGGCAGCGATGTTGCTGAAGAACCACCACACCAAACACGGCGAGTTGGTGAACCAGGCCATCGGCATCGCGCTGCAGAGGAACAACGCCGCCGTACCGCCCAGCCTCACTGCCGCCGACGTCTTCTTCAGAGAGGTTCGTGTCTGACGGTGTTCTGCTCTGATGATCCAGGTGGTGTGGGGAAGATGAATTCAATCTTTTGTTTTCCGGTGCACCCGCAGGTGTCTCAGATCTCCTCGGTGTTCGATTGTCTGCTGGACGAGGAGGAGCGGAGTCTGAAGGAGAACCCGGTCGACTCTGTGCAGTGGGCCGAAGTGGTTCTCACCGTCAACAACATCATTAAGGTAAACACATTCATGGTATCGTAAAGCATGATGTGTGTAACCAAAGAGGGAGGAAAACTAATATTAAAAAGGAAACAAAACGCAGTAATTTAGAGAAGCAAAATAGTTGATCCGTTTAATTTTTACAAGTGAAAAGACTTGAATGTTGTCACATTTTATTTGGAAATGTCAGAAAATAACTTTGTTTTGTAAAGTGCTTCAACAAATACTGGGATTTACGGTCCCAAAGTGTTGTTTGGTGCTTTATCTCCATCATGTCTCTGAAGAAAGTGTGATGGGAAGAGGAAGATATTTGGTTAAAATCAGGCTTCAACCAAAAGTGAAGCTGATGCTGACGTGCCTTAAACCTGCATTCTCTCTACTGTCCACCAGGGGGCGACTCCTCTGGTTGTATAGAAGTCTATGAGAAAATGACTCTACTTCTCTCTTGATTTATTCCCTCAGTAAACATTGTAAACATGAGTTTATGTCTCAATCTCTAGTTTCAAGTCTTCTTCAATACAGCATGATGTTCATTTAGTACATTATGGTCCATTTAGAGTCACACAGACCATAAAGCAGGGGATGCTTTAGGGCGGGGCTACACGGTGATTGACAGGTCTCTACCACGGCGTTGTCCGGTCTGGGAGTTGTCCGTGTTTTTATCTTTCAACTTTAACCCTTTCATAGAGTCTCTTGAGTTCATGAAAATAGATTTTAACATTTTGGTCGCTTAAAAATGTCTTATTCAGCATCTGGTTGTACTTGGCTCCACCCTCTCGTGTCACTTCACTTCTGGTAGGAAAAAAACAAGTGGCGACGGACAAAATACCGAACTCCAGTACTCCACAAACCAATGGGTGACGTCATGGTGGCTATGTCCACTTCTTATCTACAGCCTGTGGTCAAAATACTGCTAGTAGCAAGCAAATAGGCTATTACCAGGAATTTGTTTTTCAATATTTTATTGCTACTCTCAATGTTTCAAATGTTTTGCCAGTAAAGATCTCAGTGGGGAAAAGAAATGCCAATAATTGTACTGTGTGTGTGTGTGTAGGACATGCTGCAGGCTGCTGGCCAGTACAGGGAGACGAAGGCCTTCATGTACAGAGCGTCTGAAAGCTGTGCTGCAGAGCCGGAGTACAGCCCATGGACAGGTACACCTTTAATTCTTCAGTCCTCGACCAGCAGCTTCAGTTCGCTGCATGTTGCTGTTGTAACTGCCCCAAGATGCTCATAGTTTGTTTAATTCATTTAATGACCAATAAGTCCATGTGGAAATTAAACTGAAAGTGCTTAAATAATGCATGACCTTATGAGTCAGTGTTTACAGTCTCTCATTTGAGCCTCAGTTAAACTTCTGACTTGTTTCTATCAATGCTGTATGAAGAAGTCGTTCCCTGTGAAAGTGTTTTTTGTCGTAGGATAACGTAATAAACACGCGTCTTCTCTCCTCACAGCGTCGGGCGCCGTTGGCGGCGTTCGCACCGTCATCTCCCGCCAGCATGACATCATCCTGCGCTCGGTTTACCCGCACGCCGACTCGGAGCTGCGCAGCGCCCTTTGCGAGCAGCTGGTGGCGCTGTTGGACATCTACCTTGGCGGCTACGTGGCCCAGCTGACCTCCCTGCAGCAGCAGAGGCCCCCGGGGGCCCAACAGGAGCGGTATAACAGCCTGGAGATGGAGTACAGCCAGCGGCGCTCCGAGCTGCTGGCCCCGCTGTGTAAGTCCAATGATGCAATAAGATTTGAATCATTGACATCAAACTGGAGCCCTGCCCGTACTGATGGCAACATGTAAAAGTGTAAAGCGTCTTATGACACGCGCTGTACAACCACAATGCTACCGGTTCTGTTGCAGGTCATACCTTTTTGTTTCCTGTTTCTCTCTGACTCTGTCGCCTAATCATGATACATTGACCAATATTTGGTCCTATGAGAACCCACATATTTCATTAGAGTTTGAGCCAAAAGTATGTCCTGAGCAGGAGATTTAAAAATGAATGTTTCAAAAACGCCAACAGCTAATGAGCTAATGAGCTCTTTGTCTATTTTGACGTTTAAAAACAGTTAAAAAGTGGATTAAAGAAACTGATAAGGCCAACATCTATAATGAAAAACAGTTAAACAAGGTTTGAATGTGTGTTGACATCGAGTGTGTGTATCTGAAGCTGTCGCAGTGTATCGGGAGATTGTTTTTGGGAGTTTTACTTTCAGAGTTGTCACTGTGCAGTTGTTATGTGTTGCAGTGGAGCTGGGTCAGTACCAGTGGGTGGCAGCGTTGGCTGAGAAGTACTGTGACTTCGACATCCTGGTTCAGATGTGTGAGCAGACCGACAACCAGAGCCGCCTGCAGCACTACATGACCAAGTTCGCAGACCAGGTAAAACCAGAAACGCTAAGGGAGCTCTTTGAGAAATAATGGGTGGGTGAGCGTGTTAAAGGAGCTTGGAACAATGTTTTAATGCACGGGTCCCCGGTTTGTTGGCACAGCACACTCTACTAACGCACACTGTAGACACACACGATGTACCAACAGTGTGGTGCTTTGAAGAAGACTTGAAACTGGAGATTGAGACATAAACTCATGTTTACAATGTTCACTGAGGTAATAAATCAAGAGAGAAGTAGAGTCATTTTCTCATCGACTTCTATACAACCAGAGGAGTCGCCCCCTGGTGGTCACTAGAGAGAATGCAGCTTTAAGACATGAAGCTTTGACTTCACTTTTCAGAACCGGAGATTGTACTAAAGTTTGCAGGAGAGAAGCGTCTCCTGTTCAATGCTTTGTTTAATTAGTTCTATCTTTGGAGGGTTAGTAAACCAGAAAGTGTTATCTCAACTAAACTAACTAAGTGTGTGTACATTTTAGATTTACATGTAACTGCAACACTTTTGTTTTTGTTTTGTTTTTACACACCGCTCAACCCACTTCCTCTTTGTCCCACGTGTCACTTCCTGCCGCAGAACTTTGCTGACTTCCTGTACCGCTGGTACATGGAGAAGGGGAAGAGGGGGAAGCTGCTGTCACAGCCGGCCGCTCATCACCAGCAGCTGGCCAGCTTCCTGCAGTCACACCAGCACCTGAGCTGGCTGCACCACATCCACGTCCACGACTACTGCAGTGTACGACACACACACACACACACACACACACACACACACACACACACACACACACACACAGCTTGTTTCACGCTTCAGCACAAAACCAAAACCACATCCTCTCTCAGTATAACAGCTAAAAAAGCACACACACGTACTCTTTTATATTTCCTCTGTAACTGATGGCTTCTTCATGTATTTCCTTCCTTAACTATTGTTCTTCTTCTGTCCCATCCCTTCCTTCCTAGATCTGTCTGTCTTCCTCTTCATGTTTCCTCATTTTTTTCCTTCCCTCTTTGCTCCCTTTTCTTTTTGTTTCCTCCCTCCTGTCTTCATCTGTCCTTTTCTTCCTTACTTCCTTTTACCTGCCCTTCCTTCCCTCCATAGCTTTCCTTCCTTCCTTCCCTTCTTTCTTTTGTTTTTCCTTCTTTTAATCGTTTATTTCTTTCTACATTCCTTCTTCTCTCACCTTTAACTTGTTTCCTCAGCTGTTTTTTCTTTGTTTCTTCTTTCCTTTCCTCTATTTTCTTTCCTTCCATCCTTCTTTCCTTTTACCTGTCTTTCATTCCTTCCCTTCTTACCTTTGTATCTTCCTTCATTTATTCTCTCTCATTTACCTTTTTGTTTTTCCTTCTTTTAATCATTCTTTTGTTTCTATATGCCTTATTCTTTCTCCTTTACCTTTTTGTTTCTTCCTTCCTTCTTTCCTTCCTTCCAATCCTCTTTCTGCTAGCACAGTGAATGATGTATGAAACAGACACACACATGGCCTCACAAACCAATTCCTTCATTCTGTTTTTACCTTGTTGGTTGTAAATTATGCAAAACACACAGAAGTATATAATCTTCCTTCCTTCCTTCCTTCCTTCTTTCCTTCACACACAAACTCAGGTTCCTTCCTCTTTCAGCAGCGTTAAACATGTTGACGCTCACGACACCCAAAGTATTCAACACACGCACACATTGCACAGCTTCCTTCCTGTTTGCAGTTCCCAAACCCACCCACACAGCAAGGCCACACACACCTTCTCTGTTTAACACACACACACACACACACACACACACACACACACACACAGAAAAAGAAAACCTTCCTGGTTTGAAACACAGCCCGGCTGCGTGTTTTTCACTTCTTACTTTATTCACTTTTCAAGGTGTTACAAAATGAAAACACTCTGAAAATCAAAAGTTCTCACTGACCAATGCCTTCAGCCTTTTTATGTTTAGAATACAAACGTAAAAAATATAACAAGGCATCTTCCAGCGTCATGTACAAAACCAAAACAAAGAACATAAATCACAACTTTATACATTCTCTACATCTACAGCATCGATCAACACAGTGCCGCAAAATTACAAATAAATTGGCCGCTGAATGCAAGAAGAACAATAAGAAATGCTGCGAGATTTCAAATTTAACCATCAGAAGTTTAAAAGAAGAAAAACAAATAAAATATATCCATGAAATGATGCCCCCCACCCCCGTACCAGCTTAATATAGTGTGTTCAAGACCGTAATCATCATATTTTTGTGTGAATTAATGAATTGATCTGCTGATAGTCAGTGTTTATATGTTATGCTTTGCTGTGTGTGTGTGTGTGTGTGTGTGGACCCCAAGAAGAGCCTCTTCTGCCCAGTTGCATCTAACGGGGATCCAAATAATGAAGACTAAGGACCGTGTTGTGTCTCTGCAGGCCAACCGGACGCTCTACAGCCAGGCCAACATGGAGATGCGTTACTTCGTTAAGAAGAAGACGCTGCTGGCTCTCAGTAAGCTGACGGTGCTCGCATCCAACCTGCCGGAGGACGAACTCAACAAACAAGTCAACGGTAAAATGCACCATTCTTTTTGTAGTTTTTTATTTCGCTGTTTGACAACAGAATCTGATATTTTTACGGTTTGATCCAGATGAAAAATGTGCCTTTAAGCAGCTTCTCTACTGATGAAAAACCAGCAGAATGTCACATAATAGACACGCAAGGGGTGACACCACTGCAGTGGTCCTGTAACTATTGCCATTATATCGTTTAGCTTTCCAATGTCCTATTTAACAATGTAATTAAGTTGCATTTGTTACTGACACATTATTTAATTTGTTACACAATCAACAGTGCAATAATTGGTATTCTCAGCTAAACTAAACTACAGACAATTCAATGCGTCGGTGAAAGGTTTATGCTGCTCATAAAAGGACACCAGAGGACTATTCCCTTGTTCGTAGCGTGCAGCCAACCGGTTTTCACGGTGGATTTGGAGAGAAGCTTCAAATAATCCACTTGTGTCTGCCTCGCGCCTCGCGGGATTAACGGTGTCGTTTATCCGTCCGATCAGACATCGTGGAGCAGGAGCGCTTCCTGCTGCATCAGGAGACTCTGCCCCGACAGCTGCTGGAGGAGAAGCAGCAGAACCCCGACGCCATGCCTCTGCTCAGCGCTCACAACCTCATACAGGTGAAGAACACACACAAGCACAAAGCGGTCCGTGGACTGAACCACACAACCAACATTCTCTTCACCTCAGCCATGTTGGGATGTGACGATACCATGAGGATCGGTGGCGTCGGAACACCCCCACATGAAAACAACTCTGATCTACGCAGAGATGTAGTGGAGTAATGTCTTACCTGAGCAGAGAATGAAGTCTCACTCTGTGAAATGCTCCCAATCTGGGATCTGGCACTTTTAAGAGGGGAAATGTTGAGCGATTTGGGTGAATTAAACTTCAAACGAGAACACATTCCTGTCATTACCGATGTTAACATGCACAGAAAAGCAGGAGTTGTTCTCTGAAGCCGAGTTTATATGTAACCAACCGAAAAAACTATGTGAAGTCAGCTGGTTGACGTTTTATTCTCCAACCAAGTTGCTATAGACTCTTTTGTCTCCCCAATAAAAGGTGGCATCATGTTTTTTTAGATTGTGAACGCTTCACAAAGGAGCTGTATTTCCCATTCTGAACATTATAGAAGCAAAGAACTGAAGATATGTTGGAGTAATGTCTACCCCCTCAGGGAAAACACTGTCAGCGCCGTTAGCTGTGAGCCGCCGGCCGTGTTGAGAGCCATTGAGAGGCAATCGGAATGCACCCAATCTCGTGTCTTCCACCTTTTAAAGTCACGATTACAGATCTTTTTCAGTAAAGTCGTTAAAGACCAAATAATGGGTTTACTTTTAATTTCTTAACATGGAGAAGGAAACGATATTTCCCGTTTACGTTGACCTTTCTGAAACCAGATTACTGCCATAAGCGATCGTGTTCACACGCTGAACTTAAGTCCACTCAGCCTCCGCTCACCTCAGCGTTTCCTCTCCTCAGCTGTACATCTGCGACGACAACAGGCGAGCGAACGAGTACGACTTCAAAAAGGCTCTGGATCTGCTGGAGTACATCGACGAGGTAACCTGCTGATTCATTGGTCTGTTGGAGGTTCGGCGAGTTGGGGTTTGACGGCCGTTGAAAGACAACTTCGGTGAGTTTTTTTCCGCGTTTGTGTTGCAGGAGGAAGCCGAGGACATCGACTCGATGAAGTGTGAGATCTTCGGCAAAGCGCTGCGAAGAGACGAGTAAGATCCGTCAGTCGTGTTTTTGTTTGTCTCGTCGTTCAATTAGGAAACAGAATTTTTGATTTTGATGATTTTTTTTGTTTTGAAAACTCAATTCAGAGCCCTTTGCAAATGAGAGTAAACAATTAATATCAGAAGAGCAGAAGTTGGAGGAAAATGCATTGAAACACTGATTTATGAACATGTTCACAAACACTGCACGTCACTTTGATGCCGTGTCTCTCCCAGCTGGTCCTCGGCCGACGGGACCGACGACCCTCTGGAAGCCGCCAAAGACAGCATCTTTGTCAAGATCCTCCTCAAACTCATCCAGGAAGGTGAGACGCGTTCACGGAGTTGCGTTTAGAAAACCTACCAAAGTACAGCCAGGAGGATTCAAGCCTATATATAAATTATGCTTTGGCAACATTGTTTTTTTAAACTTTCATGCCAATAAAGCCACATTGAATTGATATAATGGACATAATATGGATTGAGAAATCCGTATCCTTGTATTAAAGAGTATAGTTATTTAATAAAAACTTAACTCCATATTTCATGTCTCTTTATTTTCCAGGAGTTCCTCTGCAGACGTACCTGCCCGACGTTAAAGAGCTGCTGGAGCTGGACGACCTGAGCGGTTTGAAATCAAAACCCTATTTTGAATTTGTCCTTCGAGCTAATTATGAACATTACCGAGAAGTCCAGATGTGACGACTGATCACGTCCCGGTAACGACCGCTTTTTGCACTTCGGCTTTCTTTCGCGTTCCAATAATTTTCAAGATTTGTTTGAATTTTTCTCTTTTCTCAATAAATGTGTTATTTCTGTAGATAGACTGCTGTTGGTTTGTTTTTTAAATGGAAACATAGTTAAGAATAGTTTTTGAAGAAATTGCAGATAGAAAAGTTGTTCTTCACACAAAGATTTTTCTCAGAAAAACAAAACTGTTTACTGACATCTCGTGACGTTTCTGAAGCACCGTTTTAAAATGAAAAATAAGTCACAAAACAATATAAATCTCAGAACACAGAATTTGCTAAAAGTACAGTAAAGAAACTAAACAATGAACAGAAATAAAGGGACACCATGTATCGATACGTTGGGTATGATGTTTTCCTCTTAGCTTTCTTCTTTTATACACACAAAACCATAATTATTAGTAAATGAAATGAATCAAGCATGAAACAAAAGAACACTCCGAGCCGTCAAAACATGATTCAACAGCACAAATCGGGAGTGTTTGCAATTAACCAAATACTTTTTACTCAAGTACTGTACTTCAGTACAATTTTGAGGTACTTCCATTTTCTGCTCCCTTTATAATTCTACTCCACTACATCTCAGACTCAGAAATGTTTTTACTTCGCTACAAGTACGTGCTTCAGTGACTTTGCAGATTCCGATTAGAAATACAATGTATCCTCTGCAGGAATGTGGTTTACTTTCTGCTCTCCGTTGGCTTCTTGCCCGTCCGATATCTAAACCTTCAGGACTAGAAAGTGGCAGAAACCCGATCCTGTAGACTCCAGAAGCTGGCCTGCATTCGTCAGGACTTCCTCCTGTTTGGTGACGAGGGGCAGATGTTGGTTATAAATAGTTATTTTTGGACCGACCGACTGACGGGGATCCTCTGTTATGATCCACTTTCACAGCTACGCCGCGGCCGCAGACGGCGTTCAGGGTCCCGCTCGGCTAAAAATAGTAGAAGTAGGTGAGATTACGGACATCGGCTCCACATTACTGTTCTCTCTTAACTGGAGACAGGTGGGAACACGTAATTCAGTCTTATCTAATCTCACTCTAACACTGTATAGCACTACAGAGGGTCTTACTTAACTCTCCTAATATAGGTCAAAATATTTAAGAAATCAGAATCTGCTTTGTTGGCCGTGTATGTGAATTTGACTCCGGTCTTTACATCGCTCTCAAATAATCAACAAAATATAAAAACAACAAAGTAGAACCGAGGTAAGCATTAACATTTAACTATGTACAATATAAAATGTAAATATATGTCCAAAAGTGTATATATATGAACATAAAGAACAACAACAATGACTGTAGAATTGAGGTAATATTGCAGTATGTCTGATTAAGTGTCCATCAGTGACGGCATGAAATGCAGAGAATTTCCAATTCTGGTCCAGATGATGGCTCAATTTGGAGAAAATATGTAAATAAACAACACAAATAATTAGAGAATGTCCTCCAAAGAAGGACAAAACCCTCAAAACAACACATGTTAAATCTTCTGCGTGTTGTTCTAAAAGCACAAACGATGTTTTGTCGTTTAGTTTCAGGAACATGTTGGATAATCACACATCTGAAATCACATCTGGTTCAGAAAATTGCACCTTCAATGATTTACCCAGAAGGGAACTGCTGGGTAATATAATGTCTGTAAGCCACAAGCCATTTTCTTTTTGTCATGAAATGTTTTTTGACCAGACAGTCGCATCGTCTTCCATTTTTTAACTGTGAATCCTAACACCTCGGTGGATCTCAGCTCACAGTTGGGTAAAAATCAACCATAAAATACAATGAATACACACATGCATATACACACACGCATATACTTATATATACACACATACATATACATACAAATAATAGCAAATAAATAAAAAGAAAATATATGAATAAAAAATAAGAGTAAAAAAATATATATATAATTTATTACTCGTACTTCCAGAACACTACAGCCGACACATCAACTCCTCCGCTTACACTTCAACTGATATCTAATAATCAAATAGAACTGAACAGACATCTCTGTCATTCATTAAATGCAAACAATATTTGTCTCCCAAAGTAATATAAAGCAAGGGAGGAAATTAGAATAGGCCTCGTTATTAATTGTAGTTTTGTTTATAGTTTCATGTTTCCATGTAAGCTGTATGTCACCTTTACATCAAGGACCAAGACTAAGTAATTGTAACATCCGAGACATTTACTTTTTTATTTTAAGTTGTGTGTAATTCATGTCTAAGAAACTGAACTGAAAACCTAAAACGAAAAAATAAGCTTTGAATGGGAGCGTGTACTTTCTGTATGTAGACTGTGTGGTTTGAGTAGTAGTAGTCGTAGTAGTAGTACTCCTCAACACGCGCCACTAACGGTCGGTGAGTCGGTCTGGTCTCGCTCCATACACGGGCTCGAGCGCTCCGCGGGGGCTTTTCTCTCCATATATGGCCCTCCCGGCGCGCGAGCCTCTCTCCGTGTGCATGCATGCGGCCGACCAAATATGGACGAGGTGACCGGTTGAATTCCTGTCGAATACTCGGACATTCCTAACGGCTGTCTGCGGTGGTATGGAGGAGTGTATATAAGGACCCCCGGTGGTCGCTGCCGGTCGCACCTTTTAAACTGGAACCAGCAGCAGCGGTTAAAGTTTCCTCACTGACAGCCGGAGACAAGCAGAGGTAAGCGGCTTGGGGGAGCGGGTGCACCGGGGTGCGCTGGTACGGTTGGAGAGAGAGGGAGAGATTTGGTAGCCGGCTTCTGTTCAACTTCAGCGGTTAGAAAAAGCATTTTATTTTGTTATGACAGGACAACTTCCTGTCAGGGAGCCAGCCCTGCTGCGTTCAGGCGCTGTCGGGAATTCTAGTGTTTTTACGTTAGAATGCCACAATAAACTGGACAAATGGGAATTTTCTAAATAATGTAATGTTTAACAGTTAGTGTACAGTGTGAGCCATTCTAAAGGGAGTGAAAAGTTTTCAGATTCAATGGATAATATTTAATTTTTAAATCGAAAATAGTTGATCGATTACAGTCGAATCTAACATTTTTTTCTCATTTCTCTTGTGTTCTTTCACACAGACTTAAACTATATATAATACAACAATTATAATGTAAATGTCCCCACTTATAAAGTATTATCTTATCTAATAGAATTTGGCAACGTCAAATTATTACAAGAGACATGCATGAGGGCGTCCCCGGTATATTCTCTATCTTAAGGGGTTCTTGGCTGAAAACAAAAATCGAGAATCTCTGGTGTAATCAATCAGGGTAACAATTGTGTGATTTATGTAACATTGTACAATCTTTTTACATCATGTATATTGAAAATAGCCAGTTTTGAATGCAGCAAGACATGAATCAATCTTCTCCCAAAGCTTTCTATGAATACAAATGTGTTAATTAATCATAACGAAAGTGTTGAAAGAAGTCTACAGTTAAGTAATAATTTGAAAATGTAATCATAACAATAACTTGTGTAGATATTCTTTGAAAGCTTTGAAGGAAAATAATGAAATAGAAAAATATCACAAATGAAATGATAATATTTAGTTACAAATGTATAACATCAAACACACCCTAGGATGGGAACCAAGTCTGATTTATTTTGTTGTACCACACTGAACTTGTTTTTGTTTTTACATTTCCTGACAAAGAACACTTTGATGAACGACATCAGCTTAATGTTCAGATGTAGGACTTTATGTGGAGCACATGAAGGCATCATAAAACTAAATGAGGGTTAATGGTGTTTCTGTTTACTACCTTCTATTACAAGCTGAGTAAACTGTTGTCAGCTCTGGTTTAATGAGACGCAGAACCCAGACACTGCAGGACGGAGTGAGGACATTTAAGACTTGAGTTATAGTCATTATCCTTTTATTATTCATACAGTTTAAATCGAGCTGGGAGTGTTTCATAGGAGGAAATCAAAAGGAATAGGATATATTTGTTGGCCAGCTGTTGATTATCATACTCCACTATTGAATAAAAAGCAATGAAATATAAAATAATAATAAACATTTATAAAATATTTCCCTAAAAGAGAGAAAGTTTGGTGTCAGCTTTAACGAATGCAAACTTGTTGTTGGTCAGAATTAATTTAAAAAATCAACAATAACAAAATTAGATGTACAACATGTATTAATGACTGTGGTGATACATTCTGTCATTCTTACATGATTGGGTTCATCCTTTTTCTTCGTTTTCTTGTGTGCATTCAACTTGTAATTGTTGCATTTCTGACAGCACCTCAAGGCAGCTACTAAAACTAAAACACATGTCAGTTTTTAATTAGTTGCTAAATCTCCATGTCAGACAAATAGCCAGTGTAAATGAATGTTGTTCTCAGTGTATCTGCTGTGATGACACTCACCGGCCTCCTGACCTTCCTCCTCCAGAACCCGCAGACATGTGTGACGACGAAGAGACCACCGCCCTCGTGTGCGACAACGGCTCCGGCCTGGTGAAGGCTGGCTTCGCCGGAGACGACGCCCCCAGGGCGGTGTTCCCCTCCATCGTGGGCCGGCCCCGTCACCAGGTACACAAAGAGCATCTTGTCCCATGATACCATAGACCTCCTGGTTTTAAGCTGCGTTTAAAAGTTATGTTTCACTGAGTCACAAAGAAACAAAGAGGATGGATTGTACAAAGTATTGACGAAGGAGTGTGCAAATGTTCCCAGTATAATGAATGTACATGTAGACTTTATGTTGGTGTATTGTGTACTCTCCATGGTCAACTTGATGCGCTACATGTAGATCTCTACATCAGCTCAGGGCCACAGGCAGCAGATACATTCATACAAATAAGGAACATAAACAAAAGATAAAATGTGTTGCAACTTACAATTTGGGACCAAAGCTCTCAGTGTTGTTCATATCAGGAAGAATAGCTGAAAAAGTTCTTGGAGTAAAGCCCTGTAAACTGGATTAGAGTTGTAGAGGATGAATATAATGGCGGTGGACTTAAAGTAATCTTGAAGTCATAAAACATTCTCCTCCCCTCAGGGCGTGATGGTCGGTATGGGTCAGAAGGACTCCTACGTGGGCGACGAGGCCCAGAGCAAGAGGGGCATCCTGACCCTGAAGTACCCCATCGAGCACGGCATCATCACCAACTGGGACGACATGGAGAAGATCTGGCACCACACCTTCTACAACGAGCTGCGCGTGGCCCCCGAGGAGCACCCCACCCTGCTGACGGAGGCCCCGCTCAACCCCAAGGCCAACAGGGAGAAGATGACCCAGATCATGTTCGAGACCTTCAACGTGCCCGCCATGTACGTGGCCATCCAGGCCGTGCTGTCCCTCTACGCCTCCGGCCGTACCACCGGTGAGTCTGCCGCCTCCGTGTGTTCACGGAGGCGGAGGCGTTCTCAGAACTTTTCTGAGACAGTTATAAGTACACAGAGTGAAATGCACATTCCTTTAAAAGCCCAGTGTTCATTTTTATATGAAACCCTCACTTGATGACCAGAATGATTATCTAACTATAGAGCACTCAATGGATTAGTAGATTAATGGAACATTTAAAGTATTTTAACTATTCGTCAAGCAAACATATTTCTTTTTCAGCTTCTCTTATCTTGTGTTTTATTGCTTTTCTACATTTTACATCATGTGAACTGAATATATTTTTGTTTTGGACTGTTGGTCTGACAAAAGAAGACATTTGAAGACATCTCTGGGAATTATTAGTTGAAATACTAACTAACTATACAAGTAAATCAGTGAAATAAACCAACTTTATAGCCGGTGACACCTGATCTAGACATCAGGGCAGACATGTTGTGTTGCAGTGATAAATAAAGTATTGAACAATAAGTTGTAATTGAGAGTATTGTCGTGTTTCTGCTCTCAGGTATCGTGCTGGACTCTGGTGATGGTGTGACCCACAACGTACCCATCTACGAGGGCTACGCTCTGCCTCACGCCATCATGCGTCTGGACCTGGCTGGTCGCGATCTGACCGACTACCTCATGAAGATCCTGACGGAGCGCGGCTACTCCTTCGTCACGACCGGTAAACGCTTTCACCTCAACACGAAACACGTCAATTCAATTTGATTTTAAGACCTAAACTCCAGAAGCACGTTAGCTGTAGACATGAACCCTTTTCCTACAGTTACTCGAACAAAAAGATGTTTGAGAGACGCTGTGTCCGCTGAGCCACAGCCGCCCGCTTACAAAGTCTGATATTTCCTCCTCGTTTCCAGCTGAGCGTGAGATCGTGCGCGACATCAAGGAGAAGCTTTGCTACGTGGCTCTGGACTTTGAGAACGAGATGGCCACCGCCGCCTCCTCCTCCTCCCTGGAGAAGAGCTACGAGCTGCCCGACGGTCAGGTCATCACCATCGGCAACGAGCGTTTCCGCTGCCCCGAAACCCTCTTCCAGCCCTCGTTCATCGGTGTGTAGAACTGCATCCTGGCATGATGAGTGAACGCATCACAGCAGCAGCTTTCCGCTCCGAAATCTTGTAATTTTCTTAACCTGAATCTCTCTGCCGCAGGTATGGAGTCCGCTGGTATCCATGAAACCGCCTACAACAGCATCATGAAGTGCGATATTGATATCCGTAAGGACCTGTACGCCAACAACGTGCTGTCCGGCGGCACCACCATGTACCCGGGTATCGCTGACCGCATGCAGAAAGAAATCACGGCTCTGGCTCCCAGCACCATGAAGATCAAGGTAACCAACTCTACGTCACCCTCGACTGAATCCACTAGTGATTAAATGACCAAATGTATGTGGACACCTGACAATTACACTCATAAGTGATAGTTCAACACATAATTCTGAAACCAGGGGTATTAATCTGCTGCTGTAACAGCCTCAACTCTTCCTCTGGGAAAAGTTCCCAGATGATTTTGACTCCCATTCAGCCACAAGAGCATCAGCGAAGTCCAACACTGATGTTACGTGATGAGCAACAGAAGACTTTCCATTATAAGAGTTGTGGTTCATTCCAAAAGGGCTCTGTACCGACCAATCGACACCAAACAGGGGATGTCCACATAGTTTTGGTCATGTAGTGAAGCAGATGGGATTTAGAATTGTAGGAAGCCGGTACTTAGTTAATGAAGAGAAGTACAAAAAGCTACATTGTCTTAATATAATCAAAAAAATGTTTAAACCACGGTTGTAGCTAAGGGTCATCTTCATTTCTGATGAATTGTTTCATCTTTAAAATGTAAAATAGAGAAAAATGTTCTCTGTGACTTCTTCAAAGTATTTGTTTTATCCGATCAATGGTCCAAAAATCAATTTACAATTATATAAAACAGGAAATAAAATCTGAAAAATAAGCTGGAAGCGGAAAATATTTGTCTTTTTTTTTTTTTTGCTTGATAAAGTACCTAAATGATTACTCGATTTTAAAAGTTATTGCCAGCACATTTTTCTGGTGACGGATCAGTCACTGGACTAATTATTTCAGCAGAAGCTCAGCTAATGTTCATTCTTCACCTTGAAGACCAACTATTCTCCCCTCGAGGCCATTTCCTGGCTGTTGTGGAGCTTTTGCGACTGGAGTTCATTTTGAAAGTTAATTTTCTTCAAGCTAGCCTGGACTAGAAGTTCTTAGTGTGCTCTACAATTCCATTGCTGATGAAAAGATATGATCCTTACCTTGACCGTGTGTATATTTGGGATATTGTGTATTTTTAATATCTGCTTATTGATATTGTATATTTACACTTTCTCCTACTTTGTACTGCAACTGCTGCACAACACTTTCCCTGAAGAAGGATAACTGAAGTTCCATCTCATCTTAAAATCAAACAGCAGAGCAGCTCTTCAATGGACTTTGCAGTGAAACTATTTTGTCTTTTATAGTAAATGATAAATATGGTCTGCTGTGTTTCTTGCTTTGTTACCTTTTACAAACAGCCAGTGGAAGTGTCTAAAGAATTAGTTTTAAAAGCTGAGACTATATCAGCTGACTGAGTGATAACTGAGTCAGTGGTGTCATCCTCCCGTCTGTTACGATATGATTATTATAAGTGCTATCAGGCAATAAAAAATAAATGATTTCCTTCTCTTCTGCAGATCATCGCCCCTCCTGAGCGCAAGTACTCCGTCTGGATCGGCGGCTCCATCCTGGCCTCCCTCTCCACCTTCCAGCAGATGTGGATCAGCAAGCAGGAGTACGACGAGGCCGGTCCCAGCATCGTCCACCGCAAGTGCTTCTAAGACCACCTCAGGATCCAGAGCAATGAGACGCTGCCGTCCCAGGACTCTTTAAAACAACATCGTCTAACCTGTACATATGTTATTTATTCCTTCTGTTATGTGTGTGATGTTTTTTTGTTTTTTTTATGTGAATGATGTCCGGTGTGTATGTGAAAGATTCAAAGGTACGACACACTTCAACTCGGACCAACGGAGAAAAAGGAGACAAAACAAACCCACGGAAAAGACCAAAAAAGAAACGAGACAATGACAGAAATAAAGTTCATTTATTTTCAAGTACGACTGCTGTGTGCTGTTTCTGGTTCTCAACACGTAGGATGTTTGTTAGACTTAAAAAAAAAAAAAAAACACAAAATATAGTTAAAATGTAGTTATATGAGGTTAAGTAAAAAAAAAAAAATAGAAGGTGTATAAAGGCTCTATCGGAAATAAAAGTCATGTATTCAAGATTTTACTTCAGTAAAAGTACAAAGTATTTGCATATACTAATACAATACACCATTGAATGTATTCGTGTGTTGCTGATGGAGCTACCTGTAATTAGTATATATTACAGTATATAAATTAACTTTACGTATATACTGCTGTGTGTATATATATATATATGTGTATATATGTATATATATATATATGTATATATATATATATGACAAAGTATATGATGACATTTCTAATTTCTAATACTGTAAAATTACCTTTTTAATGACCTTTTCGACATACTATATTTTTTGTTTTTTTCAACATACTTAGACTTTTTAGAACATGCTTTACAATGACTGTTTTGTGACTTTTTTTTTACATGTTACACTATGACTCGACATACTATAATGTAAAACATGGAGGATAAAATATAGGTCAATGAGGTATGTGTGGAGATTTTTTGACATTTGTTTTGTGTGAAATATTGTCAAGTCTATTGTCTGATCCACTCTCCGGAGCAGAAGGTGGCGCTAATGCACCAATACGCTGGATGCAGGTTTTTCCTGCATTCAGTGAATATCAACTTCATTCACTAAATCAAAGAAAATAAAATCTCTTTAATGCGGCATTCATCTTGATGGGAAAGAAATGCTTGAAGTATTTGTTTTCCTTCAAAATTAACTCAATAAAGAGCTCCAGTTAGTAAACGTCGAATAACTGATTCAATGGAATAAAATATAAATAAACAAAACAATAAAAAAAACAAGTAAAAAAACACTTGCATCAGCATTAAAGTCTTGACCCAAAATAGAGAGTAAATAATGGAATTCTGTCATTAGAGCTCTTGTATATAGTTTGTTTGTTTTATACACCCTGGCTCTTATAAAGATGACATTCAGTTTCAGCTCATTTATACTTGGAATGAACAAATGTAGCTTGTCTTCTGTGCAAAGAACATATTGTCTGTGATATACAGTGTAATATCATAGTGTTGAACATTAAATACATACAAATGTGTAGATATGGAAAAGACAAACGGTACGTCAATGTTTAAACAGTTATTATGCTTCGTTGTAATCGTATATATTTCATCAATTATATTAAGCAAGTACAACTGTTACGGTCACCACATACGTTTGAATCTACATGTGGAACTATATGTTCACAAGCTTGTTGGTGCTACTCGGACCTTTTATTAACGCACGACAGTCCGTCTCGGTATATCTTCCGGAGTTTGTTTGGAGGAAACGTTTCTGTGGTTTAGTGAAAATGTCTAAAGTCCAAATGCTGAGATGTTTTGTCAACCAGCGACTAACTGCGGCTGCTGAAGAGATATTTGGTGCGTTTGAAAGAACGATAGCAGAGTACGAGGAGGAACGTTCTGCTTTAAAAGAGCAGAACGAGCGACAACGGAAACGACTGGACGCTGTTTTCAACC
This sequence comes from Melanostigma gelatinosum, assembly GCF_949748355.1. Lineage (NCBI taxonomy): Eukaryota > Metazoa > Chordata > Actinopteri > Perciformes > Zoarcidae > Melanostigma > Melanostigma gelatinosum. The sequence goes on from NC_136644.1 coordinate 25,085,408, forward strand.
CTCAGCTGCGGTTACACGGAGCAGGTTGGTTCACTTTCTTTCTTCTGTTCATGCTCCGGCTGATAACGTTTCTATGTAGTTTGAAGTGAGACTCGATTCATTGGGGCTACATTCCCTTCAATGGGTACATCCAGTGTTGCCAACTCCTGAGTAAGGAAAGTAGCTATTGGCTGTCCTAGAAGTCGCTAAATGACGTCATCGTCAAATTTGCATAATTGTAATGAGCGCTGCAGGGGAGAGGCGGGAACAGCGGCGGCTTTGCGCATGCGCGATTCATTTGCAGTCTGGACACAGAGTGTGGGGCCAAATCCCAACGTCCCCCCCCTTACGGACTCACGGATTTTGAGGCGCGCTCCCGCGAAGTCCTTGAAGTTTGAGGGTCTAGAGGGGCCATTGGGATTTGGCCTGGGTCTCCTCTTTCTGCAGCTGGGACTGCTGCGCGAGGGGCTTTAAGTCAGTCAAAACACCAGAAAAGTCTCCAACAACGGCAGAAAAAGTAGCTAGACTTGTCGCTAGTAGCTTTTGACAAAAAACGTTGCCATGAGGGTTTGGCAAGTTGCCAGATTTAGCGAGAAAGTCTCCAAGTTGGCAACACTGGGTACATCCCAAGTCTCTTAATTGCATCCCCGTTTCCTTTCCTTGCGTCTTAGTCCCTCCCACCAGGGATGCATGGAGGAAACCATGCGAGGAGAGAGGAAACGAGGAAATGGCCAAATCCCAACGTCCCCCCCTTACGGACTTTGAGGCGAAGTCCGTGAGGGTTTATGGATGTCCCACTGTCAAATCGTCAAGTCTTTGAGGGCTCTCTTGCAGACATTTTGAGCCCTTTATGAACCCTTTCCGTAAGTCTTAGCCTAAGGGAATTACCCACAAATCATTGCAATGTGATTGGGGGGCGACCGGGGCTCACTGGGATAAGAGGGTCGTCTGGGAACCGGAAGGTCAACGGTTTGATCCCCCGACTGGGACGTGTCACGTGTCGAAGTGTACCTGAGCAATACACTGAACCCCCGGCTCCCCGGGCGCCGATCAATGGCAGCCCACTGCTCCCTATATACAGGGATGGGTCAAATGCAGTTGTCAAATTTCGTGTATGTGTAAAAATGTATATGACAATAAAAATGGTTTCTTCTTCTTAAACACGGGGTAACCAGTGGACGCATGGAGCCGTTAAAAAAAAGGTAAACAAAGAGGACGGCTCACGTGTGTTCAGCCTGTCATATTCGATTTATGCAGAAACATTAACATTAACATTAAATTTTGACGGAGCGCTTCTGTTTTAACTGGCGCAGCTTTTTCAGCCTTTACGCTACTTGTTCAGCGGTGCAGGAAAAACACCGACCAATGCTCAGCCAATCAAATATGGGTATTCTGACAAGTTTCCTGACTCGAGTGAGATGTACGCACACCGTGACACACGGGGGCGAGACGAGGAAAGAAATAGAAGAGCAGGACAAATATAATGTTAGTTGTGAAAGTCATGTCTCACATGGAGCAAAACCACCCACTCACATCTGAAATGAAGACGCATAAGATAAAGTCTAATCTGATCAGAATCCTAACACGTTAATTCACTGTCCAACAATCATGTCAACAGAGAGAATAGATCTGAAACAAGTGGTTTAAAAAAATATAATATTGTGGCTTTTTTGATTGACGTCACTTCACAATTTAAACCTTGACCTCCAGGTTCCTGAGAGCAGTCTCTAGACGAAGTTTATTAGTTCAGATTGTGTCGTTATTGTCACATTTCAGTTCCATCATCTTTATGTGGATGTTCTCTACGGCTGACTACCAAGGTGGAGTGCTATTGGTTCAGAAACGGAGCGCACAGATGATGCACGTCCACGGTTACGTTGTGGCTGCTTCTGAAGGTTCTATCCACTGTTTCTACGGTGGCAGGTTTACGTACATTAGTCAACTATAACTGCCCACATGATCACATCTCAGCCGCACTTTACGGAGGATGCAGGTTCTTTGAATACTTAACAATGTTGATAGTATCTCACTTTTTTACCATGTAAACTATTGATGACCTCATTGCTGCTGGTGCGTTGTGTCTTTACAATTTGTGTCGGCATGTCTGTTTGGTAACTGTGCACAGGGAGTGTGAGAGGGAATGATGGCAGGAAATATAGTGTATCTACAGGAGACTATTTGTTCAATACGAATATTTCTTCGTAACGTCTCTGTGTGTGTTTACTGTTTTCCTGCAGACGTCCAGCAGCTGTTAGTGGTTCAAGAAGAGGTTCCCCCTGAGCAGCAGGAGTGGAGCTCCAGTCTGGACCAGGAGGACCCAGAGCCCCCACACATTAAAGAGGAACAGGAGGACCCAGAACCCCCACACATTAAAGAGGAACTCTGGACCAGTCAGGAGGGAGAGCAGCTTCAAGGTCTGGAGGAGGCTGATGTCAAGTTCTCATTCACTCCTGTGAAGACTGAAGATGAAGAAGAGGAAGCTCAGTCCTCACAGCTTCATCAAAGACAAACTGAACAGATGGAAACAGATGCTGATGAAGGGGACTGTGGAGGACCAGAACCAGACAGGAACTCGGGTCCAGATATATATCCAGAACCAGATACTGATGAGAAGACTGGAGACTTTTCTGACACTGATGGCAGTGATGATTGGAAGGAGACCAGAGAACCTCAGTCAGGTTTAAACTCTTTGAAACCTGATGAAGTCCATGTCAGTGACTCAAGATGTAGTGCTGGTGAGAAACTGTTTACATGCTCTGAGTGTGGGAAAACAACGAGCAGAAAGGCAGATCTGAAGAGACACATGAGAATCCACACAGGAGAGAAACCTTTCAGCTGCTCAGTCTGTAAGGAATCTTTTAACCGGGGTTCAACTTTAAAGAGACACATGAGAATCCACACAGGAGAGAAACCGTTCAGCTGCAAAATTTGCAAGAAATCTTTTAAGCAGTTTACACATTTACAGACACACATGAGAATCCACACAGGAGAGAAATCTTTCAGCTGCTCAGTTTCTAAGAAATCTTTTAACCAGTGTTCAAATTTAAAGACACTCATGAGAACCCAGTCCGGAGAGAAATCTTTCAGCTGCTCAGTTTGTGATAAAAGATTTATACGCAACAGAGATCTAAAGGAACACATGAAAACTCACACAGGAAATAATCCCCTTTAGCCCTTTTACCCAATCACCCCTCCGCATATCCCTTCGAGGGGTGGGCCCATAGGGCGGCAGCTCAATGTAGATTGTTCAGGTTGTTCCTGGTCGAACCATACGTCTCACGTCCCGGAAACCAGACCTTCACCAGCAAGCTCCACTCCCAGGTCTGGCTCCAGAAAGGGGCCCCGGTTTCCCTTTTTTCAGCCCAGCTGCCACAACTCTTTTCAGATGTTGAGTAAATTCTTGGTCTGAGAACACAGGTCACAGGTCACACACGGCCCTAAACCACGTTAAGGTGATGATTTATTGGAAGGGTTTAACATTGAAGATGCGTTGCTTTCTGTTAATATTATAACGTTACCCAGCTTCATAGTGTTGCTTTTACCATTAAAGTTTTGCTGATTTGCTGATGTAAATATCTTCTTGTGTAAAGTTATTTTGCATGTTTCGATCCAGAATTGCAGAAAAATACCAGAAGGCAATTCATGTGTTGATGCATTGACTTCTCTAAGTGTGTGTTTTCCTTTATGTAATGTTATAGTTTCTGTTGTCTCTGTTTAGTCACCCAGTCCTACGCACCTTTTCACTTTACCCACCAGGTGTCCCTGTTTTTCCTCTTGTATGTATTGTTTTTAATGGTTTTGAGGAAATGTGTTGTTATAATTTAGGTTAGATGTTTTCCCGGTAATATAATATCTCTTTTCTAGTAATGTGCATCCTGAGCTTAGTACATGCTGTAATATCATAAGAATGTATCTAAATGTAAAAAAACAAGAATGAAATCACACATTGTCATTTTACTTATTGCTGAGGGAGCAGAAAAAGATCAGAAGGCAGTTGATGGGTTGAATTCTTCTGCAGAAGTAAATAAATCAATTGAAAAACAATCAATTGAGTTTTCTTTTTTCCATGTCCAACCCACACCCATTACATATGGAAAAGATGGAAGGCAACTTCAGATGGGAATAATTTATAGAGGCTTTTATTTTGTAGGTTACCCACCAAGTTGCAGCAGAACCTGCCCTGCAGGTAGAAATGGGAAACACACCGCTGGATTTAAGGAGAAAGCAACTGATGGTAAATTACAGATAAGCCCCTCAGTCGTTTACCCGGTGGTGGCTCCATGGACGCTTGTGTGGCCTGACATAGAATGGTATTTGTTAGAGGTTGAAAAGGAAAGAAAAAGATGAAGTTGATTTGGTAAGTGCATTTGAATATTATGTGTCAGCAAAGCAGACGTCAAGTGTATTATTTGGGGGAAAGAATCAACCGAATGTGGCAAAAAAGGGATCATCAATGTACATTAAAGGGAGTACTGAGCCTGGCTGAGGGATCACAGGTGAGGGTACTGTTAGCTTTCTGAAGGAACACTGGTTTTGTTTTTCATAGGATATGATGGAAATGCAGGGAAATGGTAAAAGGGTGATTGCCAGAGGCGAGGAATTTATAGGTGTAGTCTACAGTGATATATTATGACTTTTTTTCGACCTAGAAATGACATTTATTTTTACAATCAACACTTGAAATGATGAAGGCACATGATGTTACAGTACATCAAGTGAGAGTTGTGTTTACTGTATATAGAGAGATGTTTTGGAGTTGTTTGTTTTATACACCCTGGCTCTTATAAAGATGACATTTAAAGCTCATTTATACTTGAAATAAAAAAATGTAGCTTGTCTTCTGTGCAAAGAATAAAAGTGTCTGTGATATACAGTATGATATCACAGTGTACTTCTCCCACACGCTGCATCCAACGTAGTCTGCTGAAACCTCCCTCCACCGCTTGTTTGTTTGGGTGATTTGCTGGCATCAACAGTGTGTATTGCATTTAAAAGAAAACTGCGTTAATGCAGATAAAATAACTGTCGGCGTTAATTGATTAATGCGTTAACGCATAAATAACGCGTTAAGTTGCCCAGCACTAATTATTATTTAAAAAATATATATATATATATATAAATATATATACATATATATTATTTTATAAATATATTATATATTTATACATCAACTAACCTGAACCCTTATATTTATATATCATTATATATTATATATTTCACCAAACCCGCAAACCACTTCCTGAATAAGTCACGTGGTACAGCCAGCTCGCAATGCGTTAAACGTCATCAACACGAGCGTCTGCACGCGTCAAACGTCATCAACACGAGCGTCTGCACGCGCCTCACCCACATCTTCCTGATTACACGACACACGCTTCGAATTGTCGACACGGAAGAAACCATGTAAACCTTAACTGTCAGAGTTTAATGGACAGTAAACGGTGTTTTTGACAGAGTTTGTGTAGAGAGAAAGTTTGTGTCGTTGGTGGATTGTCTCCTGGTGTCCTACGGAGTTAATGAAGTTAGCATGCTACCAGGAAGTAGACGGACCCGAACATGACCTAGCAAAACATCGCAGCTCAGAGTGAGCAAACCTTTTTTTGTCCGATTCCGGACCGTATTTACTGTGACACGCTAGATTTCTAGCCAGATTGGTTCCGCCCTGTTTCTTTTCTGAATAGTCAGATTGTCAGTATTAATTACTTTACAAACTGCTTTACTTGTTATTTTATTGACGATTAGCTTAGATCTTTTTCAGTTCTTTATATTTCTTCTATTTACATGAAATAAAAACCCTGTTTGACTTGACAATTATACAAGAACAACTGTTACTGTCACCACGACATGTGGAACTAAATGTTCACAAGCGTGTTGGTGCTGCTCGGACCTTTTAACATACCGTCGGTATATCTTCCGGTGTTTGTCTGGAGGAAACGTGTCTGTGGTTTAGTGAAAATGTCTAAAGTCCAAATGCTGAGATGTTTACTCAACCAGCGACTAACTGCGGCTGATGGAGAGATATTTGGTCTGTTTGAAAGAACGATAGCAGAGTACGAGGAGGAAGTTTCTGCTTTAAAAGAGCAGAACGAGCGACAACGTAAACTGCTGGACGCTGTTTTCAACCCTCAGCTGCGGCTACACAGAGCAGGTTGGTTCACTTTATTTATTCTCTTCATGCTGATAACGTTTCTATGTAGTTTGGACTGTGCAGCCAGTCAGACATCCTCTCCATTCCTGGGCCTCATGCCAAGGACACAGTGTGATCGCCCCCTTAAACAACTCGTATTGCTTGGGAGACAGAGAAACAGAGACTGCAGCAGTATTTTCTGTCCAATAAATGTTCTTTATACCATTATACGTAACTTCTCCACATCTCTCCTTTCTTTAAATAATACTTCCTCAAATATTTTATCTAATCCACGTAAGCAGCCTGCATGTGACATTCTGAACATTTTTACCTTTAATAGTGTTTGTCTTGTGGTAACTTTCTAAAACTTTAATTTGCGTACATCTGGTATGTCTTTGTCTAGTTTGTAATAGTCTATACCAGGGGTCAGCAACCTTTTTGAAACAGCTACTTCAAGGGTACTGAGCAGTACGAAGGGCTACTTGTTTGATACAAACTTCCTGAATAACAAAGTTGCACAGATCACCTTTTAACAATCATAATATATGTGAAGAGACTGATCACATGTCAATGTTAATTATTCCTCACAATAATTATTGACAATGATTGTGTATTTTGTTCAAAATAGCACCTGTTATATTTTTGTAAAAATGATCACTTCTAAAAAAAAATTAGGAAATCATGAACTGTCATATCTTCACATCGTGACTCGTTTGTACTAACCACTACCTTCGTAACATTTTTGAACAATGAACTCTGTCCCATGTTTATACAAATTATCAGTGATGGAAGATAAAAAAAATCAACAATTTCACATTTTTAAATGATTCCTATTACATTAGTACTAATCACCACATTTTGGGAAATCTGGGTCAACTTTGCATTGCGCAATGTAGCCTGCATGCCAGTCTGTAGTCACTGACACCAACTTTTTTTTGGGTACCTTTTTCTCCACGAAGAAACTAGTAAAAAGTATTGTCTGTAGTCGAGGGGGGGGATCCAACCCTCCGAGGCACGCGAGCGTCTTTGGTCGCCTGCGTTCAAACCTCTAGTCTCGGCCTTTTCGATCGGAATGCGTTGCCCCGCCACCAACGAGTTGTTGCCCCGCGGCCTGTGTGCGATCACGGCGCGTCCGGTACCAACGGGAAGCGCACGCCATTCGGAACCTGAACACCTAGTGCGGTGCGGCGGCCTCTTCCTTTTAAAATCGACACGAATGCAAGCGTTTTTGATTCAAAATGAACAGTGTTGGAGTGTTTTGCGAAATTGTAGGAACTATGTATGATCATTGTGTGTGTGTGTGTGTATGACAACTCTACTCCTCTCTGTACAGAGAGAGCGAGCCTGTAAGGCCCCAACATCTGGGCGTACAGCCAATCATACACTAGGGAGGTAGCGCAAGAGTTCATACTGGCTACGAAGTTGAGTTTACGCACACACATCTGGGCGTCCTGCCACCACCAAGTACACGGAGCGTGAACTTTTCTTTTTTTTTCTCTTGCAGACATTCAAGAGATCTTCATTAGGATCTGGACACAATATAGCTCGGGATATATTCAGATGGATTGAAACAAACTATTTATTCACTTTGAACGCATTAATCACGCCAACCAAAATACATTTACTGCATTTTTGGCTCTCTGTGATACAAAAGAAAAGTTAATGAACAAAAAACGGCAGTTCACCTCTACCATCAATTACTGTTTTTTAACGAAGAGGAAAAAAATACTTTATGCTTTACAATTATACAACCACTGCGACACTAGTGTTACTAACTTTATATACTCTAATTGACAAGTTGAACTGTAAGGTTTTGGAAGCTTTGGGCTTGTAGTACACAAGCTTAACCTTTTTTACAGAAATTACTTTATCATCAGCACACAAAGGTCTCTTGAGCTTGAGAGATTCACGGCGCGCTCCACGTTTTAGCTTGTGGCCACCACAGTGCTGCGCACGCCTCTTCTACAGAGAGCTCTCTTTTTACAGCTGGAGATCAAATTGAATCGTTTCTACTTTTAACCAGCAAACACAAATCTGCCTCTCTCCTCTGTCAAAGAGCGTGGATTCCGTTGAGGGGACCCCAGACACTCCCTATCACACAAGTGAGAAGTGTTTTAATACGAACAAGCCAACATATTACAAGTTCAGCAAATCCAATGTATTACTTTTCACAGATTATTTTGTAGTCCAAATTGACCCCCCTTAAGTCACTTTCCACCAATTAAACCAGTCCGTTGAAGCACAAACAAAGCACATCTGGTCTCTTCATTATGTCATGCTCTCATGACTTCGTTTGGGCCAAGATAACCTTTTGGCAGAACACGATTCGTGTTCTGGAGTAATTTATGACAATTTGTCTGGCGCGTCCTAATCACTTCATAATAATGTTTTTGTGAAGCCAAATGTGTTCAGTTCAATCTTAAATTATATGATTTTCTTCAACAGTGTAAGAGGGAATGATGGCAGGAAATAAAGTGTATCTACAGGAGACTATTTGCTCAATACTAATATTTGTTTGTAAAATCTCTGTGTGTTTACTGTTTTCCTGCAGACGTCCAGCAGCTGTTGGTGGTTCAAGAAGAGGTTCCCCCTGAGCAGCAGGAGGGGAGCTCCAGTCTAGACCAGGAGGACCCAGAGCCCCCACACATTAAAGAGGAACAGGAGGACCCAGAGCCCCCACACATGAAAGAGGAACAGGAGGACCCAGAGTCCCCACACATGAAAGAGGAACAGGAGGACCCAGAGTCCCCACACATGAAAGAGGAACAGGAGGACCCAGAGCCCCCACACATTAAAGAGGAACAGGAGGACCCAGAGCCCCCACACATTAAAGAGGAACAGGAGGACCCAGAGTCCCCACACATGAAAGAGGAACAGGAGGACCCAGAGCCCCCACACATTAAAGAGGAACAGGAGGACCCAGAGCCCCCACACATTAAAGAGGAACAGGAGGACCCAGAGCCCCCACACATTAAAGAGGAACAGGAGGACCTAGAGCCCCCACACATGAAAGAGGAACAGGAGGACCCAGAGTCCCCACACATTAAAGAGGAACAGGAGGAACTCTGGACCAGTCAGGAGGGAGAGCAGCATCATGGTCTGGAGGAGGCTGATGTCAAGTTCTCATTCACTCCTGTGAAGAGTGAAGATGAAGAGGAAGCTCATTCCTCACAGCTTCATCGAAGACAAACTGAACAGATGGAAACAGATGCTGATGGAGAGGACTGTGGAGGACCAGAACTAGACAGGAACTCGGAATCAGATATATATCCAGAACCAGATACTGATGAGAAGACTGGAGACTCTTCTGACGCTGATGAAGAGGACTGTGGAGGACCAGAACCAGAAAGGAACTCAGAATCTGATATATATCCAGAACCAGATACTGATGAGAAGACTGGAGACTCTTCTGACGCTGATGAAGAGGACTGTGGAGGACCAGAACCAGAAAGGAACTCAGAATCAGATATATATCCAGAACCAGATACTGATGAGAAGACTGGAGACTCTTCTGACACTGATGACACTGGTGATTGCAAGGAGACCAGAGAACGTCAGTCAGGTTCAAACTCTTTGAAACCTGATGAAGTCCATGTCAGTGATTCAAGATGTAGTGCTGGTAAGAAACTGTTTAAATGCTCTGAGTGTGGGAAAACAACTGGCACAAAGGCAGATCTGAAGAAACACATGAGAATCCACACAGGAGAGAAACCTTTCAGCTGCTCAGTTTGTAAGAAATCTTTTAACCGGGATTCACATTTAAAGAGACACATGAGAATCCACACAGGAGAGAAATCTTACAGCTGCTCAGTTTGTAAGAAATCTTTTAACCGGGGTTCAACTTTAAAGAGACACATGAGAATCCACACACACACGGGAGAGAAATCTTTCGGGTGCAAAGTTTGTAAGAAATCTTTTAACCATCGTTCAAATTTACAGACACACATGAGAATCCACACAGAAGAGAACCCTCTCCGCTGCTCTGTCTGTAAGAAATGGTTTGACCGTCGTTCACATGTACAGACACACATGAGAATCCACACAGGAGAGAAACCTTTCAGCTGCTCAGTTTGTAAGAAATCTTTTAACGATTGTTCGATTTTAAAGAGACACATGATAATCCACACAGGAGAGAAACCTTTCAGCTGCTCGGTTTGTAAGAAATCTTTTAACGATTGTTCACATTTAAGGAGACACATGAAGACGATACACATGAAAACTCACACAGGAAATAATCCCCTTTAGCCCTTTTACCCAATCACCCCTCCGCATATCCCTTCGAGCGGTGGGCCAATAGGGCGGCGGCTCAATGTAGATTTTTCGGGTTGTTCCTGGTCGAACCATACGTCTCATGTCCTGAAAACCAGACCCTCACCAGCAAGCTCCACTCCCAGGTCTGGCTCCAGAAAGGGGCCCCGGTTTCCCTTTTTCCGGCCCAGCTGCCACAACTCTCTTCAGATGTTGAGTGAATTCTTGGTCTGAGAACACAGGTCACAGGTCACACACACGGCCCTAAACCACGTTAAGGTGGTGATTTATTGGAAGGGTGTAACACATAAGACACGTTGCTTTCTGTTAATATTATAACGTTACCCAACTTTATAGTGTTGTTTTTACTGTTAAAATACAAGTCTTGCTGATGTAAATATCTTCTTGTGTAAAGTTATTTTGCATGTTTAGATCCAGAATTGCAGAAAAATACCAGAAGGCTATTAATGTGTTGATGCATTGACTTCTGCAAGTGTGTGTTTTCCGTTGTGTAATGTTAGTTTCTGCTGTCTCTGTTTAGTCACCCAGTCCTACGTACCTTTTCACTTTACCCACCAGATGTCGCTGTTTTTCCTCTGGTACAGTGAGGGCCATAAGTATTTGGACTATGACACAATTTTTCTAATTTTGCTTATTTACACAATCAGTCAATGTGTGGTTGAAGTGTATACTTTCAGCTTAAATTCAATGGATAAAACAAAAAAATCACAATGACCTTTTAGGAATTACAACCACTTTTACACAGCCACCCACATTTTCAGACACTATAAATACATAAATAAATAAAACGATGAATGAATAATAATTGTGCGTATCTCACTTATTATTTACAATAAGAACAGTAAATAATCATTTCAGAGTAAAATGCTGCTAGTTCAGTGAATTTCACATTTATTTAAAGTACAAAACAAGTAAAAAAAACACTTGCATCAGCATTAAAGTTACAGTCTTGACCCAAAATGGAGAGTAAATAATGGAATTCTGTCATTAGAGCTCGTTTGCTGCTGTCATACGATTTCATGTGTGCGTCTCGTTCAGATTTGCGTTCGTGAGGTATACATCTGCTAGTCGGGAGCTACCCAGCATGCATTTCTTCATGATTGTACGTTAACAGTGACCATTTCTAAACATCTACTCCATTAGAGTTGGAGTCTTCTATAAACAATGATTCTAAATGGACAGTTTTTAGTCCAATGAATATAAAATATATATATATCCAGAACAGTGGCGGCTGGTCAATAGAGGGCCATGGGGCATGGCCCCACCATGAGCCACACAAAGAAAAAAGATAATAATCATAAATTATACAAATTGTCAATATTTGTGTTTTTGAACTGTGGAATGTACCCAGTAATGTGTGTAAAATATATCTGCGCAAAATATATGCTTTTCCTGCTCGTCCTCTCTGCCTGTGTGCTCTCTGCTCGTGCTCTCTGTCTGTGTGCACGACACTGAGAACGCGCAGCTTGGGGGGCCTGATCGTTTTGGCCCAAAAGAGGCGGGTCTATGAAGCAGTTTAGCCAATTGCTGATTCAAGATATAAATGAGTGACATACAATTTAGCCAATCAGCGCCTTCAAATAGATTCAGCCATGGGCCAGAACGATCAGGCCCCCCTCGCTGCGCGTTCTCGTCAGGAGAAGTCTCTACAGGCGAGCACTCCTCCTCCAAGACCCGTTTGAGAGGAGAACTTTGAGGAGATTCTGCAGCCAAAGAGCTGATATCAGATCAGCCTGACCTCACAATCAGACAGCAGACTCGCGGGAAAGGGAAGCAGTACATGAAGCTTCTGTACCAGCTGTACACCAGACAGGTTTGGCTAGCTGGATGACGTCATGCTAATGATTTATTTAGCTTTTTAAAACAACGGGGACGGATCCAGCACGGACAGTTACGGGAGTGAGGGATGAGGAGGTAAGGAAACATGAGAACACCAGGGTAGGGAGTGAGGGATGAGGAGGTAAGGAAACATGAGAACACCAGGGTAGGGAGTGAGGGATGAGGAGGTAAGGAAACATGAGAACACCAGGGTAGGGAGTGAGGGATGAGGAGGTAAGGAAACATGAGAACACCAGGACACACATGAGAACTCTGTCAAGCTACATATTAGACAAAGTGAACATCTTTTCTTCTACATATTGTCCTCAGTCTCATCTGCTTAACTTGGTCATGGAGGCATCAACATGTAATAGAGATGTTAAATTAACAGTGAAAACTCATCATAGCTTAATTTAACATCAGTATTCATAATTACACTTCATGTTTACTTCTCCTGATCTTTACCTCCTATAACAAGGTCCATAGGGGCATCTCAATAAATGAACATGTTGTATTATATTATATAAGTGTTATTTACTGATTGTTTTCGTGTTGGAATAAATGTTAAATATTTAACTGCCAAGTAATAATGCGTGTTTGATACTTACATTTCTTTTGCATTAAATCACACTGGGATGTTTGCTGAAATTGATAGGATGGCCCAACCTAGAACATGTTCCACCAGCCGCCACTGATCCAAAATGAAAAAGAAGTACTGAAGAAAAAAACAGAAGCCAGAGTCAACTAATAAACAAATTTTAAAAAAGAAACAGTACATCAAGTGAGAGTGTTTACTGTATATCGAGAGATGTTTGAGTTGTTTGTTTCATACACCCTGGCTCTTATAAAGATAACGTTCAGTTTCAGCTCATTTATACTTGGAATGAAAAAATGTAACTTGTCTTCTGTGCAAAGAATACAATTGTCTGCTGTACAGTATAATATCATAGAGTTGCGCAATAAATACATATACAAGGGTGTAGATATGGAAAAGACAAACGGTATGCTAATGTTTAAATTGTTCTTATGCTTCGTTATAATCGTATATATTTGATCAATTATATTATTGTCAAGTTATGTTGTTAACATGTGCACTTTCCCCACTTGAGAAGGATTGATGAGTCTACCCGAAGGATTTCTAACTGGATTTCACTCAATGACCAAACAACCTTTCCCTCCTTTTATTTTGGTAGGTTCAGCATAGTAGTTTCTTCATCACTAAGCCACTTAGTGTAGCGTCGTGTAGTGTAGTGTAGGTAAAACACCTTTAAATAGGAAAAAGCACAGAAAACAAAACCCATATTCAACATACAAATTAATGTAAACAGGTGTAAGCTATTATGTTGAGTATGTTAAGAAGCAGGGTTCCTGTATATGGGTTGTGTGCTTTTATTGTGAAGGAGAGAGTGGAAGGAGGTTCTGAAGAAGTGTGTGACAAGGAATAAAGTGGCTGCCATCTGGGCGCCGAACACGGAGCCCCGTGTTTGTTATTTTATTATTCTTCGAAAGTATAGGCGCAACATAAACCCTCGGCTACACAGGCAAAGCCTTCATGATGGTTTGAGTAATAAAGCACCAGTGCCACATTCTATTATCTAAACATGCCCTGATATATTAACAAGCACATACAGGTAATGTATGTATGTAATTTATAATACTACCAACAAACAATTAAACCGCTTAAACTATCACCATCTACCGTGCTTCCACCATGATTTACAACCAGATAGAAAACATTACCGGACAATCAATCATGAACAAACAACGGTGTTGTTACGACAAAGGTGTACTCCAACATGGCCGACCGACCTCGTAACTAAGGAGATCGTGACGTTGGTGAGACCACTCCATTTGCTACAGATCCCGGTGACGTAATGCTAATGCTAATGCTAACCAACTGGTGACGGCAGTGAGCTCCACGTCAGCTACAAAGTCTCTCAGTTGTTGCAAAGTTCAGCTCTGTTACCGGCTGCCTCTCCGGACTTTTAGACTCGCCAGTGATGTCATATCGCACATCTCAATACCATGCGGTGTTTGTCCGATTCCGGACCGTATTTACTGTGACACGCTAGATTTCTAGCCAGAATGGTTCCGCCCTGTTTCAGATTGTCAGTATTAATTACTTTACAAACTGCTTTACTTGTTATTTTATTGACGATTAGCTTAGATCTTTTTCAGTTCTTTATATTTCTTCTATTTACATGAAAGAAAAACCCTGTTTGACTTGACAATTATACAAGAACAACTGTTACTGTCACCACGACATGTGGAACTAAATGTTCACAAGCGTGTTGGTGCTGCTCGGACCTTTTAACATTCCGTCTCGGTATATCTTCCGGTGTTTGTCTGGAGGAAACGTGTCTGTGTTCCAGTGAAGATGTCTGAAGTCCAAATGCTGAGATGTTTACTCAACCAGCGACTAACTGCTGATGATGGAGAGATATTTGATATGTTTGAAAGAACGATGGCACAGCACGAGGAGGAAGTTTCTGCTTTAAAAGAGCAGAACGAGCGACAACGTAAACTGCTGGACGCTGTTTTCAACCCTCAGCTGCGGCTACACAGAGCAGGTTGGTTCACTTTATTTATTAGGGCCCGAGCACCGACGTAGTCGGAGCGGAGGACCCAGTGGCGGGTCTATGAAGCACTTTAGCCAATTGCTGATTAAATATATAAATGCAACATACAATTTAGCCATTCAGCTTCTCGCCAAATCTGTATTGTCCCGATCTGCGCGTTCTCGTCGGGAGTAGTCTCTTCAGGCGAGCACGAGCACCCGTTTGAGAACTGCGGTCATGTGGTCCGTCATCCGCGGAACCTCGGTCACGTCAGCCGGTGTTACGTGCCTACTGGTTTCTGAACCTACTGGTTTCCCTTCCGTGCGGGTGTTGTGTTCGCTTAACAGCTGCAGCGGTTTTCTGCCTCTGTCGCCTGATTCGTCACACATTCACAAACGTATTGCTGGAGATCTAAAAGACACATCTCATATCAATTGCAGGGATTACGATTGTATAAGTGAGCACTACATCACAGCCACGTATGAAGAAATACATTGAAGAAAATATATTTATGGAACTAAACTGGATACTGGATACCTACTGGTATATTTCATCAACAATTTGTCCAATTTGATATAACAAGTCAAAAACAACGTCATTTTGCACATTAAGTGAAATATAACAATAATAAAATCTGAAATTACACTGCTGTATAATCTTTAATTGAAAAAGGGTTCGAAAATGATAATATTACCGAATAATCAACTTTGATCTCTAAAAAAACATTTCCTTTGTTGGTGAGCTAATATTTCCGTTGGTTATGTTCATGATTACCCCATGTATCGCCATATCAAATGTAATGTATTATTATTACTGTACAGTTTTTGAGAAAATTTGATGTAAATTCAGGTCAAATGACATTTTGATATTCATAATTTCCCTATATTTGACATTTTATAACAATTAATCCTTAAGAGGTTATGTCAATATTTCAATGGATTCTTGTTAATGAGGACCCTCACTATGTACAAGAATATTGTCCTAAAATATTACTGTACAGTTTTTGAGAAATCTAGGTGTAAAGTCAACTCAAATGACATGATAGGCTTCCGGAGAGGCCACACTCAACACCCACCACTGACCATCAATGGTGCTGATATAGAGAGAGTGAGCAGCACCAAATTCCTGGGGGTGGACATCAGTGAGGACCTCTCGTGGACAGCCAACACAACATCACTGGCAAAGAAAGCCCAGAAGGCAAGAACACCACCACCCATCATGTGCACCTTTTGCCGAGGCACCATTGAGAGCATCCTGACAAACTGCATCACTGTGTGGGGCGGAAGCTGCACTGACCACAACAGGAAAGCCCTGCAGCGCATAGTGAACACAGCTGGAAGGATCATTGGTGTCTCACTCCCCTCCCTGCAGGACATATATGACACTCGCCTCATCCGCAAAGTGACCATGATTGTGCTCCAGCCACCCCTCACACAGTCTCTTCAGCCTCCTGCCCTCTGGGAGAAGATACCGGAGCCTCCGTGCTCGCACCACCAGACTCTCAAACAGCTTCGTCCACCAGGCTGTTAGGAAGCTGAACGCTCTGAAATCTCTCCCTCCTCTCTTTTAAGACTCCCCATGTCCAACTGCTGCTAAATACAGATTGATAGCTTTTTTTTTTTTTTTTTTTGTGTGTTTTCTTTCTCTTACTATATATATTTATTGTCAAAATGTTTTTTAATGTTTTTTTAATCTATTATTTTCATCATTTAATCAAATGGGACATTGTTATTGTCATGGTCACAGCTTTTACAATGTTATTTGTGTTGATTGACAAACAACAATAGGACAGGTCCTATATCTGAATTTGCCAGCTGCCAAGGTGCAAATGCAAGGAAAAGAGCAAGGCAGAGTATATGGACATATCAGAGTGGCTTGGTGTAGATGATGGCAAGTGTTCCTTGAGATTCTGATGGACAATGAAGCCTCTTTGTCCTATGTATTTAGTTAATTTGAAATTGCACACATATTCCTGGAAACTCAAAAGAAGGTACGCCATCTTGTTTGCATTGCCAAGATTAAAACAAGATGTGCCCGAGTGGCAGAGGAGTAAACCGCAATATGACTCTGAATGGCACCTTTGTTACACAACATTCCCATTCTCTCTCTACCCTCATTTCCTGTCAGCCCTCTACTGTCCATTCTCAATTAAATCTACAAAATGCCAAAACAAAAAGTCAGATCCCTTAACAAATGCACAAATACAATTAATTACAACACCTTACCCATTCAGTGATAGCCGGTCCTGGAGTGGGTAGCTTTGTGGCGGAACACATGGCACAGTTGTTTTTCGATGTCAAAAACTAATTTAGAAATAAAGTAACATTTTAGATCCCTTTTTCAATTAAAGATTATACAGCAGTGTAATTTCAGATTTTTTTTTTTATTGTTGGATTTCATATAAGACATTGTTTTTTTAACAAATTGGGCGAATTATTGATGAAATATAGGTCTATTTCGGGGCTTTTTGGGCTATCCAAGTACCCGTACCGTAGCACCACGAATAGACAAGCATTACATTTCAAGCACCGGCTGACGTGACCAACGTTCTGTGGATGACGGACCACTTGACCGCAGTGTTTGAGAGGAGAACTCTGCCGGTGAACAATCCAACCTCGCAATCAGACAGCAGACTAGCAGTACATGCGAAGCTTCTCTAGTACCTGTACACCAGAAAGGTTTGGCTAGCTGGATGCAGTCATGCTAATGCACTATTTAGCTTTTTAAAACAACGGGACAGATCCAGCATGGAGAGTAACGGGAGTGAGGGATGAGGCGGTAAGGAAACATGAGAACACCAGGGCACACATAGATATAGATACAAATTTCCCCCTGGGGATGAATAAAGTGTGTTACAGCAGCAAAGATATACTTCAGCAAACGAAGTAACAGACGAAATAAAAATATTAAATATGAAAAATGCATACAATACATACAATAAAATAACAGAGTAGGAGATATTAAATATAAGAAGATAAAATAACATAAATGCACAGTACAATGAAATAGATTAGTGTTAAATTACTCAACTAGATAAACTAAACGGTCGTGCAAAAATCAACCAACAACAACAGTGTAGTTATGTAAAGGATGATCTGGCCAGAGGTGATTTATTGTACAGTCTAATGGCAGAGGGCAGGAATGTTCTCCTGGATCTGTCCTTGTGACAGCGGAGCTGCATCAGTCTGTTGGAGAAAGTGCTCCTCTGTCCCTGCAGGAGCTGGTGGAGAGGGTGGTCCGGCTTATCCAATATGGATAATAGTTTCTTCAGTGGCTTCCTCTCCACCACCTGTTCCAGATTGTCTTGTTTGCAGCCAATGATGGAGCCGGCCTTCTGAATCAGTTTATTAAGTCTGTTGGTGTCTCCGGCTCCAATGCTGCTCTCTCAGCAGACTAAGGAGAAGCACAGTACACTGGCCACAACAGACTGGGAGAACATCTCCAACATCTTGCTGCACACGTTGAAGGATCGAAGTTTCCTCAAGAAAAAGAGTAGACTCATAATGTTTGACACACATAAACAGAGGTTATTAAATGACAGGCTTCATCACAAGCAGTTCAGTTAGAATTCACTCTCTGGGGCTTTTATTTTGAAATGGGGAGAAGGGGAGAGGAGACATAATCATAATGTTAGATAAACACAAACCGGTTATTCAATGACAGGCTCATCACAAGCATTTCAGTTAGGATTCATTCTGTGGGGCTTTTATTTTTAAAATGGTGTGTGTGTGGGGGGGGGGGGGTGGAGGAGGGGGGAAAGACCTCTAAAGATCCCTAAGACCTGAATGACTGTATGAGAGAGACACACAGAGATAGAGGGAGAGGAGTGTATGTGCACATGTGCTGAGTCTGTGTGTTTATCAACATCACTAATTGGCTCAATCGCGAACACCTGTGTGCCTGAAGCCATTTGAAAATATTCTCCATAGAGATCCCATTGAAAATAAAAAGCTTAATAATTCAAAAAGTTTAAAGGTTAGAAATATAAAACGTCATAGTTGGTGGAATGGTTAACAGCATCCCACGACCGTAATCGCACTCTTGTTATTACAACATGTTTTCTGCTGAGGTGATGGAGTAAGTTGCTAGTTTTGCCACCAGCGGCAACAACAGTGGCTCGACAAACTTTGCAATGTATAGTGTTTTGGACGTCGGATTTTTAAAACCAAAACGCTTCCAAACAGCAGATACAGCTCTTCTCCTGGGCACAGACTATTGGTGCATCTCCGGTCTCTCTTTGTTCATCCTGCGTCGCTCTTTTCTGTTGCGTTACTGTAGCGAGGGAGCCTCTCCCAGCTGTTAACAGACTGTTGTGCTACCGGACTAGCTAGCGAGCTGTACCCAGCATGCCGTTCGGCGGTGTAATTTTATAAATTTACAATTATTAGTGTTACAAATTCTTTATTTGTCACAAAGTGTTGTGTCGTGGTGTTTTGTTGTTCGTTGTGGGTTATTATTTGTTGTGTTATAACCATGATTACTGACTGTGTGATTGCAACTGTGTTTAAGTGGAGAGAAGGGCCGTCCTTCAATCACAGGATCGGTGGTTCGATCCCCGGCTCCGGCTCGACTAGTCTCATGTCGATGTGTCCTTGAGCAAGACATTTAACCCCAAAATTGCCTACGGTGTGATATAATCTGAATTGTAAGTCACTTTGGATAAAAGCGTCTGCTAAATGACTGTAATGTAATGATTAGGGGTCCCTCTCAATACACTCTATCAACTAGCTCCAACTGCAGCAACGAACAACATATTTTACTGCCTGTTGTGAGTTACAGCAGTTGTTTGTTGTATGGCGGTGTGTGAAGAATTGATATATGGGAAATTAAAACCGGTTGAATGCAGGTTCTTTGAATACTTAACAATGTTGGGGAGTGCCACACTTTTTCGCCATGTAAACTATTGACCTCATCGTTGCTGGTGCTTTGTGTCTTTACAATTTGTGTCGCCATGTCTGTTTGGTAACTGTGCACAGGGAGTGTAAGAGGGATTGATGGCAGGAAATAAAAGTGTATCTACAGGAGACTATTTGCTCAATACTAATATTTCTTCGTAACGTCTGTGTGTGTTTACTGTTTTCCTGCAGACATCCAGCAGCTGTTGGTGGTTCAAGAAGAGTTTCCCCCTGAACAGCAGGAGTGGAGCGCCAGTCTGGAACAGGATGACCCAGAGCCCCCACACATTAAAGAGGAACAGGAGGACCCAGAGCCCCCACACATTAAAGAGGAACAGGAGGACCCAGAGCCCCCACACATTAAAGAGGAACAGGAGGACCCAGAGCCCCCACACATTAAAGAGGAACAGGAAGAACTCTGGACCAGTCAGGAGGGAGAGCAGCATCAAGGGCTGGAGGAGGCCGATGTCAAGTTCTCATTCACTCCTGTGAAGAGTGAAGATGATGAAGAGGAAGCTCAGTCCTCACAGCTTCATCAAAGACAAACTGAACAGATGGAAACAGAAGCTGAAGGAGTGGACTGTGGAGGACCAGAACCAGGCAGGAACTCGGAATCAGATATATATCCAGAACCAGATACTGTTGACAATGGAGACTCTTCTGACACTGATGTCAGTGATGAACCTCAGTCAGGTTTAAACTCTTTGAAACCTGATGAAGTCCATGTCAGTGATTCAAGATGTAGTGCTGGTGAGAAACTATTTACATGCTCTGAGTGTGGGAAAACCACTGGCAGAAGTGGAAATATGAAGAGACACATGAGAATCCACACAGGAGAGAAACCTTACAGCTGCTCAGTTTGTAAGGAATCTTTTACGCATGGTTCAACTTTAAAGAAACACATGAGAATCCACAAAGGAGTGAAACCTTTCAGCTGCTCCGTCTGTAAGGAATCTTTTGACCAGGGTTCACATTTACAGATACACATGAGAACCCACACAGGAGAGAAATCTTACAGCTGCTCAGTTTGTAAGAAATCGTTTCAGTATTGTTCAACTTTAAAGAAACACATGCGAATTCACACAGGAGAGAAACCTTACAGCTGCTCAGTTTGTAAGAAATATTTTAACCATTGTTCAACTTTAAAGACACACATGAGAACCCACACAGGAGAGAAACCGTACAGCTGCTCAGTTTGTAAGAAATCTTTTATCCAGGGTTCACATTTACAGATACACATGAGAACCCACACAGGAGAGAAACCTTACAGCTGCGCAGTTTGTGAGAAATCTTTTACCCATTGTTCAAATTTAAAGATGCACATGAGAACCCACTCAGGAGAGAAACCTTTCAGCTGCTCAGTGTGTGATGCAAGATTTCGGCACAAGTCGGCTCTGAAGTTACACATAATTACTCATACAAGAGACAACAGGCTTTAGTGGTTCTGTTTGTATACAAAAGGTAAATCTGACACTAGGGCTGGGTGGTATACCGGTTCAACCGGTCACAGCTAAGACAACTAGCTCCGACCGTAGCGCTCCCAGCGGCGAACAATATATTTTGCTGCCTCTTGAAGAGCGACAGAAGTTGTTTCGGGTGTGCACCGGTATGACGGTGTATGAAAAATTCATATCGTACGGGAAATTAAAACCGGTATGTCGCCCAGCCCTAATTCAGAACATAACAAATGTTATAAGAAACACATGAGAATCCACCCAGGGGAAAAACCTTTCAGTTGCTCAGTTTGTGATAAAAGATTGTTGCGCAACAGAGCTCTAAAGGTACACATGAAACCTCACACAGGAAAGAATCCCCTTTAGCCCTTCTACCCAATCACCCCTCCGCATATCCCTAGGGCGGCGGCTAAATGTAGATTTTTCGGGTTGTTCCTGGTCGAACCATATGTCTCACGTTCCGGAAACCAGACCCTCACCACCAAGCTCCACTCCCAGGTCTGGCTCCAGAAAGGGGCCCCGGTTTCCCTTTTTTCAGCCCAGCTGCCACAACTCTTTTCAGATGTTGAGTAAATTCTTGGTCTGAGAACACAGGTCACACACACGGCCTTAAACCACGTTAAGGTGATGATGTATTGGAAGGGTTTAACATTCAAGACACGTTGCTTTCTGTTCATATTATAACGTTACCCAGCTTTATAGTGTTGTTTTTACCGTTTAAGTTTTGCTGATTTGCCGATGTAAATATCTTCTTGTGTAAAGTTATTTTGCATGTTTAGATCCAGATTTGCAGAAAAATACCAGAAGGCAATTAATGTGTTGATGCATTGACTTCTGCAAATGTGTGTTTTCCTTTATGTAATGTTATAGTTTCTGTTGTCTCTGTTTAGTCAGCCAGTCCTACGCACCTTTTTACTTTACCCACCAGGTGTCCCTGTTTTTCCTCTTGTAGATATTGTTTTTAATGGTTTTGAGGAAATGTGTTGTTGTGATTTAGGTTAGATGTTTTCCCGGTAATATAATATCTCTTTTCTAGTAATGTGCATCCTGAGCTTAGTACATACTGTAATATCAAAATAATGGATCTAAATGTAAAAAAAAACAAGAATGAAATCACACATTGTCATTTTACTTATTGCTGAGGGAGCAGAGGAGCAGAAAAAGATCAGAAGGCAGTTAATTGGTTGAATTTTGTCTTCTGCAGAAGTAAATAAATGTTTGAAAACAATCAATTGAGTTTTCTTTTTTCCATGTCCAACCCACACCCATTACATATGGAAGGTAACTAATGATTGGAATCATTTATAGACTTCAGGAATGAAACAAAGTTCGGGCTTGTATTTTGTAGGTTACCCACCAAGTTTCAGCAGATTCTGTCCTGCAGGTAGAAATGGGAGACATTGCAACTGATGGCAAATTACTGTGCTAATTTACAGGGACACAATGATTCCCACCCTGCAGAAGGAGTGTTGCAGGTGGTCTGGGAGAGAGGGAGGAGTCAGAGGGATCACTTTGGTCGGGTAGACAATGACATTGCAAGAGAATCTGAAGTGTTTGATCGGAGGATAAGCCCCTCAGTAGTTTACCCGGTGGTGGCTCCATGGACGCTTGTGTGGCCTGACATAGACTGGTATTTGTTAGAGGTTGAAAAGGAAAGAAAAAGATGAAGTTGATTTGGTAAGTGCATTTGAATATTATGCAATGAAAGAGTATCGTGATTTTACACAGATTCACACAGATGGTCCTGAGAAACCTGAGACAGGAGAGACAGGATATGGAGCGGCAACACCAGCTAAAGGAAGAGGAATCAACAGACGAACATCTCATCATTTTGGGGTTTACACAGTGGAGATAATGGCAGTGCTGGTTTTACTATGATGGGTGGAAATAACTCGACGAAAAAGAAAATACTTTTTATTACACTTCAAATATTCATTTATTCGATATTTTCTCGATTCAAATGTATGACATTTACTTTGAAATATCTCTTAATTAGGACAGTAAAATGTCTAATATTCAGTGTGGGTGGAGTCAACGATGTCCTCAACACATACATATCAGTCATTGTCTGTACTTATTGAGAAAAATATTTTTGTAGCATCCTAAATATTGTGATATTACCCATTTTGTCCTGAACATTATGCATTAGTCAGTGTGGAATTATTGAGAAAAACATCTTTATAGCACCTTAAACATTTGAAAAATGTGCCATTTGAAGATACAAAGTCAGTTCAGAGTTTTTGCTTTGTAAAATATCTTAATTGACTGTCAGTCAGGTATTATTAACTTCCACCAACCCTCAAATCAAAGAATAAAGACACTTTACGCACAATTTAGGTGTATTTTCCCTTTAACTCAGGAGATGCAGGTAGCATGTTTTATACTTAATGTGAATATAATTCATTTAATCTCATTTCATTGTGCAATATGTATACTTTGTTGGTACCTTATTCTGAAAACCGGATGTTCGTCTGTAGAAAACCGGAAGTTGTCTCACGTTAATCTTTCCGCTAACTTTGCAAAGTCCTTCGCTCGCTCCCGATCTGTGCCGTTTGAATGCGTTTACCGTAAGTTTCAGCGTATAGGTGCACTACAATTTAAGTGTCTGCTGAGTTGACCGCAGTCTCGTATGGGAAGTCGTCATGATGTGATAACGGATCTTGGCGATGTGGAAGAACTCTCTCCCTATAAAACGCTAATCTAACGAATATCGCTCCTTCATCAATGGGATCTCTGAGGAAGGGAGCTGTACATTAATGCAATAGAGGCGTCTTAGTTTGCTCAGCTGGTTTTAATGGATCACCGTGTGTCTCACTTTACATGCACTTCCGGAACTCCTGTATAACCCCCAGTATATGCGCAAGCGCATTAGACTACCGTATATGACAGAAGCTGCCATTTTTTCCGGGGGAGTGGCAAGCTTATCCAGCTAACTTAAGTTCAAGCAGGTTCAAGCTTATGGATGTGTTGCTATGGTGATTTTGCCAAACTTGCTTCGTGGAACCGAAAAGCCTGACTTATGTAATCTTATCTTGAAAAATATCCGGTTAACTCAGTTAGCCAGGTACGAGGAACGAGTCCCAGTTGTCTCCAGTGAGAGCAACAGTTGGTGCACGTTGTAACGCCATCGCTTTTGTAGTCCTCTCTTTTTGATATAACTCGTGTATTCTTCTTGTGATGGTGCGTGTTGAGGCTCATACGTGCCGTCATTCGTTGCTATCCTAAGAACGTTCCTCAGATCGACGTCTTCCCAAATACTAATCGGCTGCAGTTTGTATCCACTTCGCTGTGGCATTTGTTAGCTTGTCTTTTGTTTATCTATACTTCTCCCACACGCTGCAGCCAACGTAGTCTGCCGAAGCCTCCCTTCACCATTTGTTTGTTTGGGTGATTTGCTGGCATCAACGGTGTGTATTGCATTTTTTTTTTAAACTGTGTGCGCGATAAAATAGTTGTCGGTTCAAATGTATTTATGTGTTAACACGATAATAACGTGTTAAGTTGCCCAGCACTAATTATTATATATATATATATACAATACATTTATAAATCATTTTATATATATATTATATATGTATATATGAACCAACCCTAACCCTTATATTTACAAGGATAAGGATGTTTATTGTCATTGTACGAACATACAACGAAATTGAGTTGGCGACTCATCAGTACAGCAGCAACAGTTAAAATGTGTATAAAACATTAAGACAAGACGATTTAAAAAGAAGACATTAAATAAATATATACAAGATAAGGCACAGGCATCAATGGCTTCAAAGTGAAAAATGTGCTTGGTTACAGTGTCGTGTTATTGACGATATTTGTTTCAGCACTGTCCGGTGTGAGCTGGGTGGGGTGGTGGGTGGCGGCCGGGGGGTGATGGAGGAAACTGCTCTGGGGAAGAAGCTGTTCCTCAGCCTGTTAGTCCGGGTTTTGATGGTCCTGTATCTCCTTCCTGATGGTAGTGGAACAAACAGAGAGTGACCCGGGTGAGTGATGTCTGTGCAGATGTATCTGGCCTTCTTCTGGAGACGGCCAGCATACAGTGTCCAGGTCAGGCAGGGTAACTCCCACAATCCTCTGTGCTGTTCTAACCACACGGGCCAGGTCCCTCCTGTTCTCTGCTGTGCAGCTGGTATACCACACAGTAAAGCACATACACAGGATGCTTTCGATCACGCTGTAGAAGTTAACCAGAAGTGCAGGGGGCAGGCCAGCTTGTTTTAGCTTCCTCAGAAAGAAGAGCCTCTGCTGGGCTTTCTTCACCAGGTGTGATGTGTTCAGGGACCAAGTGAGGTCTTTAGTAATGTGGAGCCCCAGGAATTTGATACTGTCCACCCTCTCCACCTCCTCCCCACTTATGTAGAATGGAGAGGGTGTGGTCTTCCTGGATCTCCTGAAGTCCACTATGACTTCTTTGGTCTTGGTGGTGTTCAGGACCAGGGTGTTGTCCCAGCACCACTCAGCCAGATGTTGGACCTCCTGTCTGTAGTGCGTCTCGTCGTTGTTGGAGATGGAGTTGTTATATATTATTATATATACATTATTTATTTATAGATTAACTAACCCTAACCCTAAAATGTATATATTATTATATATATATTATTTATTTATATATTAACTAACCCTAACCCTTGTATTTATATATTATTATATATATATAGATATTATATATTTATAAATTATTATATATATTGTATATTTAAATATTAACTAACCCTAACCCTTATATTTATATATTATTATATATATATAGATATTATATATTTATAAATTATTATATATATTGTATATTTAAATATTAACTAACCCTAACCCTTATATTTGTATATTATTATATATATATATATATATATATATATATATATATATATATATATATATATATATATATATATATATTAAATATTTATATATTTACCAACCTTAACATTTACATGTTATTATATATATATATATATCATACATTTATATATTTCACCCAACCCGCGAACCACTTCCTGAATCGGTCACGTGGTACAGCCAGTTTGCAAGGCTTCGAACGTCACCGCAAACGTCATCAACACGAGCCTCTATACGCGCCTCACAAAAATCTTCCTGATTACTCGACACACGCTTTGAAGCCTCGACACGGAAGGAACCATCACCAGTTAACGGTGTTTTTGACGGAGTTTGTGTCGAGAGAAGGTTTGTGTCGTTGGTGGATTGTCTCCTGGTGTCCTACGGAGCTAATGAAGTTAGCATGCTACCAGGAAGTAGACGGACCCGAACATGACCTAGCAAAACAGCACAGCTCAGAGTGAGCAATGCGTTTTTAATGGAGTTTGTTTGGAGGAAACGTTTCTGTGGTTTAGTGAAAATGTCTGAAGTCCAAATGCTGAGATGTTTACTCAACCAGCGACTAACTGCCGTTGATGAAGAGATATTTGGTGTGTTTGAAAGAACGATAGCAGAGTACGAGGAGGAACTTTCTGCTTTAAAAGAGCAGAACGAGCGACAACGGAAACTGCTGGACGCTGTTTTCAACCCTCAGCTGCGGTTACACAGAGCAGGTTGGTTCACTTTATTTCTTCTGTTCATGCTCCGGCTGATAACGTTTCGTTGTAACGGAGTTGTACCCCAAACCGGGCAGTTTTTAGCTAATGTTCCAATACAATTCACTTAACATGTTGATACAAATGATCGTGTAATGTTTTCAGTTGATTTAATGGTGTTAAACTGAAGTTTAACTTCGTACCTCTCAAACTAAAAGGTTTGTAATTATTAAAGTTAGCTTTGCCTTTACCAGAGTCGTTAAAACGATGCTGACTCCTGTGAATTAGCCGTGCACCGTATGTCCTCGTTGTAAACACTGGCTGCTGCTGGTTTTTCTGGGATATTCACTTGTTCCAGGGTCGCAAAAATGACCATCAATGCTGTCAACACATCCGGGAACGTAGTTCTGTCCTTTACAATAAAATATCGCGCTTCAACAACTCCAAATTGAGCAATAAAAGCTCCTTAATTTCCGTTTGAGCGTATACCACCACCTGCTGGATGTTTTGTTAAACTCTTCTCATGTCAATCACTGGCAAAACACCAGCTGATGCATAGAATTTAACAATTATGTACACATATTGTATATAACAATAACTATCATATCACACATTGCAGAGTAAGAGTTATCTTACAACTAAAAACACAAGTATTCATGATTAAAAAGCTACATTGTTGAAGTGAAAGACAAATAACTTGTGCAAATGATTGAAAAGTTCTATGCAAACATTTATTGAAAAACAAACCAATCAAAAATTTAATAAAAAATCCGGACACAAATGGCATTTAAAATAATCCTCTTCATCATCCAGCTCCTCGTCCCAGCCCACACACACTGTGCCAATATGGCACCGGTTCCTATACGTCCGGTATCTACCGGACCGAAACGCAACGCAGATTTCGGTGCTTCATTTCGGTGCTTCATTTCGGTGCCTGAGCCGATTGAAATACGTTTTTTACACCACTCTGATGAATCCGTCCTGGCAGCAGGACTCGGTCCTCCGCTCCTCACTCATAGTGTTATTACAACGGGGTATTTAGCGCTGCCGCTCATCAGCACAACAACACAGGCACGCGGAAGCTTCTTCTTCTCCTCCTTTTGAGGTGTACTGGCCGTTGGCAAATGACAAATTGGCGCATTACCGCCACCAACTGGTAAAATAAAATAAGTCGAGACGTGTCGTATTTTGCCAGAGAAGGAAAATATGCTCATATTTCTGCAAAATAATTGCTGAAGTTTGAAGCTGTAGTGTGTGTGTTTTGTATTTATTTATATTCATTTAAGTATACTGTAAACTGTTAACAGTTAATATATTGTTCATAGTTTAAAAGTTTGAAGCTGTAGTTTGAAGCCAAGTGTTTTGTATTTATTTATATTTATAGTATACTTTAAACAGTTAATATATTGTTCAATTTGAAGAAAAAAAGTATCTGTTCAGGCACCGGTGTCGTTTTAGAAGTATCGTTTTGGCACCGGTATCGGAAAAATCCCAAACGATACCCATCCCTAATCGGAAGTATCGGGTATCGTGATACTTATGGCAGGTATCGTATCGAAGTCATAATTTTGGTATCGTGACAACCCTAGTCCACGCTGGAAAAATACGTTTAACTCCGAGATGCGTTGTCTGATGGTCAAAGACATTTGCGGCCGCGTCTGCCGGCGTCCCGCCAGTACCCCCGAGACGCGGCAAGGTGCGAGGGCCCATACATCGCTGCTTGCAGCTTTAATTGCAATTTGCATTCCTCCAGTCCGCTGCATGAAAGTGTTTATCGTTGCGATGGCAACAAGTGCCAACTGATGCCTACATTAGCTTTGTTGAATTTAAAGGAGTAGCCATAGTATTACAATTCGTCATTTTTTTTTACAACTAGCAACAGTCATACCTTCAAGGACCTTAATGCATTGTCACATATTGTCAAATTACGAAAAATAATGGCTAATCTGCCGCGGCACCTCTCCCACACAGTGGCAGCTGCCACAACTTGCAGCTGAGCTTGCAACAGGAAGTGCCTCTGCTAGCTGCCACTGGCACAATTTGAGCGAGCTCCGACTGGTTTGGTAACTGTGCACAGGGAGTGTAAGAGGGAATGATGGCAGGAAAAAAAGTGTATCTACAGGAGACTATTTGTTCAATACGAATATTTCTTCGCAACGTCTCTGTGTGTGTTTAATGTTTTCCTGCAGACGTCCAGCAGCTGTTAGTGGTTCAAGAAGAGGTTCCCCCTGAGCAGCAGGAGTGGAGCTCCAGTCTGGACCAGGAGGACCCAGAGCCCCCACACATTAAAGAGGAACAGGAGGACCCAGAGCCCCCACACATTAAAGAGGAACAGGAGGACCCAGAGCCCCCACACATTAAAGAGGAACAGGAGGAACTCTGCACCAGTCAGGAGGGAGAGCAGCTTAAAGGTCTGGAGGAGGCTCGTATCAAGTTCTCATTCACTCCTGTGAAGAGTGAAGATGATGAAGAGGAAGCTCAGTCCTCACAGCTTCATGAAAGACAAACTGAACAGATGGCAACAGATGCTGATGGAGAGGACAGTGGAGGCCCAGAACCAGGTAGGAACTCAGATCCAGAACCAGATACTGATGACAATAGAGACTCTTCTGACACTGATGTCAGTGATGAACCTCAGTCAGGTTTGAACTCTGCTGATGGAGAGGACTGTAGAGGACCAGATCCAGATATACATCCAGAACCAGATGCTGATGACACGACTGGAGAATCTTCTGACACTGATGTCAGTGATGATGGGAAGGAGACCAGAGAACCTCAGTCAGGTTCAAACTCTTTGAAACCTGATGAAGTCCATGTCAGTGATTCAAGATGTAGTGCTGGTGAGAAACTATTTACATGCTCTGAGTGTGGGAAAACATTTGGCGCAAAGGCAGCTCTGAAGAGACACATGAGAACCCACACAGGAGAGAAACCTTTCAGCTGCTCTGTCTGTAAGAAATCTTTTAACCAGCGTTCAAATTTAAAGACGCACATGAGAACCCACACAGGAGAGAAACCTTTCAGCTGCTCAGTCTGTAAGAAATCTTTTAACCAGGGTTCAATTTTAAAGAGACACATAAGAATCCACACAGGAGAGAAACCTTTCAGCTGCTCTGTTTGCAATAAATCTTTTAACCGCTGTTCAAATTTAAATACACACATGAAAATCCACACAGGAGAGAAACCTTTCAGCTGCTCAGTCTGTAAGAATTCTTTTTACCACTGCTCAACTTTACGGATACACATGAGAATCCACACAGGAGAGAAACCTTTCAGCTGCTCTGTCTGTAAGAAATCTTTTAACCAGGGTTCAATTTTAATGAGACACATGATAATCCACACAGGAGAGAAACCTTTCAGCTGCTCGGTCTGTAAGAAATCTTTTAACCAGGGTTCAATTTTAATGAGACACATGATAATCCACACAGGAGAGAAACCTTTCAGCACAGGTCGGCTCTGAAGTTACACATAATTACTCGTAGACAACCGGCTTTAGTGCTTCTGTTTGTATACAAAAGGTAAATCTGACACACCACATGGCACATAACGCAGGGGAAGAAATATGGTGCTTTTTTCCTACCTTTATTCAAAAGCATGTTGTTTTAAACCTTGATTGCTCTGAGAGATCCATGCTTTGTTTAAGGTGACGCCTCCACACGTTGGCAGGGATCTTCGCACTGTCTTTCGTTAGATCCAGTAGACTAATTGAGTTTTTATTTTCTAGTTAGTGTTTGTTTTCTAGAGGGGTCCAGGGCATGCTCACCTGGAAGAAAATGTACATTTTAAAGTTAAATGCATCAATCTGGTGCATTTTGAGACCAAAATCAAGAGGCTCGTTCTATGAAGAACTTTGTGCTCTTGTAAACAACTTTGTGATCTTTTAGCGGTGATGGACTGTAACTCAGTACATTAACTTAAGTATTGTAGTTGACATTTTTGAGGTACTTGTACTTTACTTGAGTACCTGCAGCATTAAAGTGTTAATTTAATGATTTTTTTAAAATGATTTTTCATTAATTGATTAATGTATAATCTTATATACTCTAGAGATGAAAATTGTTTAAGATAAGTAAGTGAAGTAACCTTTGATTGAATTACCTGTTTTGTTGTTGTCAAATGTTGCCAATATTTACAGCTGATAACACCGTTCCAAGCTTAACATTGTTTGCTCTGTCAGCACTTTGTTGTGTGAACTGTTGCACCCTTGTTGCCATATTAAGAGCCGTGCGGAGGCGATCCTTCAATCATATATTTGTTCTGAGTTTGTAATTCAGCAGCTTTAAATGTGTTTTTTCATAGTTTGGTTTTGTACTTAATTCACACTGTTTTCATCCTGTGGCTACAGTTTGTTAAATGTATGTGATTGTACTTATTTTTATTGTTTGAATAACTTGATATTTGCTTGAGTAATAAAGGTATTCAGTTCGTAAATTGTTCCAGCTGTCAACATGTTTATGCAAGGTGGTAAAAGTTTAATAATGGGGAACCAGCTCCCTTATAAGAGACCTTAGATCTCCTGAACATAACGAAAGTTTAAGTTTGGCATCTCAAAAAAGTGTTTAACCATCTACTCTGTAGGGGTGTAACAATACGCGTATTCGTATTGAACCGTTCGGTACGAGGCTCACGGTTCGGTACACATGACGAACCGAACAATACGTTTTGAATAAAAATAAAAAAAATAATATATATATATATATATTTTTTTAAAACCTTTATTTAACCAGATAGTCCCATTGAGATTAAAAAAATCTATTTTGCAAGATGTAAGTAACAATACAAGATGTAACAATACTACATAACATCAAGGAGCAGTTTTAGTTTTTTATGCTGATGTGTTGCTAAGAAGACACCCCAGAAGATGGGTCACTCAGGTATAGTTCCATCATTGTTCAAAGTCAAAGAATAACTTCATGATGTTAGTTGTAATGAATAAATATATTTAAAAATCAAGTACATTTCTCTGGCATTTATAGTTTTCTACTGTACCGAACCGTGGCTCCACTCTGTCGTACCCAACCCAACCGTGAATTTTGTGAACCGTTACACCCCTACTCCTCTGAATGTCACGATGTTAAGTGACAGCAAAGCTGTTATCAGACACCATGAGAAAACCCCAAAACTAGTCTATACCGAAGCCTCCACCAGTCATGTGACTCTCACCTTGCAGGTCATAGCGTTCTGTTGAGTCTCAGCAGATGGAGTCCTCAGGATGATGCCTTCTATTTTCTACCCTTTACAAAACCATGAGAAAAAGCTTAAGGACTGAATCAAACAGCCTGTTAATCTGCTGTAGTGTTAGCTGCAAGAATTAGCATGGGGCTAACGAGTTTACTACTACAGTAGTAACCAGTGGTGAAGGAAGTATTTACATCTTGTACTTACGTAAAAATAGTAATATTGTTACAAGTGAAAGTTCTGCATCCAACTATTCACTTGAAAGTACAAAAGGATTAACATCAACATCTACTTCAGGTTCATTTTTAAACAATATATTGTGTTATAATTATTGATGCATTAATGTTTTCAGCACTTTAATGCTGAAGTGTCTTTAAAACGTGCATTCTCTCTAATGTCCATCAGGGGGCGACTCCTCTGATTGTATAGAAGTCTGTGAGAAAATGACTCTACTTCTCTCTTGATTTATTACCTTTTATGATCTCAATAGTTTCAGGTCTTCAACAATAATAATTTATTAAATGAGCATCAGGCGATGATATCAGTCTTGTTTACAGTTTCTTTCTGCTGCCACCAAGCGGCAAAAAGACAAGTTTCTTATGTATATGTCAGTCAATGTTTAACTCGTATGCTCATTACATCACAGCTTCCACAGTCTCACTAAACATGACATCACTTCATCACTGCAGAATCATCTATCAATGCTACGTCTAGATAAAGTCACACATGTTGTTCAGGTCCGATGCAAAAAGGGTTGGAGAGAGATAGAATATAATATAAATCAAAAGTGTATGGGAATCCAATACTTTCCTCTCAGCCAATCACATTGCTCCTTTCAGAAGTTTTTTAAGTTTTTGCAAAACCATTTGGCACAGCTGTACTGTGCTGTTATTAATACGATATAAATACTTTGTTACATGTTAAATACCTGCATTTAAAACTTAAAGGGAAAAAGCACCATTGACAGAATTGTATATATTAGACAGTATCATCACTTGTATACATTTTTTATTCATCTGAATCCGCAAAGTAACGAGCAACTAAAGATATCAAAACATATTGTCTTTTAAAGTAGCAGAAAGATGGAAACAGTAAAAGTACTTCAAACTTGTACTTGAGTACAATACTTTAGCAAATGTAGTTAGTTACGTTCCATCAGTAGATAACTGCATGTTACACGAAGTTAAAGGTACCCTGTGTACTGTTTGACCACCAGTAGCACGATAGAATAATATATTTTATGAGTTTGTTCTCGTGCAAATGCAAACAAAACATTCACGCTGGCTTCTCGACACGTGGCCGAGGTAATTCACTGCACATATTTTAACCACCATCGCTCCTCAGAAGTTTCAGATGCTGCAACACAACTTAATTCATAAAAATCTCTGTTAACACGGCTCCTCCAGATGGTCCAAAGCTTCCCTCTGTGTCAGTGAGTCCCTCTGCTGAGATAGTGGAGGGCAGTTCAGTGACTCTGACCTGTAGCAGTGATGCTAACCCAGCAGCTAACTACACCTGGTACAAGGAGGATGAAGACTCACCAAAAGCATCAGGACAGATCTTCATCATCACTGACTTCAGAGCTGAACACAGTGGGAGTTATTCCTGTGAAGCCCAGAACATGAGAGGACGTAGTAACTCCACCTTACATCTGACTGTTGTAGCAGGTAAATAATGTGCATTGAGTGATGGTGAGATGAAGCTTCATGAAGCATTGAATATTTTCATCCAATTGGTTCACTCATTTGGACAAACCCCGGCATTTAAGGATGTTGATAACATGGCTGGAGTGGTGGAGGATAGACTACAGACAACATATCAATCATTTACCCCGGCATACACAGATGGATCTAAAGATCCTGATACAGGTAGAACTGGTTACGCGGTCACCATACCAACCTTGCAATACGAAGTTAAAAGGAGAACATCAGATCATCTGTCTGTTTATACAGTTGAGACGTCGGCCATTATAACAGCACTGCAGTGAGCAGAGGAGGTTCGGCTCGAAAAGGTCGTTGTCGGTTCAGATTCCAGTTCAGTATCGTCCTCATTACAATCATTCACATCTCATAGCAGGCAGGATTTAATGAATGAAATATACGAAACACTGTTCCGAATTAAGAATATGGGTATGTGTGTATCATTTATGTGGGTACCAGCACACAGAGGGGTGAAAGGGAACGAAAGAGCAGATACATCAGCAAAACAAGCTTTACGAAGTCAGCACAATACAGACATTTTACTCAGCAAAGCAGAAGCTAAATCAATAATCAAAATAAATATTATTAAGGAATGGCAGCACAGTTGGGATGTTGGAGACGCAGGAATACATCTTTATGCTGTTCAGAGAGAAGTTGGCAAAGGGAGGCCATCCAGAAGAAGCACCACAGAAGAAAACATATTAACCAGACTGAGGATTGGACACAAGGCTGAACAAAACAATGCAACTAATAAATAAACATCCAACAGGACTATGTGAGCACTGCCAAATACCAGAATCTGTAGACAATATCATATGTCATTGCCAGAAATTCTCACTTGAGCGAGACAGGTTGAAGAGGAGGCTGGGAGTGGAGGAACGAAATCTAAAATATGCATTAACCTTGGGGGCAGGAAACAGACTACAATACGTGAAAGAAACAATTGAGCAAAATAATTGAAGTCTCTGAAATGGAGAACCCTTTTTTTTGGTTTAGTTTTTGTAAGGGGATAGGTTATCGGGTCCACACTCCAATATAGTAGGTGGCGGTAATGCACCTTTCACTGGATGCCATCCGCAATAAAACATAAAAATAAGAAGAAGAAGAAGTCACGTGGTACGGCCGGCTCGAGAGGCTTCGAACGTCAACAACACGAGCCTCGATACGCGCCTCAGACAAATCTTCCTGATTACTCGACACACGCGTCGAAGTCTCCACGCAGAAGGAACCATCACTACTAAACGGTGTTTTTGACGGAGTTTGTGTGGAGAGAAAGTTTGTGTCGTTGGTGGATTGTCTCCTGGTGTCCTACGGAGCTAATGAAGTTAGCATGCTACCAGGAAGTAGACGGACCCGAACATAAACTAATAACACAGCTCAGCTCAGAGTGAGCTGTGAGTTTGTTTGAAGGAAACGTGTCTGTGGTTTAGTGAAAATGTCTAAAGTCCAAATGCTGAGATGTTTACTCAACCAGCGACTAACTGCGGCTGATGAAGAGATATTTGGTCTGTTTGAAAGAACGATAGCAGAGTACGAGGAGAAAGTTTCTGCTTTAAAAGAGCAGAACGAGCGACAACGGAAACTGCTGGACGCTGTTTTCAACCCTCAGCTGCGGCTACACAGAGCAGGTTGGTTCACTTTATTTATTCTGTTCATGCTCCGGCTGATAACGTTTCTATGTAGTTTGGAGTGAGACTGTTGATTCAATGAATCTTTTTCTTCTTCTGATCTGTTCTCTCAGCTTCTAGATGACAGAAAATATTTACACTTAAAGTAAAGTTTGTTCTGTTTGATAACACCACGTGGGTTTTGCAGCTTGTTGAATTCTAAAATGATTAATAAGTTGATTGATTGATCAGAGTTTACTAAAATATTCTATTATCTGGTTCCATTGACACACTGGAACCAGATAATATAGTACATAGTAATGTTTTTTGTTCCATATATGGTGTATAAACATTTCATCACATCAGACCACATTGATAGTTCACATTTGCTTGTGTTCTAATGCAGGGATGCACAGATACCAGTATTCGTGTACTTGTGTACTACTCTTATACAACCGCACCTGACACCACTAAGGCAACATGTCGTTAACCTCTCGTCTGTTGAGCCTAAACAGCCGCTCAGCTGTAACGATACGAGGGGTGTCACGGATCACAAACCTCACGGTTCAGGAGTCACGGTTCGGATCATTTTTTGGATCAACAAAGAAAAGGGGAGGAGCCAAATATAACTTTGCTTTCCATTTATTAATTAAAGAACTTCAAGAAGACTTAAAGCAAAGAACTTTGGGCTATAGTCTTACATGAAAACAAAAATATTGAAGATGTCCAATTTGAAACAAAATAAATAAAAATAAAACATTCAAGAATACTCAATTCTGATATCCTCGTCCTTTCATCAATACTGAAAGAAAGAAACAGCCAGTGAGCTAGCTTCCACAGAGTTTAGTTCACAGAGGGGGCGTGTCTACAGCACCGGACTAAGAATCACTCCGCCGTGGTGAAAGCAGTCTCTGCAGTCTTTTCCTTCTCATAGAGGTCTGGAACAGCTTCACACTGAAGTGGGTGCGTGAGTGGATTTCGTAGCGTGGCTCAAGCATTTTGACCAGATTTAGAAATCCTTTGTTTTCTACACCGGAGTGTCCCCGTCGCTGTGTGTTTACTTAGGGCTGGGCGGTATACCGGTTCAACCGGTATACCGGTTTTAATTTCCCGTACGATATGAATTTTTCACATACCGTCACAGCCGCAACAACTTCTGTTGCTCTTCAACAGGCAGCAAAATATATTGGGCTTAGGACCCAGGGGAATGTAGGTGAAGTAAACAGGAAGTGACGGAACGGAAGACACGCCACACAAACAGCTGCTCACCGCTCGCTGGCTGTTTCTTTTCAGCGTTAATTAATGAATGCTTTAACGCGAAAAAAAAAATAGCGTGATACACCGTGAAACCGCCAGAATCTTACAAAATACCGTGACATGCATTTTTGGTCATACCGCTCAGCCCTATGTTTACTGTTTTCCTGCAGACGTCCAGCAGCTGTTGGTGGTTCAAGAAGAGGTTCCCCTTGAGCAGCAGGAGTGGAGCTCCAGTCTGGACCAGGAGGCCCCAGAGCCCCCACACATTAAAGAGGAACAGGAGGACCCAGAGCCCCCACACATTAAAGAGGAACAGGAGGACCCAGAGCCCCCAAACATTGAAGAGGAACAGGAGGACCCAGAGCCCCCACACATTAAAGAGGAACAGGAGGACCCAGAGCCCCCAAACATTGAAGAGGAACAGGAGGACCCAGAGCCCCCACACATTAAAGAGGAACAGGAGGACCCAGAGCCCCCACACATTAAAGAGGAACAGGAGGACCCAGAGCCCCCACACATTAAAGAGGAACAGGAGGACCCAGAGCCCCCACACATTAAAGAGGAACAGGAAGAACTCTGGACCAGTCAGGAGGGAGAGCAGCTTCAAGGTCTGGAGGAGGCTGATGTCAAGTTCTCATTCACTCCTGTGAAGAGTGAAGATGATGAAGAGGATGCTCAGTCCTCACAGCTTCATCAAAGACAAACTGAACAGATGGAAACAGATGCTGATGGAGAGGACTGTGGAGGACCAGAACCAGACAGGAACTCGGAATCAGATATACATCCAGAACCAGATACTGATGAGAAGACTGGAGAATCTTCTGACACTGATGACAGTGGTGATTGGAAGGAGACCAGAGAACCTCAGTCAGGTTTAAACTCTTTGAAACCTGATGAAGTCCATGTCAGTGATTCAAGATGTAGTGTTGGTCAGAAACTATTTACATGCTCTGAGTGTGGGAAAACAACTGGCAGACGTGGAGATCTGAAGACACACATGAGAACCCACACAGGAGAGAAACCTTACAGCTGCTCAGTTTGTCAGGAATCTTTTAGCCTGGGTTCAACTTTAAAGAGACACATGAGAACCCACACAGGAGAGAATCCTTTCAGCTGCTCAGTCTGTCAGAAGTCTTTTAACCGCTGCTCAGCTTTACAGAGACACATGACAATCCACACAGGAGAGAAATCTTTCAGCTGCACAGTTTGTAAGAAATCTTTTAACCAGGTTTCAATTTTGAAGAGACACATGAGAGTCCACACAGGAGAGAAACCTTTCAGCTGCTCAGTTTGTCAGAAATCGTTTAACCGGGGCTCAAATTTTAAGAGACACATGAGAATCCACACAGGAGAGAAACCTTTCAGCACAGGTCGGATCTGAAGTCACACATAATTACTCATACAAGAGAGAACCGGCTTTAGTGGTTCTGTTTGTATACAAAAGGTAAATCTGACACACCGCATGGCACATAACGCAGGGGAAGAAATATGGTGCTTTTTTATGGGGTCAGATCAGTCTCAATAATCACAAGTGCACACAGAAAGATTCACAAATACATTCCAATGCACACATTAATAAATTACGATTTATATAAATGTAAAACAAAATCACAAATATATTTCTGCATTTGTATGTATTTCTTTGCGGATCGCTACACGTCTGTGGATTTATGAGACTCTCCTGACGTGGCTGGATTCGCAAATGCGTTTTTCCAACGTTCTCTTTTTCAACCAATCACATGAGCGCAGCTCCCCCCTCCCCTTCCCAAGAGGCTGCTGGCGTTAGAGTTGCGCAATTTGCGGAGGCGACAGGGCAAACTCAAAGGCACTTCCTGTTGCAAGCTGCCACTGGTAGTTTAGCCTTTATTTGTCATTATTTGACATTATGTGACAATACATTCAGGTCCTTGAAGGTATGACTGTTGCGCGGCACGCTCACCTGGAAGAAAATGTTGTACATTTTGAAGTTAAATGCATCAAACTGGTGCATTTTGAGACCAAAATCAATCTATGAAGAACTTTGTGCTGTTGTAAACAATTCTGTGCTTTTTTTTAAATTTTATTTTATTTTATTTTTATTTTTTATTTTTTTAAGTGGTGGTGGAATGTAACAAAGTACATTAACTTAAGTATTGTACTTGACATTTTCGAGGTACTTGTACTTTACCTGAGTACCTGCAGCATTAAAGTGTTCATTTAATTATAATTTTAAAATGATTTTTCAGTAATTGATTCATGTATAATCTTTTATATACTGTTGAGATCAAAATTGTTTAAGATAAGTAAATGAAGTAACCTTGGATTGAATTACCTGTTTTGTTGTTATCAAATGTTGCCAATATTTACAGCTGATAACCCCGTTCCAAGCTTGTTAAGGTCTGATGTAAAAAGGGTTGGAGAGAGATAGAATATAAATCAAAAGTGTATGAGAATCCAACACTTTCCTCTCAGCCAATCACATTGCTTCTTTCAGAAGTTTTTACAAGTTTTTGCAAAACTATTTGGCACAGCTGTACTGTACTGTGCCGTTATTAATACGATATAAATACTTTGTTACAAGTTAAACACCTGCATTTAAAACTCAAAGGGAAAAAGCACCATTGATAGAATCATATATATTAGACAGTATCATCACTTGTATACATTTTTTATTCATCTGAATCCACAAAGTAACTAGCAACTAAAGATATCAAAACATATTGTCTTTTAAAGTAGCAGAAAGATGGAAATAGTAAAAGTACTTCAAACTTGTACTTGAGTACAATACTTTCGTAAATGTAGTTAGTTACTTTCCGTCAGTAGATAACCGCATGTTACACTAAGTTAAAGGTACCCTGTGTACTCTTTGACCACCAGTAGCACGATAGAATAACATATTTGATGAGTTTGTTCTTGTGCAAATGCAAACAAAACATGCAAACATTCACGCTGGCTTCTCGACACGTGGCCGAGGTAATACTCCCAACGAGTACAGAAATAAAATCAAGCAAACGTTGATGCAAAATGTTTTTATTGTGATGGAAGTGGGTGAGTATTAATGTGCGTTCACATTGTCTCCTCCAGATGGTCTGAGGGT
This sequence comes from Melanostigma gelatinosum, assembly GCF_949748355.1. Classification (NCBI taxonomy): domain Eukaryota; kingdom Metazoa; phylum Chordata; class Actinopteri; order Perciformes; family Zoarcidae; genus Melanostigma; species Melanostigma gelatinosum. Next base: position 25,124,863 of record NC_136644.1, read on the forward strand.
TCCCTGAGGGTTGAGTCCTTCTGGTGACATCATGAAGAACAGTTCAGTGACTCTGACCTGTAGCAGTGATGCTAACCCAGCAGCTAACTACACCTGGTACAAGGAGAACCAATCAGTGCTCAGTAAAAAACCTCAGCTTGTCCTCAAATCCATCCAGTCCTCTGACTCTGGGGAGTATTACTGTAGAGCTGAGAACGATCTGGGGATGACGTCTAAATAAGTCTTTATTAATGTGAAATGTGAGTGAAAACGGCTAATTTAAAACAGCTTCTTCAACAGACTGAACTGGAAGACCAACATCAACGCTGTGTACAAGAAGGGGATGAGTCGACTCCTTTCCTTGAGGAAACTTTGATCCTTCAACATGTGCAGCAAGATGTTGGAGATGTTCTCCCAGTCTGTTGTGGCCAGTGCACTGTGCTTCTCCTTAGTCTGCTGGGGGAGCAGCATTGGAGCCGGAGACACCAACAGACTTAATAAACTGATTAAGAAGGCCGGCTCCATCATTGGCTGCAAACAAGATAATCTGGAACAGGTGGTGGAGAGGACACTGAAGAAACTGTTATCCATATTGGATAAGCCGGACCACCCTCTCCACCACCTCCTGCAGGGACAGAGGAGCACTTTCTCCAACAGACTGATGCAGCTCCGCTGTCACAAGGACAGATGCAGGAGAACATTCCTGCCCTCTGCCATTAGACTGTACAATAAATCACCTCTGGCCAGATCATCCGTCTATCAGCCGTTTTTGGTAGATTCAGGGGCCACTTACTCAGTAATTCAACAGAAATATTTTCCTCATCAGAAGATGAGCGGGCGGTATGTTTATACACAAGGGGCTTCTGGTTTAACAGTAACTGAGAAATTTAGCAGTCCAATGACGAGTGTACACACTGACTTGACTGACGAAAAACCCGACAGAGTGAAACATTCGTTTTTACTTTCGCCAATCTGTCCCATTAATCTGATGGGCAGAGACCTGATGTGCGCTTATGGCATCTGTTTGGCATCATCCCCTGACGGACTGAAAGTGACTAGACACAGAGCCATACAACACATGATGCAGATGACTGCTCCTGTTCCACTTCATGTTTATCAGTGGTGGATTCCTGTGAAGGAAGCCACACGACTGGTTCAAGACGTTGACACTCGTGTCTCGCCTCATGCAGAACGCATGAATCCAGAACATCTCCACTGCACCTCCTATGTCTCTCAGGGTGCAGATGAATCCTACGAGGATACGTTTTTTGAAGGCATCAATGATGCGATTGTTTGCTCTACCTTGTTTTGGTCAACATACAAATCTGCTGTTTCTGTGTCTCTCTCTCCCACACAGAAAGAACTATTTCGAGTGGCAGACTCGTCTCCTCACATCTCGCTGTCCAAGGGTCGAAATGACCAATGGCGAGATCTGGGACCGTTCGTGGCACAATGCGAAGCGCTCACTGACTGGGAATCAACAAATGATCCACTCGTGTTACGCTGAAAGTCGACTGGGTACCATCGTGGTTTTTGTGTTCTCCTGACGGCAGCTTCACGTTCTGTCTATGTTTTTTATGAACACAACAACAAAGCTAAAACGTTCGTCTCTAACGCTGTCTCTATTTCTCCCGCTCTTGCCTCTGTTCCACAGACAATCTGGGCGGCGCACAAATATGACGTGGGTTTGATCAAGAACTGCCAACCGGTCGTCATTACTCCACGCTCTGACTTCCGACCCCACAAACACCAATATCCTCTGCGACAGGAGGCCATTGACGGTATTACACCAGTGTTTGAATCACTCCTGAAAGCAGGAGTGATCGTTCCATGTCCGGATTCGCCAGTAAGAACACCAATTTTTCCTGTGAAAAAGATCAGAGACAAAGACAAACCCACTGAGTGGCGTTTTGTGCAGGATCTGAAAGCAGTAAATGCTTCAGTCCATGCACGCGCCCCGAATGTGCCTAATCCATATACTATTCTAGCTCAGATTCCACCTGATGCTAAATGGTTTTCTGTTGTTGACCTGTCAAATGCTTTTTTCAGTGTCCCAGTCGACAAAGATTCTCAATTTTGGTTCGCCTTTAACTTCAATGGGAAACCTTACACCTTCACACGACTGTGTCAGGGGTATACAGAATCACCAACAATCTACAATGACGCTCTTAGGGAAAGTTTAGAAAGTCTAACTCTCTCACCAGGCTCTGCCCTACTTCAGTATGTCGACGACTGCCTTATCGCAGCTCCTACTCAGGCACAGTGTCAGACGGATACATTAAAGCTGCTACAGCACCTAGCACAGGAAGGCCACAAGGCCACTCTCTCAAAGTTACAGTTTGTAACACAAAACGTTCATTTTCTTGGCCATGACATTTCAGGAGAAGGTAAGACTCTCTCCCCCAAAAGAATCGCTTCAATTGTTTCGTTGCCTCAACCAAACACTAAAAAACAGATGATGTCCTTTCTAGGAATGTGTTCATACTGTCGGTCTTTCATACCTAACTACTCACAAATGGAACAGCCATTGTCATCTTTGATCCACGGTAAGAATCTCACAGCACATGACAAAATAATTTGGACAAAATAAGGCCATGACGCTTTCACGCAAATGAAATGTGCTTTGCAAACTCCTCCTACTCTAGGGTTGCCAGATCCGCAGAAGCCGTTCACTCAAACAGTAGATGAAAGACAGAGCTGCATGACTTCCGTGTTGCTACAATCTCATGGCGACAAACTCAGACCAGTTGCGTATTTCTCCGCAAAGCTTGATCCAGTCGCTGCTGGCCTGCCACAATGTTTGCGTGCTGTGGCCGCGTGCGAAAGAGCGCTCGCAGCATCACGTGACATTGTCGGTTACGCGCCGCTGACACTGCTCGTACCTCACTCAGTCTCTTTGATCCTCCTCGAACAAAAGTCCTCTCATCTCTCTGCAGCGCGATACTTGCGTTATCACACATGTCTCCTAGACATGCCGAATGTAACGGTCAAACGCTGTACTAATCTTAACCCTGCATCGTTACTTCCTATTCCTGGGGATGGTGAGGAGCACAACTGTTTGGCTGAGCTCCAAGCTCAGTGCACTCCTCGTCCTGACCTGTTGGACAAACAGGCTGAAAAACACACCGCTACACTGTTGTTGTTTGCTGTTGGTTGATCTTTGCACTGCTGTTTAGTTTATCTAAAGTAATTTAACTCTAATCTATTTCATTGTGTATATACTGTGCATTTTTGTTCTTTTCTTTTCTTACATTCTTATATTTGATATGTTCTACTCTGTTATTTTATTGGACATATTGTGCATTTTTCATATTTAATATTTGTATTTACTGTGTTACTTCGTTTGCTGAAGTGTATATATATTTGCTGCTGTAACATACAAATTTCCGCCTGGGGATGAATAAAGTAAATATCTATCTAACGAACCCTGACCCTTATATTTATATATTATTATATACATTTATATATTAACAAACCCGTATATTTATATATTGTATGATATTTATATTATATATTTATAAATTATTATATATATATTGTATATTTCAATATTAACTAACCCTAATCCCTTATATTTATATTTTTATATATTTCACCAAACCCGCGAACCACTTCCTGAATAAGTCACGTGGTACAGTCGGCTCGCGAGACTTCGAACGTTAACATCTACGTCATCAACACGAGGCTCTAAACGTGGCTCACAAAGATTTTCCTGATTACGCGACACACGCTTCGAATTGTCGACACGGAAGAAACCATGTAAACCTGAACTACCAGAGTTTAATGGACCGCAAACGGGGTTTTTGACGGAGTTTGTGTCGAGAGAAAGTTTGTGTCGTTGGTGGATTGTCTCCTGGTGTCCTACGGAGCTAATGAAGTTAGCATACTACCAGGAAGTAGACGGACCCGAACATGACCTAGCAAAACAGCCCAGGTCAGAGTGAGCAAACCTTTTTTAACGGAGTTTGTTTGGAGGAAACATTTCTGTGGTTTAGTGAAAATGTCTGAAGTCCAAATGATGAGATGTTTACTCAACCAGCGACTAACTGCGGCTGATGGAGAGATATTTGGTGTGTTTGAAAGAACGATAGCAGAGTACGAGGAGGAACTTTCTGCTTTAAAAGAGCAGAACGAGCGACAACGGAAACGACTGGACGCTGTTTTCAACCCTCAGCTGCGGCTACACAGAGCAGGTTGGTTCACTTTATTTATTATGTTCATGCTCCGGCTGATAACGTTTCTATGTAGTTTGGAGTGAGACTGTTGATTCAATGAATCTTTTTCTTCTTCTGATCTGTTCTCTCAGCTTCTAGATGACAGAAATATTTAACAGAGTTGTATCCCGAACCGGTGTGCGAGATCAATGTTGAGAATGAAACTCATGTTGAGGAGAAAACTCAGGTGAACAGACTTAGGTCGAGGCGTTTAGCTCAATTCAAGCAATAAGGTTTATTTGTGACAGAAGTATTATGTCCAGCAGTTAAACGTGCACGGACCTAGAAAGTTCACTCTGTAGGAGCGAATGAAAAGCTAAAAAGGCGCTTAGACAGAGTGCGCATGCGTTTATATATTAGGTCCTCCTATTGGTCAAAGCAAAGTAGGAGGTGGATCTGTTTTTAGCAGATGACCTGTTGGAGCTCTGAGCATCTCCGCCCACACTGGCTCACGTCCGGGATCCGCCTTCTCTGGAATGTCAGTGTGTGTGAAATGTTGATGTAACAGCATATTGTTATGTTCGGCCGACTAGATAAGCTAGGCGCTAGATATGCAAGGGCGCCTCTTTCTATCTCTAAGATGGAGCAGGCAGTTGAGACTAGTTCTCTGTAAGACTGTGACATTTAACTGGGGCAAAGGCTATCCTTCAGAGTTCTAGTATTTTCCACTTTGTTCAGGCGAGTGCGAGAGTGCCCCACCTGGCGTTTTTGACCTTCGTGTACTAGAACTCACATATCCGCGTATAAGCTGTGTTTAACATTGAATGAATGTATATTTTATTTACATCAACAGGTTTTGGATTAACTTGTTTATGTTCGAATGCGTACAGCTGATGTGTGGTAGGAGTGGCTTTTCAAGACCCACGTAGAATAAACAGGAAATAAACATTTCCATCGTTTCTCGTCTCGCTTTCACGTAGTTTCTACGGTTTCGTTTGAAAGAATATAAACGGAACGCTTTGCTGGAAAATGTACTACTCGTTCGCGAGGCTGTGGTTGAGATTCCGAGGACACATCGCTTATGTTTTATATTAAAGACTACGGACATGCATCTTATGTTAACAATACTCTACACTGTGCAGCACACATTCCAGATTACACATGACTGGTAACTCTCGTTTTGTTACTAGAGGGACCGACATTTAATAACTACACACAGGGGTTAGGGTGTCTGTTGAAACATTACGATGGAGAGGCTTGTTGGAGTATTAATTCAGGATGTCTACATCATTACCACGACCGATTATCCATCTTCATTACGAAAATAAGATTTGTTTTCTGGTGACCATCAATTACCATCAATGCTGTCAACACATCCGGGAACATCCTTCACAATAAAATATCACGCTTCAACAACTCTAAATTGTGCAATAAAAGCTCCTTAATTTCCATGTGAGTGTATACCACCACCTGCTGGATGTTTTGTTAAACTCTTCTCATGTCAATCACTGGCAAAACACCAGCTGATGTATGGAATTTAACAATTATTATGTACACATATTGTACATAACAATAACTATCATAACACACAGTGCAGAGTAAGAGTTCTATTACAACTAAACACAAGTATTCATGATTGAAAAGCTACATTGTTAAAGTGAAAGACAAATAACTTGTGCAAATCATTGAAAAGATGATGCAAATATTTATTTAAAAGTAAAATAAAAAATCCAGACACAAATGGCATTTAAAATAATCCTCTTCATCATCCAGCTCCTCGTCCCAGCCCCCACACACAGTGTGATACCGTGTGTGGCAGCAGTCACACTGGACCCACAACACCAATCCCTCCGAGCTCTCTGGAGGGTCAGGTTCCCGGCACCGGCCACACCCCCAAACTGTGCTCCATCTCTTCAGGAGGGTGACCTATTAAAAGATTTTTGTTTTACTTTAAATTATCAGATTTTCATGGGTTGGCATACGATGAAAGTTTACATGAAGTACACTGCCGGTGGATATCGTGGCTCCAGCAGACGAGGAGCTGGATGATGAAGGTCAGGTCTCTGCAGGTTGGGAGGCTGTATAAATAACAGAAAAAGCATAACCACGTTTTGTTTACTCTTCATTGTGGCTAATGTCGCCTCTGAGTCTGGTCCTGTCAATGTGTGCTCTGTGGCTTGACCCTGCAAAAAAAATGAATTACTTGATCTGTAAAACTAATTATCTCATGTTTCATGAAACTATAATTGGGATGACGACAATAAAACTCTTATTCATTTTTTTGTTACCGCTTCAGTGGCCATAATCTCATTGTATGTTCTCAAGCATAGGGCAGGGTCTAGGTGAGACAGGGACTTAAACCTTGGATCTAGTGCAGTAGATCTATGAAGGTAGTCTTGTCGATTAGGGCGGGCAGTGTGCCTTCACATCTCTAGTCATCCTCACTTGGGGCCATGGATTGCAGAATCCTTGGGGGACTTTGTAACGTGGCTCAAGCACTTTAAGCATATTCTGAAATCCTTTGTTTTCTACCACTGAGTATGGCCTCATGTCCGCAGCAATAAAGACCCCAATTGTAATGGCTTTAGCCCAGTCTGACTCTGCCACAAACGGTTTCTTAAATGCTGCGAGGATACCTTGTTGCTGCGGCTTTCCCCCCGTCGCTGATAGACCAGGATGGTGGCGCTTCAAATGTGTGGCCATGCGCGATGTATTGCCGCGTTCGTATGGCTTTCTTTGTAAACGATGCCTACATACCGTAATGGTTTTGTCTACCACCCTTACCCCGTCATTATAATTTACAGGGAAGACAAAATGCTCCCAAACTTGCGACTTATAAGACGCCGGTGGCCTCAAGTTCCTCCGCTCGCCACGACTCTCACCGTTAAATACTCTTTACACAGTTATACTGAGTTATATAACTCTTATATCCTACTTATATATGTTATAGTTCATATACTGAGTCCACACGTTTGCATTAAGTTAAGTTGGACTATGTAGTAATACAAACAGTTCAGTTTGTCAGGTTCATGCAACATTTATGACATTGTTGGTCAGTCTGTCTGCTTGACATATCATATTCTCATATCATATTTTGCTGCAATAAAAATGATTGAAGTGAGATGAACAGACTGAAAACTTTATCTCATGAGATAAAACATGACACAGTTTTCCTTTGGGGACATAATTTGAAGTTGAAAAAAGTAATAAATTGCAATATAGGCCTATGTTATCGCAATACTCAGAATGTCGCAGTATCGTGATAATATCGTATCGCGGGACCTCTGGTGATTCCCACCCCTAATACCTCGTCAGTGTCCAGTAGGGATGGGTATCGTATGGGTTTTTTCCGATACCGGTGCTAAGACGATACTTTTAACCCGATACCGGTGCCTGAACCGATACTTTTTTCTTCAAATTGAACAATATATTAACTGTTAAAGTATACTTTAAATATAAATAAATACAAAACACTTTGCTTCAAACTACAGCTTCAAACTTTTTAACTACAAACTATGAACAATATATTAACTGTAAACAGTTTACAGTATACTTAAATAAATACAAAACACACACACTCTGTACACACACTACAGCTTCAAACTTCAGCAATTCCTTTGCAGAAATATGAGCATATTCAGCAAAATACGACACCTCTCCTGACTTATTTCATTTTACCAGTTGGTGGTGCTAATGTGCCAGTTCATCGTTTGCCAACTGCCACTACACCTCAAAGAAGAAGAAATTTCCGCGTGCCTGTGTTGTGCTTGTGAGCGGCAGTGCTAAGTATCCGGATGTCGATGGAGGAAGTCGGTAGCTTGCCAGCCATTTGACAGATCTCGTTCTCGGTTGTTTTAATAAATCATGGCCGAAGCTTCGCCAGAATGATGGAGGGGTTTGTTTCTAAGCGCGCACAGCTCGTCCGGCTGTAATAATACTATGAGTGAGGAGCGGAGGACCGAGGCTGCCAGGACGGAGTCATCAGAGTGGTGTAAAAAAAGTATTTCAATCGGCTCAGGCACCGAAATCTGCGTTGCGTTTCAGTCCGGTAGATACCGGTCATATAGGAACCGGTGCTATATTGGCACCGATTTTCGGTACCCAACCCTAGTGTCCAGGGAACGTTTGGGGTGAAGTGAAACCACACTGGAAAGGGGGTGCAGCGTACATTGGTCAATGATAACTGCCCACATGATCAAATCTCAGCGGACTTTATGGAGGATGCAGGTTCTTTGAATACTTCTTAACAATGTTGGTCGTGCCACACTTTTTTGCCAAACTATTGATGACCTCATTGCTGCTGGTGTGTTGTGTCTTTACATTTTGTGTCGGCATGTCTGTTTGGTAACTGTGCACAGGGAGTGTGAGAGGGAATGATGGCAGGAAATAAGTGTATCTACAGGAGCCTATTTGCTCAGTACTAATATTTCTTTGCAACGTCTCTGTGTGTGTTTACTGTTTTCCTGCAGATGTCCAGCAGCTGTTTGTGGTTAAAGAAGAGGTTCCCCCTGAGCAGCAGGAGTGGAGCTCCAGTCTGGACCAGGAGGACCCAGAGCCCCCACACATTAAAGAGGAACAGGAGGACCCAGAGCCCCCACACATTAAAGAGGAACAGGAGGACCCAGAGCCCCCACACATTAAAGAGGAACACGAGGACCCAGAGCCCCCAAACATGAAACAGGAACAGGAGGACCCAGAGCCCCCACACATTAAAGAGGAACAGGAAGAACTCTGGACCAGTCAGGAGGGAGAGCAGCTTCAAGGTCTGGAGGAGACTGATGTCAAGTTCTCATTCAGTCCTGTGAAGAGTGAAGATGATGAAGAGGAAGCTCAGTCCTCACAGCTTCATCAAAGACAAACTGAACAGATGGAAACAGATGCTGATGGAGAGGACTGTGGAGGACCAGAACCAGACAGGAACTCGGAATCAGATATATATCCAGAACCAGATACTGATGAGGAGACTGGAGACTCTTCTGACGCTGATGAAGAGGACTGTGGAGGACCAGAACCAGAAAGGAACTCAGAATCAGATATATATCCAGAACCAGATACTGATGAGGAGACTGGAGACTCTTCTGACGCTGATGAAGAGGACTGTGGAGGACCAGAACCAGAAAGGAACTCAGAATCAGATATATATCCAGAACCAGATACTGATGAGGAGACTGGAGACTCTTCTGACAGTGATGATTTGAAGGAGACCAGAGAACCTCAGTCAGGTTTAAATTATTTGAAACCTGATAAAGTCCATGTCAGTGATTCAAGATGTAGTGCTGGTAAGAAACTGTTTCCATGCTCTGAGTGTGAGAAAACATTTGGCACAAAGGCAGATCTGAAAACACACATGAGAACCCACACAGGAGAGAAACCTTACAGCTGCTCAGTCTGTAAGGAATCTTTTAACCAGCAACCACATTTGCAGAGACACATGAGAATCCACACAGGAGAGAAACCGTTCAGCTGCAAAGTTTGTAAGAATTCTTTTAGGGTTTTTACAAATTTACAGACACACATGAGAATCCACACAGGAGAGAAACCTTTCCGCTGCAAAGTTTGTAAGAATTCTTTTAACCAGCGTTCAAATTTAAAGAGACACATGAGATCCCACACAGGCGAGAAACCTTTCAGCTGCAAAGTTTGTAAGAAATCTTTTACCGATTGTTCAACTTTACAGTCGCACATGAGAATCCACACAGGAGAGAAACCTTTCAGCTGCGAAGTTTGTAAGAATTCTTTTAACCGGGGTTCAATTTTAAAGAAACACATGAGAATCCACACAGGAGAGAAACCTTTCAGCTGCTCAGTTTGTGATAAAAGATTTCGGCAGAAGTCTGCTCTGAAGGCACACATAATTACTCATACAAGAGACAACCAGGTTTAGTGGTTCTGTTTGTATACAAAAGGTAAATCTGACACCACATGGCACATAACGCAGAGGAGGAAATATGGTGCTTTTTTCCTGCCTTTATTCAAAAGCATGTTTAAATTTGAGAGCATTGATTATTGATTCCACGTTCAGATTTTGAATTGTTTCCCTCAAAACCTTGTCCTCGCACATAATTAGCCCCCGCTTGCGATCAGTGACACAATAAACCTTGATTGCTCTGAGAGATCCATGCTTTGTTTAAGGTGACGCCTCCTCACGTTGGCAGGGAGCTTAGTGCTGTCTTTAGTTTAATCCAGTAGACGAATTGAGTTTTTATTTTCTAGTTAGTGTTGGTTTTCTAGAGGGGTCCGGGGCATGCTCACCTGGAAGAAAATGTACATTTTAAAGTTAAATGCATCAATCTGGTGCATTTTGAGACCAAAATCAAGAGGCTCGTTCTATGAAGAACTTTGTGCTCTTGTAAACAGTTTTGTGATCTTTTAGCGGTGATGGACTGTAACTCAGTACATTAACTCAAGTATTGTACTTGACATTTTTCAGGTACTTGTACTTTACTTGAGTACCTGCAGCATTATAGTGTTCAATGATAATTTTAAAATTATTTTTCATGATTTGATTAATGTATAATCTTATATACTCTAGAAATGAAAATTGTTTAAGATAAGTAAATGAAGTAACCTTTGATTGAATTACCTGTTTTGTTGTTGTCAAATGTTGCCAATATTTACAGCTAACGCCGTTCCAAGCTTAACATTGTTTGCTCTGTCAGCACTGTTGTGTGAACTGTTGCACCCTTGTTGCCATATTGAGAGCCGTGCTGAGGCGATCCTTCAAGCATATATTTGTTCTGAGTTTGTAATTCGGTAGCTTTAAATGTGTTTTTTATACTTTGTTTTTGTACTTAATTCACACTGTTTTCATCCTGTGGCTACAGTTTGTTAAATGTATGTGATAGTACTGATTTTTATTGTTTGAATAACTTGATATCTGATTGAGTAATAAAGGTATTCAGTTCGTAAATTGTTCCAGCTGTCAACATGTTTATGCAAGGTGGTAGAAGTTTAATTACGGGGGAACCAGCTCCCTTATAAGAGACCGTAGCTCTCCTGAACATAACAAAAGTTTAAGTTTGACATCTCCAAAAAGTGTTAAACCATCTACTCTGAATGTCACGATGTTAAGTGACAGCAAAGCTGTTATCAGACACCATGAGAAAACCCCAAAACTAGTCTATACTGAAGCCTCCACCAGTCATGTGACTCTCACCTTGCAGGTCATAACGTTCTGTTGAGAGTCTCAGCAGATGGAGTTCTCAGGATGATGCCTTCTATTTTGTACCCTTTACGAAACCAAAAACATGAGAAAAAGCTTAAGGACTGAATGAAACAGCCTGTTAATCTGCTGTAGTATTAGCTGCAAGAATTAGCACGTCTTGCTAACGAGTTTACTGCTACAGTAGTAACCAGTGGTGAAGGAAGTATTTGCATCTTTTACTTACCTAAAAATAGTAAAAGTACAAAAGGATTAACATCAACATCTACTTCAAGTTAATTTCTAGATATTAATTCTACATAATTTATTCGATCATTGGCCATGAATATACCCCCACACATTAAAGAGGAACAGGAGGAACTCTGGACCAGTCAGGAGGGAGAGCAGCTTCAAGGTCTGGAGGAGACTGATATCAAGTTCTCATTCACTCCTGTGACGAGTGCAGATGATGAAGAGGAAGCTCATTCCTCACAGCTTCATCAAAGACAAACTGAACAGATGGAAACAGATGCTGATGGAGAGGACTGTGGAGGACCAGAACCAGACAGGAACTCAGATCCAGATAGACATCCAGAACCAGATACTGATGACAATGGAGACTCTTCTGACACTGATAACTGTAATGATTGGAAGGAGACCAGAGAACCTCAGTCAGGTTTAAACTCTTTGAAAGCTGATGAAGTCCATGTCAGTGATTCAAGATGTAGTGCTGGTGAGAAACTATTTACATGCTCTGAGTGTGGGAAAACATTTGGCAGACGTGGAGATCTGAAGACTGTAGGAGTTGTAGGAGTTCGCTGAAGACATATACTATCACTTTTTAATTGTATTTTTGACATATTATACTATGACTTTTATCTTGATTTCTTTCGACATATTATACTATGACTTTTTAATTATATTTTTGACATATTATACTGTGACTTTTATCTTGATTTCTTTCAACATATTATACTATCACTTTTTAATTATATGTTTGACAAATGATGCTATCACTTTTTAATTATATTTTTGAGATATTATACTATCACTTTTTAATTATATTTTTGACATATTATGCTATGACTTTTATCTTGATTTCTTTCAACATATTATACTATCACTTTTTAATTATATTTTTGAGATATTATACTATCACCTTTTAATTATATTTTTGACATATTATGCTATGACTTTTATCTTGATTTCTTTCAACATATTATACTATCACTTTTTAATTATATTTTTGACATATTATACCATGACTTTTATCTTGATTTCTTTCAACATATTATACTATCACTTTTTAATTATATTTTTGACAAATTATACTATCACTTTTTAATTATATTTTTGAGATATTATACTATCACTTTTTAATTATATTTTTGACATATTATACTATCACTTTTTAATTATATTTTTGACATATTATGCTATGACTTTTATCTTGATTTCTTTCAACATATTATACTATCACTTTTTAATTATATTTTTGACAAATTATACTATCACTTTTTAATTATATTTTTGACATATTATACTATCACTTTTTAATTATATTTTTGACATATTATACTATGACTTTTATCTTGATTATTTTCGACATATTATACTATCATTTTTCAATTATATTTTTGAGATATTATACTATCACTTTTTAATTATATTTTTGACATATTATGCTATCACTTTTTAATTATATTTTTGACATATTATACTATCACTTTTTAATTATATTTTTGACATATACTATCACTTTTATCTTGATTATTTTCGACATATTATACTATCATTTTTCAATTATATTTTTGAGATATTATACTATCACTTTTTAATTATATTTTTGACATATTATGCTATCACTTTTTAATTATATTTTTGACATATTATACTATCACTTTTTAATTATATTTTTGACATATTATACTATCACTTTTTAATTATATTTTTGACATATTATGCTATCACTTTTTAATTATATTTTTGACATATTATACTATCACTTTTTAATTATATTTTTGACATATTATACTATCACTTTTTAATTATATTTTTGACATATTATACTATCACTTTTTAATTATATTTTTGACATATTATGCTATGACTTTTATCTTGATTTCTTTCAACATATTATACTATCACTTTTTAATTATATTTTTGACAAATTATACTATCACTTTTTAATTATATTTTTGACATATTATACTATCACTTTTTAATTATATTTTTGACATATTATACTATGACTTTTATCTTGATTATTTTCGACATATTATACTATCATTTTTCAATTATATTTTTGAGATATTATACTATCACTTTTTAATTATATTTTTGACATATTATGCTATCACTTTTTAATTATATTTTTGACATATTATGCTATCACTTTTTAATTATATTTTTGACATATTATACTATGACTTTTATCTTGATTTCTTTCGACATATTATACTATGACTTTTTAATTATATTTTTGACATATTATACTGTCACTTTTTTCTATTGTTCGATATACTATACGATGACTTTATTGTTCATATGTTCGACGTACTATACTATTACTATTACTTTTTTACACATATTTAATGCTGACGTTTTAATCATATTTTTTGAGAAATTACTTTTTTTGTTCGACATACTATAATATGACTTTTTTCAACTATTATAAAATTACCTTTTATGAATTTATTTGTATGACTTATTATATATTTTTTCGACATACTTTACGATGACCTATTTTTGACTTTATTCTCGACATATTTATTCTGTGACTTATTTATAACTTTTTTCGACATTAAAATAACATTTATTTTTACAATAAATGTTGTAATAGCTCTTTACAAGATGAAGAGGAATTCATCTTTGACAGTTGAAGGAGTTTGAAGTTGTCACCTGCTGTCGTCACTGCGCAGATGGAGGCAGAGCAGGCTTGCGCAGTCCGTCCCTGCATCTTCATGAAGAAATCATATTTCATTCTTCATTACTACAAAATGTTCCGCTCTGCTCCATCATGCTCGCGGGAGTTAATCAGAACTGCGCCGGAAGTATAGAATCTATCTTTCAAAATAAATGTTACACTGAAATGGCTACAGTTTAAATATTCACCATTATCTCAGTTTGAGGGGCGTAAAGAGATTTGCACAAGCAAGTAGTTTACATTTACTGTATGACCAAAAGTATGTGGACATTTTCCATACTGGCTTTTCTTTGACATAGAAATAACATTTATTTTTACAATCAACACTTGCAAATGACAAGGTAGTAACAATATCAACGGTACTTTAGTATTTCATTGACTATTACTTGCCTAGAAGGAAATAGATCAAATGAGAAGAGAATGGAAATACAAACTATACAAGAGCAATGACACTAAACATTTACAAGGAAAAAAAGTAGTCCTCGCCGTTTTACTCTGAAAGGGTACGCCGGAAGCTCGTTGCTGTACGTCAGCCAGCTTGTCGCGTGGCTCTCGGTGTGTTCTGGCATCGAGTAACGGAGCGATGTCAGGCGTCTGACCGACGGGACTGAAGGGATTGACGGGGTTTTGACATCAGACCGGACCCCTCTGGGATGAGGTCTGGGTGAGTAAAATCACACCTGACTTGAATATTCAACCACGATCCTCAAATTGATAAAACCCATAAAACCTCACCGTGTTTACAAACGTGTCTTAACGAGGTGTGATGACGGCTGCAGCCTGTTTTCACACGACGATCGTCGTTTAAAAACTCATATTATCACACATTGGGACATTTGTTTGATCTTCAGAAGATGTAATTGTCTGTCTTGTTTTCCTCTGCGGTGTTTTTAAAGGCTAAAATTCAGAAAATACGATGTTTTTGGGGTGTGACTGGGGAAGAGAAAGCCATCAAAATAAGAGTGTTTCAGTTAAAGGAAGAAAAAATAAAATACACGTAAGAATGAGCAATCATTTGCAGTAAATATTGTCCTGGTTTCGTGGACAGTTCAGATAAATGAAATGAATAATTTATGTTGTTCATTTTTCACTAAATACAACATGTTTTTTAGATAATGAAAGGTGATATGTGTGTAGGCGATATGAATAGGTCTGTTAGTATGAGTACTAGTTGCAGTACAGTCAGTAATACGACTATAATAAGCTTCAACCCTCCTCTGACGGTAATCTGTTGCGAAGGGGGGTGGGCGGGGCTTAAAGGTAGACCACACCTGGTACACGCACGTCACGAGGTGCTGCAGGTATCCTCTCAGAAACTGTAACTACGTACATTTACTCAAGTACCTGTACTGGTTCGTGTACTTTACATCAGTATTTATTTTCATGCCACTTTCTACTTCTACTCCACTAGAAAAAAAGAGAAACATACTTTTTACATCAATTAATGGAGAAAATAATTAGCAGATTAATGAAAATAATCATGAATTCATATTTAAAAATCTTTAAATTTCTTTCTTTAAAAGGCTGGTCACACTAACTGTGTCACTCTGTCGGTGAGGGGATTAAGCTCTAAAAGTTGTCAACCTATCATGTTTTATTCCTAATGAATGCACTGATTGTACTATACTAATGAAGTACTCTCGGTATTAGTTCACTGGGAATACTTGTCCTTCTCCTGCCGTGAGATAACACACGGACTACATTGCCCATCATGCTTTATGGCGCTCTGATTTCATTTTATTGTGTGAATGTCACTGTTTCATTTCCTCCACAGTGATAAGGGCCAGACAGGAGCAATAACAACAACCATGGTGACCAAGAAAATCCGGACGGAGTACATGAAGAAGTTCAGGGATCCCAGATGGGAGACGTTCTCCAAATGTTACGAGGACTCTCTGAAGTACCGTCTGAGCCGGCGGGTGATGGAGCATTCCCACAAGCCCTGGTTCTGGGAGGGCTGGGACAGCAGCTCCGAATCCAGCGGCTGGTCCACGCCGAGGCTGAACAGGAACAAAATCGCCCCCCTGACCCTCCCGCCGCCGGCCTCGGAGGTGAAACATAAGGTGGGCAGCCCCGGGTCGAAACCGCCTTCTGAGGAAGGACGGACTGAGCTGGGAGGAGGAGACGCAGACGTAGACGCTGCACCGACCGCCGGTGAGGAGACCGTTACCGACACTGGCTGTAGTTTTAATAACTGATCAACAACCACATACATCAGTTGCCAAGTAAAAGTGTTTCTTTATGGGCCGTTGGTCGGACGAAACAAGCAGGTTGAAGACCTCTCTTTTGTCTCTCAGAAGCTATGTTAGCATACTGACAACTGAACTGAAGGTGAAGAGGACAATGCTAAACATCAGCATGTTAGCATTGTCAATGTAAGGATGTTAGCATTTAGCTCAAAGCACCGTCAACAAAACGGTATTTTCTGTCTACGCTACTCTGACAATTTATAGACGAATGAAAATAATCAGCTGTCTGCGATCTTCATCACTCTGAGTTCAGGCGTTCTGAAACTCGAAATTAATTTGCGTTTAAAACCAAATGTTCAGTCAAGGACTCTAATCTCACCGGGTTCGGGATTCATGTGAGAAAACAGGGATTTATACGACCGGCTGTGTACTTTGAAGTGAATGTTCCCGCTGTTTCCTGTCCTCTCTTCCAGGGATATTTTTGGGATAATCTAGCAGAACCCCAGGAGGAGTTCCTCTGTGTGTGTGTGTGTGTGTGTGTGTGTGTGTGTGTGTGAGTGTGTGTGTGTGTGTGTGTGTGTGTGTGTGTGAGCGTCACTCTGACCGTATAGAGGGCCAAAAGCTGATTAAACTCAGGAGACGCTGATGCTAAAAATATTTCCACTGAAGGTTCAGAGATCAGATGGGACTGTTTCCTCCCGTTCAGACACTGAGCGCAGATATAAAAGACATACTGGGTCTCCAGACAGGAAGGTCTTTATACACAATCTTCAACAACATGATGAACGGAAAACCAGCCAGTTATCATTGTGCACCAATAAATATTTAATCTTCTCAAAGTCGCTTCTACATGACAAACAAAGACGGTAGAAACTAGAGCAGAGACCTTTTGAATATTCATTTTGGTTGGTAGAGAATCCAATACGCAGCGTAGCAAAGTGTAGCGATGTCACAGTCTTTCCAAAGTTTTGACTGAAACTGAACGACACGTTGACCAAACAGACAAAGTGTAAAAATCAATGAGAAAATGTTTCTTTGGTAGAACGCTTGCCTCTGTGACTCTGTGTCTCTGTGTCTGTGTGTGAACCAGCAGTTGTCGAAAACGGTGTGAACGAAGCCGGCGGTGATTCTGCGGCGGCGGCTCCGAACCCCGGCAGATCCTCGGGGGACACGGACAACGGGCCCGCCGACACGACGTCCTCCGACGGGGAGCCGGTAAACCCGGTGCCAAAGCGCCGCCCCCGCCGCCGCAACCCTCGGCCCGAGCCGGGACACCGGGACAGTTCCCGCGAAGATGAACCAGTCGTGGTCCGCAAAACGCCGAGAGCGAAGAGCCAACCGCCGATCAGCACCAAGGAGAAGGAGAACCGGAGGCCGTCCAGCCGACTGGACTGGACCGAGAGACACACGGAGCTCAAGAGGACGCCGAATGACGTGAGTGTTGCAGTGAATGATTGAAGAGGCGCCGGATTATTTACACAACATCAATAATTATGTTGGGTAGTTTAATCAATAACAACGAATCTATAATTACTCATATTTTATAAAGCGAGCGTGTGTTTTGTTGTTCGTTGATCTTTGAACAGACGACATCGCATCACATCCTGGTTTTAGTTGATTTTAACATCTTACTCATCACTTTTAAAGCACGTCTGGGTGCTGGCCCCAAAACCTACATAGAAGAAATGTCGCCCGCCGTAGATCCTGAGGGCCCTTCTGGCTGCTCCAAAGTCGAGGATGAAACCTAAAGGTGACCGTGCTTTTGCCTTCAGGACCCCTCGGCTCTGGTACCGCCTGGCTGAGGATCCATCTATTGTTCTGTTTCATCAGGGTTCAACTCTCATCTTCCTTTGTTTTGCTTTGTTTAGGCCTCACTGTCTCTTTTTTAAAGGTGCTATGATTATAACGTTACATAAAAAGCAAAATAGTTTGGATGTAAAGCTTCAATGAAGCCTGAGGAGTCTGTCAGAGCGGCCGGACCTCGTTCACAGGACACCAGAGAAGTGAAGCCGAGTCACCAGAAACTCTGCGGCCATTAATAATAAAACGTCGGTGTGCTTTTCGGAAACGACTCCTCTCTCTCTCTCCCTCTCGCTCTCTCTCTCTCTCGCTCTCTCTCCCTCTCGCTCTCTCTCTCTCTCCCTCTCGCTCTCTCTCTCTCTCCCTCTCTCGCTGGTTCCTCCTCTCAGAACAACACGTCCGCCTGCTCTCAGACCCGGCGGGAGTCCGACAAACGGAGCTCCAACCCGGACCGCCGGCGGGCTCGGTCAGCCGACCTGGAGAAGACGAGGCGGTCGCAGCTGACGGTGGTGGACGACCGCTGGATGACGGAGTACATGCGCTGCTACTCTGCCCGGCTGAGGTAGAGACGGGACCCCCCCCCCCCCCCCATGACCCCTGACCTCCGCCACGTTTCCTTATCAGACGGTGGAACTGAGAACCGTGTTGTCTCGTTAAAGTCCAATCAGGGTCCTTCAGAGTGAATCGCTGCTGTCGGAAAACAAACAACCAGAAGTGTCTGAATTTAAAGTTTATGGTCATTTATTACTAAACTCTGTAATTTAAATATGAAGATATTCACCAAACTTTAAACAAGACGGGGTCCATGATCGTAGGGTTTAGTGATGAAGTGAATCCCCATTAAATATCAAGTGCAGCTAAAAAACAACAGACATCTTTATACAATAAATCATTAAAAAGTCTTTATTTAACTTAGAAATGTCATTAAAACAGCGTGAGGACCGACAGAGTTTTGTTTAAACTTCTCTCCGCTGATAAAAACACATCTTTTTGATACAAAATCTGATTTTAAACGATAAGTATTTTCATTTCAAGTGACTATTTCCTCTTAAAATACACTTTTATAGGGTTGATTGCAGTATTCTGCATTGTTCAAAGGCGGAAGAGGAGTTGCTTGTTCGCCTCGAATGAAGACCGACGAATTAATAAACTTTTATCAATCAATCAATGATTTAAAGTTTTATTTATAAAGCAGCTTTACAAATGTTTGACAAGAGGAAAATGGAGAGAAGATGAAAAGACTAATGCACAACAAATTAATAAAATAAAATAAATGTTTATGAATAAATATAATACAACACAGAGTACATCGATCATGTTTAAAAAATAAATAAATAAGTAAAATAAGAGAAATAAAACCTGAATATTCAGAGAATTTAAAGCTTATAATGTGATGTAGTTAACGAGTGATCTGCTTTAACAGGTTTGTCTTCTTCTCGTTCAATATTTTTTTTCCTGTTAAATACAAAATGTTTCAAAAAAAATCACATAATTGATAAAGAAATGAATGTGCTTGAATATCGGGACGTCATCTTTAAATACAGTAAATAAATAATGTGGTTCAAACATTAATTGTAAAATGATTGAGGAATGACAGTAAAATAATATTTTTGTTGCAGTTTGGTGTTTAGAACCAGCGACGGGATGAAAAGTGGGAAAAAATAAACGTTTATATCGAATATATTATAAGTTTTAATTTTAACATATTTCAGCGCCTTGTTGCATTTGACGTTTCGACTTTATCCGTTTCATCAAAGTGACGGACTCAATCACCGGTTTGTGACTGTTTTTCTGACCGATCGATGAAACGAACGATTGTAAAAACGTGCCGATGTCAGCGTCGCGTCCCGTGACTCAACCCGAGGGCTAAAGTTCACTAAAGTTCATGTGTTTCTACTCGATGTACAGTTTGTGAGAATACTTTTGAAACTGAATGTATTTAAACTGAGAATGTTTACAGATTTTAACACCGGCTGAACCTCGTCACTCTGAATGTGCAAAACTATTTGTTTCTCTTTTTATTGAATATCATTCTTTATACTCGTGTCCAGTCTGAAACAACACAGTGCCGTCACTTTAACGCAGCGCACCAGTCTGTGTTGCTATTTAAGTTTCTGTTCAAAGTGAAATCCTTTTGAACCCCTGATGTGACTTTACTCACATGTTCTCTCTTTATAAGAACAGAAATACAAACATCCAACTCTGAACATTCGCTGTTTTGGGGGAAATTTTGGAATATAGAAAATGAGAAACTTAACGTTTGAAAGAAGATTTCCCTTTTTTAAAATGTTCAAAATAATCAAAATGGCCACAAAATATCAACTTCTTCAGGTATTTCACACATGCTTTTCGTCTGGAAGTGAAAGGTGTGGTTTTAAAGTGGACACGCGGACGTCTTCGCGTCTCTTCATGTCTTTACTTTAGTTCGTGGCTCTGATGTCTTCAGCATCAACAATCTGTTCTTTGTTTCTGTGTCCGAGACTCGTGAAGCGTTGATCTGGTTTCACTAAAAGGAGACGAAGCCGTCGGTCAGAGCTGCAAATCATTTAAAAGAAGAAGTCGTATCCCCTTTATATTTAAAGCGTATTAAAATCCAGAGTTACATATTCCACATCGGCTTGTTTCCCTCCACTGAAGCTGTATTTCACTGAGTAAAACGTTTTGTTTCTTACCGCTTTCAAACATATTCGGCTTCTTTTGAAACTTTGGCAGCTCAACTAGAAGCAATAAAAGGTGGGTTTGAAGAAGACATTAAACAGATAAACTATTCAGTATTTGATACTTTGTTTTGTTCCTGACGAGTCCAGACGTTTCAGACAATCACAGTAAAATATGAACTCGATAAATCAGCACTGAAGTATGATTATGTGAGGAGTTTGTGAAATGCACTGTTGGCTTTGATTTGCTTGCTGTATCCACTAAAGCTTTGAGTTAGTGTGGTTTATTATCATAGGTTTGAATATTGAATCATATTTTATCTGACAATGTTTACATTTTTGGTCACTGTATTTGTATTTGAAAACATGCACTACTACATATATACTATATATTTTCATCCACTTTGCTGTGAGAAAATCATATTTGAATAAAAATCTGATTTGAATAGTTTATATTTGTCGAGTATTTGAATATGGAATATTGGAATATTCATCTGCATCACTGAGACGTAGTAGAGTACTTGTACTTAATAAACGTCAACAAGACTTTTTGTGGAAGGTGAGCGACGATGCATTCAGGGTCTTCACAGAGGAATCGGAGATCTAAGCGCTGCACTCTGCTGGACAAAAGAAAGCGAGCTGTGGTTCGTTGAAGTCGTGTTACAGCCTGAGCTGAGCTCCAGTGACGCTTTAAACCTTTAATCCAGTCAGAGGAGCGGCTCGGATCAAGACGCCCGACAGTTAAACACGTCGGTCCCGGTTATCGTGATCAGGACTGAAGATTTCAGTTTTGTGCGATTTACTAATTATATTCGAGTGAAAACTAAATTAATTGTGCTGAGAGTTCATCAGTCTGGAGCTGGTATTCAGGAGTGTGTGCTATCTTTTACCCTCTCTCACTAATCTAGTCTCTCTGTCCGATACACGAATAGTGATATTGGGAATGAGAGCCGGAGCAAAAAACACACAAGAGGAAATCTGATTAAAATGTCTGTCTGTACATTTGTGTATTTACAGCATAAAAAAGGAAACGTTTCAAATCCAAACTGAAACAAAACGCTGTAACTTCATAACAGACGAGTTAAAAACATTTTCTCAACAACTCAAAAACTGAGCGTCAACATCAGTATGAGAAAAACAAATAATAAAAAGTTAATTTTAACAAATTCTCTGCAAAAACGAGAGCAAAAAAAAAAAACACCAAGCAAAAATCTTTGTAGATAAAAGTAAACCGATCACGAGGAGAGTCCTGCAGCGAGGATGCTTCCCAGCAGCGTTCGGTCCTTCAGAGCGTTTTCAACGTCTTTCTCCTCGATCTTCAGAAACACCTGCAGGAAGAAACAGACGTCCGAGATTAGATCCTCGACTTCAGGATTCACAGGTAACACACGGGGCAGTTTGTGAGTCGAAACCAGAAGATTAAAACGCACAAAAAGCAGCCAACTGGAAAGCTACAGAGCGACGAGACACTATTTTCTGGCGTCTTCCACCCTTCAGAGATCTTTCCCGCCGAGTTGAACTCTTTGCTCTCCGAGTGTACCTTCGTGAGACGAGCCTCTTTGGCTTTCTTCAGGGAGACGATTCCTCGGCTCTCCAGCAGACCGCAGAGAGACAAACACTCTCCCTGACCGACAGCGGACACCTGCCGCCGGGCGCACAGCCGGCTGTAAACCTCGTGGAGCTGAAACACGAAACACGGAAAATGAAACGCTGAGATGTTTTCGTCTCCTCTCAGTGTCGCGCAAACATCTACTTGAGTGACTCACCTTCCCGAGGACGATCTCTCGGCTCTTCCCGTTGCGCGTGAGCAGCAGCAGGCAGCAGACCAGCAGCTTCTGCTGCAGCGGGAAACTCTCGCCGTCTGCGCCGCCGGACCGAGACGCCATCCGGTCGCCGTAAACCTCCGACAGCACCCGCGCCACCTGAGGAAGGCTGACCCGCGACGCTGCACGAGGACAACGAGTTGTTAGCGGTCACGGTTCTTGAGAACGGTCGCACCTTTTTCCCCTCAGTGAACGGAGGAGAAACTCACCTTTCGTTTCAGCTTTTGGATCCGTCGCTTTCTTCCTCTCGTCAGACTCCACAACCTCAACCGCTCTCCTGAAACAAAAACAACTCTTAACTCAAAGAATCAACACAGGAAGACAAACAAACAAACACATACGTCATCGTAAAGGTTTGTTAAGATTTTCACCATCTTCCCGAATTAACCTTTTATTATGATGGACCACATAAATCAGGATCAGATCAAAAAGCAACACTGGCAGATTTAAACTAAAGCAAAACAGCGTAAAGAAATTTAAAGACAACACGGAGGTTGAACTTTACTTTGGCGGGAGAAACTCGTACCTGCAGATGTCCAGAGCTTTCCGGGCGTCTCCCGACACCGCCGACACTTTTCTGGCACAAAACTGAACGGCGGAGGCGTCCAGGATCCCTTCAGCCGACGCCTGAGAGGAGCAGCAGGAAGACAAATCAATACAAACGTTTAAAAGTCAAGACAATCACACACACACTCGTGTTGTACTGTGTTGAATCTCAGTCTACCTGAGAGAGCCGGTCCTGCACGATGGCCGTGAGCTCCTGCCGGCTGTAGGGAGGGAAGTGTAGCAGCAGGGGGCGACAGTGAGGCCGAGCCTGCAGTCGGGGGAGGATGCGGTCGGTCAGATCCAGAGCGTTGGCGATACCTGAAAAATAAAAATATCTTCATTCATGTCCTTTAGTTTAGACACAACACAGAATGTCTCTTCACACCGCTGATACAGATGATAATAAAACGTATAAATCACATGTAAACGTCTTCACGCGTGTATTTTACAGCCGATACGTTATCGTTGGCGGGTGAAGCTCTTACCGACGAGACAGAGGCGAGACTTCGGCAGGTACGGCCACTCAAAGATGGTGTAGAGGACGTCCTGAGCTTTACTGTCCAGCTGGTCCATCTCATCCAGGACTAGCAGCCTGAGGACCAAACAGAGTCCCGGTTATTGATCGGATCAGAACCTCAGCGAGGCAGAAACGACACGGAACCAAACAAACGCAGTTCTTCTGAAGTCTGAACCAGCAGCTAAATATTTGCAATTAGTTATTAAACTAAAAGACTTCCAGAGGCGGAATGTTCCCTCAGTGACCGGCTGCGTCACATATCTGGTTCCTCAGAACCGGGTCGGGTTACTCACACAGCAGGCCCCGGGGCCGTCAGGAACCTCTGCAGCCCGTTCTGCCCGCCGGGCGCTCGCAGCTTGTCGGCCAGCAGCGGGAAGACGGCGTGGGAGCTCCGCAGACTCATACAGTTCACCAGCACCGTCTGAACGGACGCCAGCTCGGCCTAAAAAACAACATAAAAACACTGAATGATTATTATTATTATCTAAACAGGAAGCAGATCGATACAACGTTCTCTTCACGGTCTTATCTCCAGAAAACTAAACTTCAAATCTCTCCAGGGTGTTTATTTCTTCCACTCTCCTGTAGAACCGAGTACACACAGTAATACTTCATCTTAAAGTACTCTATTACACGTAAGAGTCTTCATTAAATTACATGCATCAGCATCAAAATATACTTTAAGTACCAAAAGTACAAATTATGCAGATTGTCCATTTTAGAATCATGCAGTGACTCAAAGTCTCCAGTAGGTGTCACTGCAGCCTTCAACATCTACTTTCACTATGAACTACTCCTACAGTAAGATACCCTCACCACCATAAGTACTACTAAAGTACCTTCATCTCCTGCAGCACACAGTTGAAGCAGGCCGTCTTGCCGGTTCCCGGGGCTCCGGAGATGTAGAGGCTGCCGGGGAGGCGCCGCAGGGCCTTCTCCTCCAGGAAGGAGCGGATGGACGCCCGCTCGGCCTCCCGGGACAGGAGCCGCTCGGGGACGGCGGTGTGGAGCGCCTGCTTCACGCTCACAAACCTCGACTCTGGAGGAGAAAGGAGAAGGGACGGAGTGAGCGCCGCTGAAGTCAAACGCATCCTCGTTAAATGATCAGATCCCTGCAGCTGGATTTACATCTGTGAGACGGAGTTAGCTGTGGATGTTTTCCCACTTGATTAATACCAATCATTATAGATTATACAACATCTGAAAATGTCCATCACAGTTGTCCAGAACCTGAGGTGAAGTCTGCAGACGTCTTTTTTTTTTGTTCAGCAGATCAAAACAAAATAAACTCCGTTTGTAACGACGCAAATCAGCTAAATCGTCACGACACTTAAGGCTTAAAAACACATTTCAACAAATAAACACCGAATATTGTTCCTGTGATATTACACGGAACATATTTGGTTTTGAAACAACAAAACACGACATTTAAATCGGGTCAATTCGGGCTCTGCGAACCTGTGATCTGTTACCATCTGACATCTTCTGGACTAAACGGAAGGAAACACAACGGCTGGATTATTAAGTAACACACGTCGTCTCTTACTTTCTCCAAAGAGCCGAACGACCGGCGGCCTCCTCTCTGGTTTCTGGCGTGCCGGGCTCCCGGCGGGGGTTTCTTGGCGCCTCGGAGACAATCCGGCGGCGGGAGAGAGCGGTCGCCGCGGCGACGAGGACGGGACCAGCCGCCGGCGAGCCGAGACCGGCGAGTTCTCGTCCGACCCCGGCTTCCTGGGCGAAGCCGGGGTCGGCTTTCTCTGCTTGGGCGGCGAACCCAGCAGGGCGACGCCGAGGTTACAGACGTTTTCATCACCTGGAGATAAATAAAAAATACAAAAGAGTGATGACGTTGATGAAGAGGAAGACCTCAAATATAATAATCAAAGCTAATTCAAAAGCCAAACAACAACAAAGCGGCCAAAACCAGAACGTTTGTGAACAAACGTGGGTATTTGTACAGCTGTAAATAACGTCACAGATTAAATATTTGGTATAAAGCTCAACGACTACCAGAATGTTTCCTACATTGTTGTTTGCTCATTAAATTCTCTCCGGTGCTCACCTGTGCGTTTTCGGGGGCTGAGTGGAAGTCGTGGCTGGAGGGCCGGAAGTGAGAGGGGAGACGGGCGGTCGGCCGGTAGTTTGGGGGAGAGCGGTCCGATCCGGGTCGTTACGGGCCGCTGGGGTCCGATCCGGGTCGTTACGGGCTGCTGGGGTCCGATCCGGGTCGCTACGGGCCGCTGGGGTCCGGGCTCGGCCGGTGACGGCGCTGGAGGAGATTTGTCCAGCCGGGGCGTCTTGGAGGAGACTCTGCAGGATTTGCGGCGCGGGAAGGAGAGCGTGGGCTGAGCCCGACCGTTAGAGCGCGTACTCGGCATGTTGTGTTCACTCTGAAACATGAAAGGAAAGACGGATAGATTAATACACACACGGGGAACGCCTGCAGACGTGAAGTTATCCGTCAGGTACCCCGATATTTAATGTTTACCACAATGTATTTTGTGTTTTATTCGAGTCCGTTACTGTTTCCATTCGACTACGAGTACTTCAGATTTTAAATCATGCAAATATACTTCTTTACTTTAATGAGCACACACCAAATGTTCCGTTATCTTTCTGTACTTGTCTGAGATGAAGACTCTGCAAACTAAAAAAGGTACTGAAAGAATATTTAGGCACCGATACTATACAACATGTATATATACTAAATACTACAACATATCATACAATGGCAGCTGTTGTCTTACGGCCGTGGTGGTGAAAGTAAATGTTAAGTAAACGTAACAATACTTCACTGTTGAAATTCTCCTTCATTCAAAACTTAAGTTAAGTAAAAGTACAAATAGTAACAGCATTAGTAAATGCACTTAACAAAGTACAAGTACTCATTGTGCAGAATGATGCATATTATTACAGTGATGCATTAATGTGTTCATCACTTGGTAAAGGTAGAGCTCATTACTTTACACACTTCTGGGTAGTTTATTATATATAATATATCATCTGTAACTAAAAGGTATCACGTAAACAGAGTACAATATAACACAAAATAGAAGTACTCAAGTAAAGTGCAAGTACCTCAAACTCGTACTTAAGTACAATACTTAGTAAATGTACTCAGTTTTGTCCCCCAATGGTTTACAGCACTGTTATTGTAATTGAAATATTACAATAAAGTTTCGGTATTTTGAATCTAGCTCCTTCATCAGATGACCCAACAAATACTACAACATGGGAATCAATACTATAACGTGTGTGGAGTTCGTAAAAACCTATCCAGCGGGTGTATTATATATAATATACGTGTATTTACAGTAAAATACACGCAGAACAAACAATGCAGCGTGGTTGTTAAATGGCGCCAAGATAGCAGAGGTCCAAACGGATGATTTTACATCAAATATACTCACATTTCGGGATTTACATGACTTCAGTTTAATCGGAAACATATTACGGTATTCTGAGAATATTTCTGCATAATGTGAAACAAAGTAATTGTTGCATTTTAGACGCTAAACTACCAAACCGACTCTGAATAGTAGAGGAAGAACTCTCTTCCGGTTACGATGAACAAACATATTCAACGTTTCCCGGCTTGTATTAAAGCGTTAGTGGCAGCTTTACCTTTTTAAACGTTGTGAGAAGTGTTCTCAGCTGAGAGCAGTGTTTCCTCTCGTCTTTAAGTCCTCTGCGTGTCTCTATCTGTCTGTCTTCTTCCGCACACTGAGCTCCAAACTAGCGCCAATTCTCCTCCTGGGACCAGCTGTGCGCTACGTCACCGCGCTCTGATTGGTCTGTTGAAGGTGACACAACAGCTTCGCCGACGCTGATTGGCTCAGCGTTGTAAGGGAGAAGTTCCGTCGGCGCTTGAGAAGCCGGGCAGGATATGTGGCGGGAGTTTCAATCGAACAGTTTTTTGGCGGATTGTATTATAAGAAGCAGGGCTACTGTGAAATTGGTTAGTAGTGATTTCATCCATTGCTTTTCATCCTCTGAATAGCCCGGTGGGGCGGTGCTTATTTTGGCTCGAGATATTTTACGGCTAAACACGACACTAAAATATGTTTTTGAGAACATTTGAGGCGATAGAAAGGCCAATGCAGTTACAGATTATTGATTCATGTTTGATCAGCGCTGCCTAGTTTCACTCTTTGACACGAGTTTCGCTGAGGTTGTGCAAGTTTACGTTGCACGTCCGTCACGCGGCAGAGAGCCGGCTCCTCGTGACTTTGAGGAGCGCTCCCTCTTTCGCATCGTCCAGTGTTTGAGACTCTCTAGCACTCTCTAGTCTTTAGTTTAAAAATACTTCTCCTGAAGTGAAAGTTAGTCTGAGCGACAGCAGAGCTGCAGTCGAGACAAGTCTCTCTGCTTCTCTCTGAAGAAACATTCAACTGAATCCAGCAGCTTCTTCTCAACAACAGAGTCTCCGACAAACTCTGGTGAGTTCACTGTTCTACAGAGAAACTCAACATTTGGTGTAAAGTGAGTTCAAACCAGGATCCATAACAAAGAACAAAGTAGCAGCAGATAAGCTAGGCCTGCTAGAAGCTAACTAGCCTAGCTGCTACTCCCTTTGGATTGTCCGAACACAGAGAACAGCATGTGATGTAATGTGTGGATGTATTTATTGATTATAGAGGAACAACATTGATGTGTTATAACTTACATAACTGTTGTGTACTCTGGTAAATATCCTTGGACTGTAAAGCCTTTCCTCTCAACGTCTCTGTCTCTGTAGTTCCTGCTGTCTGTGTTTGTGAGGAAGTTCAGCTGATAATATTTACTGTGTTTCAACTCAAACACTTCAGCTCGACTCAGACAGGAAGTTCAACTCACATTCAACCTGAGGTCCAAATATGTCAGTAAATAGTAATGTGTTCAACGTAAAAGTGGAATTAAAATGAATAGGCTCCTTACAAATGATATAAATTCACTCTGATAATATATAAGCAGCAGGGCAGCAGTATTATTATTTAATATGTGATGTGACAGTGATGGAGGATCACTCTGTGTTTTTAAATTATATTCAGTGAGCACCTCTCTAAAGTACTCAAACCCTCTTCTGTAATGTTCCTCTACAGTAGGCGTCTCCAGGACACATTCCACCATGATGACACACAGAGAGACACACAATGTGAAAACAATACCTGACACACACTGTTGCTGCTGCTGAAGATGTGATAACAGTTTGTTTTCTCACTTGTTGTCCTCAGAGTGTAGATATGTCTGCTGCCAGCTGTCTGCTGACTGAAGATCAGTTTCTGTGCTCCATCTGTCTGGATGTGTTCACTGATCCAGTCAGCACACCATGTGGACACAACTTCTGTAAAGCCTGCATCACTCAACACTGGAACGTTAATGTCCAGACTCAGTGTCCAAACTGTAACAAGCTCTTCTACACCAGACCTGAGCTGCAGGTCAACACCTTCATCTCTGAGATGGCTGCTCAGTTCAGACAGTCAGCTCAACAGAAAGCCAGCAGCTCAGAGCAACAAGCCGCCAAACCAGGAGAAGTTCCCTGTGACGTCTGCACTGGAACCAAACTGAAGGCCCTGAAGTCCTGCCTCGTGTGTCTGGCCTCCTACTGTGAGACTCACCTGGAGCCTCATCTGACAATGTCAGGTCTGAAAAGACATCAGCTGATCGACCCTGTGGAGAACCTGGAAGACAGGATGTGTACGAAGCACGATAAACCTCTGGAGCTGTTCTGTAAGACCGACCAGATGTGTGTCTGCATGCTCTGCACTGTTTTAGACCACAAGACACATGATGTTGTTCCTCTGGAAGAAGAATATGAAGGAAAGAAGGCCGAGCTGGGGAAGACTGAGGCTGAAATCCAGCAGATGATCCAGAAGAGACGAGTGAAGATTCAGGAGATCAAACACTCAGTGGAGCTCAGTGAGGAAGATGCAGACATAGAGATAGCAGATGGTGTTCAGGTCTTCACCGCTCTGAAGGAGTCTGTTGAGAGAAGCCAGGCCGAGCTCATCGACACCATCAAAGAGAAGCAGAGAAAGACACAGAAACAGGCTGAAGGCTTCATCAAAGAGCTGGAACAGGAAATCTCTGAGCTGAAGAAGAGAAGCACTGAGGTGGAGCAGCTCTCACGCTCTGAAGACCACCTCCACCTCCTCCAGAGCTTCAGGACCCTGAACACTGCTCCACCCACCAAGAACTGGACAGGAGTCGGAGTCAGTCCATCTTCACATGAGGGGACTGTGAGGAGAGCTGTGAACCAGCTGGAGGAGACGCTCAGTAAACACATGAAGAAGCTGTTTGAGGTCGAGCTGAAGAGGGTCCAGCAGTCTGCAGTGGATGTGACACTTGATCCTGATACAGCACATCCCTGGCTCATCCTGTCTGATGATGGAAAACAAGTTAAACATGGTGACGTAAAGAAGAATCTCCCAAACAATCCAGAGAGATTTGATACTCGTGCTCGTGTCTTAGCAAAGCAGAGTTTCTCTTCAGGAAGATTTTACTTTGAGGTTCAGGTTAAAGGGAAGACGAGGTGGTCTTTAGGAGTGGCCAGAGAGTCGATCAACAGGAAGAGAATCATCCCACTGACTCCTCAGGATGGTTACTGGATGATATGTTTGATTAATGAGAATCAGTACTGTGCTTTTGCTGACCCTCCAGTCCTTCTCTCTCTGAAGTCTCAGCCTCAGAAGGTGGGGGTGTTTGTGGATTATGAGGAGGGTCTGGTCTCCTTCTATGACGTTGATGCTGCAGCTCTTATCTACTCCTTTACTGGCTGCTGCTTCACTGAGAAACTCTACCCATTCTTTGGTCCTGGTTTTAATGCTGATGGTAAAAACTCTGCTCCTCTGATCATCTCTCCTGTCAATCACACTGAGTAGAACAAACACTTGATCTTCTACAGAGACTCTTTCATTTACTGTCACAAATCTATATTATTGGTGATTTACGGTGTAAACTTTATTGATTTTGATGTTTTTTTCTATTTGTCTGTAAATGTATTTCTACTCCAACACACAGACATTAAGCCACTGATTGATATTATATAATGTCGTCTAATTCATTCTAATAACTGCATAACCCGCCTTCAAGACTGTTGAATCATCAAAAACAATGTACTCAGGAATAAGAAGCTTTTGCACATTCCTTAAACATCTGAGAGCCAAATGAAAATGTTTATTATTGTGTGTGTGTGTGTGTATATATATATATATATATATATATATATATATATATATATATATATATATATATATATATATATATATATATATATATATATATATATATATATGTATATGTATATATGTGTATATGTATGTATGTATATGTATGTATATATATATATAATGAATGAATACTGACACACATTATTGGATAAAGTCATGTAACACTTATTTTATCGTTTAAAAAAACTGTACTGCATCTTTGGTGTAAATATTTTCTGTGTTTCTAACAACCAGCATAAATAAAATAAATGAAGTAAAGACTGTAAAAGTCTTTCATTCGTAACTTTAGTTCTGCATGAAGATGAGATGATGAGATGACAGAGATTACACTGTGAACCTACCAGAGGAGAGAGGACGAGGAGATTTACATTCAACACATTCACTTAAAAGAAGATCGGGAACAATCTCCATTCAGACATTCTTTGTATTTTTTACTCAGGAATGAATGTCAGAAATGTGCTGACTGACACCAAGAACACGGAGTTTCCTCAGAAGATGAAGTCGCGGTGAGCTTCTCTTAAAAACATACTCTGTCCTTCCAGAGAAGCTCACGTGTTCAGAGCTATTTAAATGTTCAACATGTTGGCCGTCATGTGAAA
The DNA here is from genome assembly GCF_949748355.1 of Melanostigma gelatinosum. Taxonomy (NCBI): domain Eukaryota; kingdom Metazoa; phylum Chordata; class Actinopteri; order Perciformes; family Zoarcidae; genus Melanostigma; species Melanostigma gelatinosum. Next base: position 25,156,402 of record NC_136644.1, read on the forward strand.
CTGTGTTTGAATGTTGTGACGATGCTTTTTTCCAGCTGATCCAAGAGGCTTTTTAAATAGTTTATCTGAAGAAGAAGCAGCATTTTCAGGAATATTTCATCGTTCAGTTTATTCAACATGAACACATCTGGAGATACACGACTCAAACTAAACAGGAAGGAAGAAAATAATGACGCACAAATGAAGTGGAGTAGAAGTATAAAGTTAAGTACAGTACATGAGTACATGCACGGAGTTACTTTCTATAGATTTGACCAGAAATATAATCCAGCAGTTGTCCAATTCTTTCACTTCACATAAGCAAAAGTAACAATTTACAGTAATGATGTAAAAGAAATGCTCCGTTACGAGTAAAACCCTGCATTCAAAAAGAACTGCTCAAACGTGTCATCGTCAAAAAAGAAGAATCCAAAAGAATACCAGTGAACTGAGAAGACCTCAGTGCTGACACACGCATCACTGATGTCTGGATGAAGCCTGCATGCTGAAGGCCAACAGAAGCTCATTCATCCAACCACTCCAGGTCCTCTCCGCTAAAGGACGTCCTCTGGACTCCGTAGTCAAACCGAAGTTCTTCGTCCACTTTGACGTCCCTTCGGGTCTTGAAGAGGATCACACAAGTGTCCTCTCCACCTTCAAAACACACTGAAGTGGCTTCAGGTTTGGCTTTTTGCAGGAGTGATTTATTCTTCTGCCAACTGTCTCTACATTTGCGTGGCACTTGCACGGATGGGTGTGGGCGTCGATGCAGAGGGCCCTATCGCCAGACTTGAAGAAGAACATGTACCCAGGTTGGTTTTCAAGGGACTCCATCTTCTTATTCCCCTCATCAGCTGTGATGACCTCACCATGGTAATCGCATACAATGTCGCCTTTGGAAAAGGGCCTGGTGGCAACCACTCCTGTAATCAAGAAAAACGTGAAATTTTGAGTTAGATCTAAATATCAACTGCATAAACATTACAGATTTGGGACCAGCTGTGCGCTACGTCACCGCGCTCTGATTGGTCTGTTGAAGGTGACACAACAGCTTCGCCGACGCTGATTGGCTCAGCGTTGTAAGGGAGAAGTTACGTCAGCGCTTGAGAAGCCGGGCAGGATATGTGGCGGGAGTTTCAATCGAACAGTTTTTTGGCGGATTATATTTTCCCGGGAACTTCAGTTGTTGTTTTGTTACATCCGTCTGTGACGTTTAAAGTACCAGAGTCCATTTAAAATATCCCTGTTTTAAAGGTAACATTACATAAACTCAAGGGCTGACTTATACTTAAAACACCAGTCGAAGTATTTTGGTCCTTCACTGAAGTAAAAGTACTAATAACCCCAGATTCCATGTCAGTACAGTAGTGAACGATGCAAATGTATCTCTCTACCTCCCTCCCCCCCCCCTCTCTCTCTCTCTCTCTCTCTCTCTCTCATGATGCCCGCCCACCGTGATTGGCTCGTGATGGTCTTGTACTTAAGGGACAACACCAAGGCCCAGAGAGTGATAAAAGCTCCTTATGCTACATCAGCAAACATCACAGTTTGATTTCATGCAAAAAAAATGAAGGTATCAAACACACATTACCACTTTGCAGTTAAATATTTAACATTCATTCCAACACGAAAAAAAGCGGTAAATAACACTTTGATAAACACATCAGGACATCTTATTGTTGTCACTCTCACAGGGAATTCAGCATAATATTCAGTATATACATATATCATATAATAATATTCAGTATAATATAAAACACACACACACACACATATATAAATATAATATAATATAATAGAACATGTTTATGTATTGAGATGCCCCTATGGACCTTGTTATAGGAGGTAAAGATCAGGAGAAGTAAACATGAAGTGTATCTCTATTACATGTTGATGCCTCCATGACCAAGTTAAGCAGATGAGACTGCTCATCTCTCAAGGGGAATAAATGTTCTCAAATAAAACATTTAACATCAGGAGTGACAAAAGCACTTAAGTATCTGAGACCTCTCTCTGACACCTGAAGAGGAGATTGTATCGGCGTATTTTGGGGGACATTGAAAGGCTTAGATTAGTTTTATAACCAGACAATAAAATAGTCCTTCATCAACCTTGTTGGATGTTTTTTCCGGATGAATGGTTCTCGTCATGAACCACAACCTCTGTCAATGCTTCTGCGGCGCTGTGAGGGTCTTCATCCCTCTATTGGTCCGGTCGACATCTTCTTCTTCTTTCCTCTGAACGTCTTCTTACAAATCTCTGTGAGAACATGGAAACCACTTTGAGACACTAAATTCATACAACTTAGGAAAGTCTGTGTATATTGTTAAGAACATCTCATACTGACCTCTTCTGTTATGTTGTCTGTTTGTACTCGTTTGTTCTTTTTGCGGCTGTATATTTTATTGTATAATAACATTTTATTATTATTATATTTGTACCTTAATTTAACCAGCTAAATCTCATCAAGAGTTCATCTAACCAAGACATCAGCAATAGGATGTTTAAAAAAACACACAAACCTTTAAAATGTGTAAATAAAAAAAAACACAGTATTTCAGATTTAACGTTTAAAACACACAAAAAGAAGAAAAAGGAATAAGAAGTAAAAAGTTAAACTGCTGTTTGAATGTCAGGGTGTTCCTCAAAGAGGCAGTAAAAGCTCGTTCACAGAGCTTCACTGAGGAGGAACTGAGAGAGGAGAGCTGCTGAGTCACTTCTCCTGAAGTGAAAGTGAAAGTTAGTCTGAGCGACAGCAGAGCTGCAGTCGAGACAAGTCTCTCTGCTTCTCTCTCAAGAAACATTCAACTGAATCCAGCAGCTTCTTCTCAACAACAGAGTCTCCGACAAACTCTGGTGAGTTCACTGTTCTACAGAGAAACTCAACATTTGGTGTAAAGTGAGTTCAAACCAGGATCCATAACAAAGAACAAAGTAGCAGCAGATAAGCTAGGCCTGCTAGAAGCTAACTAGCCTAGCTGCTACTCCCTTTGGATTGTCCGAACACAGAGAACAGCATGTGATGTAATGTGTGGATGTATTTATTGATTATAGAGGAACAACATTGATGTGTTATAACTTGCATAACTGTTGTGTACTCTGGTAAATATCCTTGGACTGTAAAGCCTTTCCTCTCAACGTCTCTGTCTCTGTAGTTCCTGCTGTCTGTGTTTGTGAGGAAGTTCAGCTGATAATATTTACTGTGTTTCAACTCAAACACTTCAGCTCGACTCAGACAGGAAGTTCAACTCACATTCAACCTGAGGTCCAAATATGTCAGTAAATAGTAATGTGCTCAATATAAAAGTGGAATTAAAATGGTTAGGCTCATTACAAATGATATAAATTCACTCTGATAATATATAAGCAGCAGGGTAGCAGTATCATTATTTAATATGTGATGTGACAGTGATGGAGGATCACTCTGTGTTTTTAAATTATATTCAGTGAGCACCTCTCTAAAGTACTCAAACCCTCTTCTGTAATGTTCCTCTACAGTAGGCGTCTCCAGGACACATTCCACCATGATGACACACACACAGACACACAATGTGAAAACAATACCTGACACACACTGTTGCTGCTGCTGAAGATGTGATAACAGTTTGTTTTTCACACTTGTTGTCCTCAGAGTGTAGATATGTCTGCTGCCAGCTGTCTGCTGACTGAAGATCAGTTTCTGTGCTCCATCTGTCTGGATGTGTTCACTGATCCAGTCGCCATACCATGTGGACACAACTTCTGTAAAGCCTGCATCACTCAACACTGGAACGTTAATGTCCAGACTCAGTGTCCCAACTGTAACAAGCTCTTCTACACCAGACCTGAGCTGCAGGTCAACACCTTCATCTCTGAGATGGCTGCTCAGTTCAGACAGTCAGCTCAACAGAAAGCCAGCAGCTCAGAGCAACAAGCCGCCAAACCAGGAGAAGTTCCCTGTGACGTCTGCACTGGAAGCAAACTGAAGGCCCTGAAGTCCTGCCTGGTGTGTCTGGTCTCCTACTGTGAGACTCACCTGGAGCCTCATCTGACAATGTCAGGTCTGAAAAGACATCAGCTGATCGACCCTGTGGAGAACATGGAAGACAGGATGTGTACGAAGCACGATAAACATCTGGAGCTGTTCTGTAAGACTGACCAGATGTGTGTCTGCATGCTCTGCACTGTTTTAGACCACAAGACACACGAGTTTGTTCCTCTGGAAGAAGAATATGAAGGAAAGAAGGCCGAGCTGGGGAAGACTGAGGCTGAAATCCAGCAGATGATCCAGAAGAGACGAGTGAAGATTCAGGAGATCAAACACTCAGTGGAGCTCAGTGAGGAAGATGCAGACAGAGAGATAGCAGATGGTGTTCAGGTCTTCACCGCTCTGAAGGAGTCTGTTGAGAGAAGCCAGGCCGAGCTCATCGACACCATCAAAGAGAAGCAGAGAAAGACAGAGAAACAGGCTGAAGGCTTCATCAAAGAGCTGGAACAGGAAATCTCTGAGCTGAAGAAGAGAAGCACTGAGGTGGAGCAGCTCTCCTGCTCTGAAGACCACCTCCACCTCCTCCAGAGCTTCAGGACCCTGAACACTCCTCCACCCACCAAGGACTGGACAGGAGTCAGAGTCAGTCCATCTTCACATGAGGGGACTGTGGTGAGAGCTGTGAACCAGCTGGAGGAGACGCTCAGTAAACACATGAAGAAGCTGTTTGAGGTCGAGCTGAAGAGGGTCCAGCAGTCTGCAGTGGATGTGACACTTGATCCTGATACAGCAAATCCTTATCTCATCCTGTCTGATGATGGAAAACAAGTTAAACATGGTGACGTAGAGAAGAATCTACCAGACAATCCAGAGAGATTTGGTTATTGTGCTCTTGTCTTAGCAAAGCAGAGTTTCTCTTCAGGAAGATTTTACTTTGAGGTTCAGGTTAAAGAGCAGACGTGTTGGTTTTTAGGAGTGGCCAGAGAGTCAATCAACAGGAAGGGACTCATCCCACCGACTCCTCAGGATGGTTACTGGACGATATGGTTGATTAATGAGGATCAGTACTTTGCTCTTGCTGACCCTTCAGTCCTTCTCTCTCTGAAGTCTCGGCCTCAGAAGGTGGGGGTGTTTGTGGACTATGAGGAGGGTCTGGTCTCCTTCTATGACGTTGATGCTGCAGCTCTTATCTACTCCTTTACTGGCTGCTGCTTCACTGAGAAACTCTACCCACTCTTTAGTCCTGATCTTAATGCTGGTGGTAAAAACTCTGCTCCTCTGATCATCTCTCCTGTCAATCACACTGAGTAGAACAAACACTTGATCTTCTACAGAGAGACTCTTTCATTTACTGTCACAAATCTATATTATTGGTGATTTACGGTGTAAACTTTATTGATTTTGATGTTTTTTTCTATTTGTCTGTAAATGTATTTCTACTCCAACACACAGACATTAAGCCACTGATTGATATTATACAATGTCGTCTAATTCATTCTAATAACTGCATAACCCGCCTTCAAGACTGTTGAATCATCAAAAACAATGTACTCAGGAATAAGAAGCTTTTGCACATTCCTTAAACATCTGAGAGGCAAATGAAAATGTTTATTATTGTGTGTGTATGTATATATATATATATACACATACATACATACATACATACATTATGAATACTGACACACATTATTGGATAAAGTCATGTAACACTTATTTTATCGTTTAAAAAAACTGTACTACATCTTTGGTGTAAATATTTTCTGTGTTTCTAACAACCAGCATAAATAAAAGAAATAAAGTAAAGACTGTAAAACTCTTTCATTCGTAACTTTAGTTCTGCATGAAGATGAGATGATGAGATGACAGAGATTACACTGTGAACCTACCAGAGGAGAGAGGACGAGGAGATTTACATTCAACACATTCACTTAAAAGAAGATCGGGAACAATCTCCATTCAGACATTCTTTGTATTTTTACTCAGGAATGAATGTGTTGCACATTTTAACCTGGGCTTCTTTTATTTACGAACATTGTGTCAACATGAGGCTTCTACACAACATGGAACAACAGCTTCAGGTCTTCTCAGGTTCTTCTCTGATGTTTGGTTTCATAGTGTCGTCGTACATTATACTCTTTCATCACTGCAACACTTTCATTGCAAATCAAACACACTTCCTCTTGACTTCTATGAAGAAATATTCATTTTCCCACAACGTCTGATATTTTCTACACTCACTTGCTATCTTGCGTTTCTTTGTTTCTGACATGTTTGGTCATCTGTGGCAGAACCTCTCTTTGATTGCTCTTATTTTGTGGAGAAGCTGCCTTGTTCATGACAGTAACTCCACTTCTCTTTTCATTGTGAAATATTGGCTAATTTAATCTCTTTGGACCTCAAACGGTTATTTGATGAAACTATGAGAGACGTTTAGAATAATGACTCTTCAGTGGAACATCTACTCTGTTGCATTAACAGCATTGATGCCACTTAAAGGACTTCAACACATGTTAGTCTATAGCGCCTCCCAGAGCCCAGAGATCTACAGTTCAGGAGACCGTACCAGGCAGGAAGGTGAAGAGTTGAATCACTCTCAATAGTTTAGTACTAAATGTGCTGACTGACACCAAGAACACGGAGTTTCCTCAGAAGATGAAGTCGCTGTGAGCTTCTCTTAAAAACATACTCTGTCCTTCCAGAGAAGCTCACCTGTTCAGAGCTATTTAAATGTTCAACATGTTGGCCGTCATGTGAAACTGTGTTTGAATGTTGTGACGATGCTTTTTCCAGCTGATCCAAGAGGCTTTTTAAATAGTTTATCTGAATAAGAAGCAGCATTTTCAGGAATATTTCATCGTTCAGTTTATTCAACATGAACACATCTGGAGATACACGACTCATACTAAACAGGAAGGAAGAAAATAATGACGCACAAATGAAGTGGAGTAGAAGTATAAAGTTAAGTACAGTACATGAGTACATGCACGGAGTTACTTTCTATAGATTTGACCAGAAATATAATCCAGCAGTTGTCCAATTCTTTCACTTCACATAAGCAAAAGTAACAATTTACAGTAATGATGTAAAAGAAATGCTCCGTTACAAGTAAAACCCTGCATTCAAAAAGAACTGCTCAAACGTGTCATCATCAAAAAAGAAGAATCCAAAAGAATACCAGTGAACTGAGAAGACCTCAGCGCTGACACACGCATCACTGATGTCTGGATGAAGCCTGCATGCTGAAGGCCAACAGAAGCTCATTCATCCAACCACTCCAGGTCCTCTCCGCTAAAGGACGTCCTCTGGACTCCGTAGTCAAACCGAAGTTCTTCGTCCACTTTGATGTCCCTTCGGGTCTTGAAGAGGATCACACAAGTGTCCTCTCCACCTTCAAAACACACTGAAGTGGCTTCAGGTTTGGCTTTTTGCAGGAGTGATTTATTCTTCTGCCAACTGTCTCTACATTTGCGTGGCACTTGCACGGATGGGTGTGGGCGTCGATGCAGAGGGCCCTATCGCCAGACTTGAAGAAGAACATGTACCCAGGTTGGTTTTCAAGGGACTCCATCTTCTTATTCCCCTCATCAGCTGTGATGACCTCACCATGGTAATCGCATACAATGTCGCCTTTGGAAAAGGGCCTGGTGGCAACCACTCCTGTAATCAAGAAAAACGTGAAATTTTGAGTTAGATCTAAATATCAACTGCATAAACATTACAGATCTGGGACCAGCTGTGCGCTACGTCACCGCGCTCTGATTGGTCTGTTGAAGGTGACACAACAGCTTCGCCGACGCTGATTGGCTCAGCGTTGTACGGGAGAAGTTCCGTCAGCCCTTGAGAAGCCGGGCAGGATATGTGGCGGGAGTTTCAATCGAACAGTTTTTTGGCGGATTATATTTTCCCGGGAACTTCAGTTGTTGTTTTGTTACATCCGTCTGTGACGTTGAAAGTACCAGAGTCCATTTAAAATATCCCTGTTTTAAAGGTAACATTACATAAACTCAAGGGCTGACTTATACTTAAAACACCAGTCGAAGTATTTTGGTCCTTCACTGAAGTAAAAGTACTAATAACCCCAGATTCCATGTCAGTACAGTAGTGAACGATGCAAATGTATCTCTCAACCCCCCCCCCCCCCCTCTCTCTCTCTCTATCGCTCTCTCTCTCTCTCTCTCTCTCTCTCTCTCTCTCTCTCTCTCTCTCTCTCTCGCTCTCTCTCTCTATCTCTCTCTCTCTCTCTCTCTATCTCTCTCTCTCTCTCTCTCTCTCTCTCTCTCTCTCTCTCTCTCTCTCTCTCATGATGCCCGCCCACCGTGATTGGCTCGTGATGGTCTTGTACTTAAGGGACAACACCAAGGCCCAGAGAGTGATAAAAGCTCCTTATGCTACATCAGCAAACATCACAGTTTGATTTCATGCAAAAAAATGAAGGTATCAAACACGCATTACCACTTTGCAGTTAAATATTTAACATTTATTCCAACACGAAAAAAAGCGGTAAATAACACTTTGATAAACACATCAGGACATCTTATTGTTGTCACTCTCACAGGGAATTCAGCATAATATTCAGTATATACATATATCATATAATAATATTCAGTATAATATAAAACACACACACACACATATATAAATATAATATAATATAATACAACATGTTTATGTATTGAGATGCCCCTATGGACCTTGTTATAGGAGGTAAAGATCAGGAGAAGTAAACATGAAGTGTATCTCTAAGTGTATCTCTATTAAATGTTGATGCCTCCATGACCAAGTTAAGCAGATGAGACTGCTCATCTCTCAAGGGGAATAAATGTTCTCAAATAAAACATTTAACATCAGGAGTGACAAAAGCACTTAAGTATCTGAGACCTCTCGCCGATACCTGAAGAGGAGATTGTATCGGCGTATTTTGGGGGACATTGAAAGGCTTAGATTAGTTTTATAACCAGACAATAAAATAGTCCTTCATCAACCTTGTTGGATGTTTTTTCCGGATGAATGGTTCTCGTCATGAACCACCACCTCTGTCAATGCTTCTGCGGAGCTGTGAGGGTCTTCATCCCTCTGTTGGTCCGGTCGACATCGTCTTCTTCTTTCCTCTGAACGTCTTCTTACAAATCTCTGTGAGAACATGGAAACCACTTTGAGACACTAAATTCATACAACTTAGGAAAGTCTGTGTATATTGTTAAGAACATCTCATACTGACCTCTTCTGTTATGTTGTCTGTTTGTACTCGTTTGTTCTTTTTGCGGCTGTATATTTTATTGTATAATAACATTTTATTATTATTATATTTGTACCTTTATTTAACCAGCTAAATCTCATCAAGAGTTCATCCAACCAAGACATCAGCAATAGGATGTTTAAAAAAACACACAAACCTTTAAAATGTGTAAATAAAAAAAACACACAGTATTTCAGATTTAACGTTTAAAACACACAAAAAAGAAGAAAAAGGAATAAGAAGTAAAAAGTTAAACTGGTGTTTGAATGTCAGGGTGTTCCTCAAAGAGGCAGTAAAAGCTCGTTCACAGAGCTTCACTGAGGAGCAACTGAGAGAGGAGAGCTGCTGAGTCACTTCTCCTGAAGTGAAAGTGAAAGTTAGTCTGAGCGACAGCAGAGCTGCAGTCCAGACAAGTCTCTCTGCTTCTCTCTCAAGAAACATTCAACTGAATCCAGCAGCTTCTTCTCAACAACAGAGTCTCCGACAAACTCTGGTGAGTTCACTGTTCTACAGAGAAACTCAACATTTGGTGTAAAGTGAGTTCAAACCAGGATCCATAACAAAGAACAAAGTAGCAGCAGATAAGCTAGGCCTGCTAGAAGCTAACTAGCCTAGCTGCTACTCCCTTTGGATTGTCCGAACACAGAGAACAGCATGTGATGTAATGTGTGGATGTATTTATTGATTATAGAGGAACAACATTGATGTGTTATAACTTACATAACTGTTGTGTACTCTGGTAAATATCCTTGGACTGTAAAGCCTTTCCTCTCAACGTCTCTGTCTCTGTAGTTCCTGCTGTCTGTGTTTGTGAGGAAGTTCAGCTGATAATATTTACTGTGTTTCAACTCAAACACTTCAGCTCGACTCAGACAGGAAGTTCAACTCACATTCAACCTGAGGTCCAAATATGTCAGTAAATAGTAATGTGCTCAATATAAAAGTGGAATTAAAATGAATAGGCTCCTTACAAATGATATAAATTCACTCTGATAATATATAAGCAGCAGGGTAGCAGTATTATTATTTAATATGTGATGTGACAGTGATGGAGGATCACTCTGTGTTTTTAAATTATATTCAGTGAGCACCTCTCTAAAGTACTCAAACCCTCTTCTGTAATGTTCCTCTACAGTAGGCGTCTCCAGGACACATTCCACCATGATGACACACACACACAGACACACAATGTGAAAACAATACCTGACACACACTGTTGCTGCTGCTGAAGATGTGATAACAGTTTGTTTTCTCACTTGTTGTCCTCAGAGTGTAGATATGTCTGCTGCCAGCTGTCTGCTGACTGAAGATCAGTTTCTGTGCTCCATCTGTCTGGATGTGTTCACTGATCCAGTCAGCACACCATGTGGACACAACTTCTGTAAAGCCTGCATCACTCAACACTGGAACGTTAATGTCCAGACTCAGTGTCCAAACTGTAAAGAGGTGTTCAGCTCTCGACCTGAGCTGCGGGTCAACACCTTCATCTCTGAGATGGTTGCTCAGTTCAGACAGTCAGCTCAACAGAAAGCCAGCAGCTCAGAGCAACAAGAGTCCAAACCAGGAGAAGTTC